>NC_087512.1:60516407-60854784 GCF_036417665.1 Passer domesticus
AATATTTTAATACATGACATTTATTTTAGATCAATGTTATTTTCTACTTTTAGATTAAAATATCTATGCACTTCTACAATAACCAGCATCACATAAAAAGATAAAATCTTATTTTAGAAACGCTGCTTAATTACACTGTTTATCATGTAAGTCACTTATGTGCTCCTACACTCATTTTAGAGGTGCATGAATCAAGACTTTTTGTTGTGTTTGATCAGCTAAGTGATCAAACACAACAAAACAGTAGCCTGATCTAAAATGTGTGCCAGGCTGCATTACTTGTCTCATAGGCAATATTTGAAGGCAAAAAAAACCCTATAAGCAATAGTAGGCTAAATCTATCAAACATTTCTATGAAACAGATTTACAGGTAGGAATGTGTCTCCTGGGTTTTTTATACTACTTCAAAATAAGTTGAAACTAAAAAGCTAAATACATACATATTCTAAGAAACAACATTTTGCCATATAGGAAACTGATAAACCAGAGTGGCTGCTTTTGCACGAGAGTGCAATAAAAAAGCACTGGAAATGTTCCTTCTAAAAAGTCAGTGGGGTATTTTTGCCATAAGTATATTTCACTTGGTCTTGCAATCAGGTCTGCACAGACAGGCCACAGTTTAAAGAGACACTGATCAACACTTCTGAAGATGCAGTTTTGCATGCAAATACTGGATTGTTGGACAGTTTGTTCCTTCCTTTCTATTTTTATAGGAAACCAAACAAAATATAACAACTGCACAAAAGAGAAATGTGAAACAGTCCCCTTGGACAAAAGTACAAACAAAATTGTTTGTCTGCAAATGTGCAGACAAAATACATTGTCTGTATTAATTGTATCAAAAGAAAGATTTGGAAAGACAAAATACATTCGAAACATTTTTCCTTAATGTTTAAAACCTAATTTTTTTAAAGTAAAATTTCTCATATTATTTCAAGAAATACTTCTAAAAAAATGAGCTAGATTTTGGAGATCCTATATTTGATAGTTTCTGCAACTGTTCTAGTGTGCATTCATTTTCCTATATTAAACAGCAGGAGTCAAATTTAATGCCACTCTGGGGCAAAGTAAACTTCCATATTTTCAGTTTTGTAAAACATTAATTTCATATAAGTACAAACTCCTCATATCTGAGCACAAGCCACTTTTTAACTCCAAAAGCCTGTTATGCCTTTTGCACTCCTTGGATTTCACACTGCTTTAGAAATGTCACTGAGAAAGGGAATGTTCTTTGATAAATGGGTATTTTTAAGAGTCTGGAGTACTAGTGAACATCAAAGCACTTCACTCCAGGTTGGGAATGGGCATTTATATGCATTACCTACAAAACTCACTAATAACTAGCAGTGATGTCTAGTAATGGAAGAAACAAGAAAGGTTGAGATCCCCAAGTGCCTTTACTGCAACAGAAAAACTAAGCCCTGGTTAGCGTTATGTAATAAAATAATAAATTAAAAGAAAAATTATTTCACACCATTTTGTGTCCTTTCTATTACCAGCAGGATTGAAAGGAAGGCCTTTCCACTAGTGACTGTGACTATGCATCCTCCTTTTCAGAGGATGAAGCAAATAACTTTGGGTATAGATGCAGCCTTGCCCATCCCAACATATTTCCCAGATCTGCTTTTCTTTGCTCTTCTCCTCCTTATCATAGCCTGCACAGTCCCATGTTTTTTGCCAGTCCAATGTGGCATAACCAGCAGTAGCTGCTTTTCACTCCTTTCCAAGTGGGCACTATCCCAAGATGCACGGATAGTGTTAAAGACCATGTCCTCAGCACTGGCTCTCGGGAATGATGAGCAGTCAGCATGGAAAATTCTTCATAGACCTTTGCAAGCAGCCTGTTTAAGTAGAGTTGCGAGTATGATGGGAACAGAGAAACTTTTGAATGTTCTGCCTACTAGAAGACAGCTAGCACACAACTATCATTCCTCCTAGTCTACAGTTGGAAAAGATGAAACTTTAGAGAATTACCTTTACAAGAATTCTATGACAAAGGTCTGAACACAATCCAGATCTCCCAACCCAATTCTTTAACTACTTGGGGAATATGAACAACAAAACATGTATGAAGGTGTAACTGGATTTCACTGTCGATAAATCCGAAAGTCACCTGCCAGTAGTCAGACTGGATAGAATTTTTATGGTACAAAAAGAGGTACTGTGAAAGAGTAATATTTGCATACTCTGTTTTATTATAAAAATTCTGAAGCTTGGTATAGTAAAAAAAAGAAAGGTAACTCTGATCATTCTGTGCCACGTGGGAAGGATGGGCAGAAAACTCACAAGCATTAATGCAGCCACATTTGACTTAAAACTTTTGATATTGACATATTCAATACGACATATTCAAACAGCATGGAAAAAATGAGCTAAGAGAAAGCAAGGACGCAAGTTTTATGGAAAGATGCATCTTAGTATATGCAGTATGAAAGAGCACCCTCTGTTGTTTCTGGCTAACAGAAGCAAGTCTCTCGATACCTCAAAACAGTATTTCAGTTACAGAAAAGATTGAGAGAAACCTATACTGTCGTATAGATATCTGCAAACACTTTCCAAGGAGTTCAGACACAGCAGTTTGTCTGGGAAGGATCATTATGCATCCTGAGAGTTACTGGTTTCTGGAAGGAAGAATATGTTGTACCCTAGCAAATTCTAGCTGTCCTAGACTAGAAAGTTTTTACAACAAAATATTAATTTCTGTATGCAAAATTAGAAACAAATCCTATGAAGATCCAAAACTGATATGCTGGTTGATTTTTATCAGGCAAGAGGTTCAGATAAGGGCACGCATCATCACTAAATACAGGAGTTGCCAATACTATTTAAATCAAAGTACACAATATCTAATCAGCTATTCCAATCAGTTAAAAAGATGTGAAACATGGTTGCATTCTAACAGAAGATTTTAAATATATCAATGGCAACAGTGGAGCTCTTGAGAACATACAATTTCTGCAACTGGAAATGCATTTTCCTTATGTACATTTCAAAGTCTCACATAAATTTCAAGTTTTTGTTAATTTATTTCCTGCAACTTGAAATTACTGACTATCTCAGAGACCAAGAAATTATAGAGATGATGATCCACATTATTCACTTCCAGTGGTATACCAGCAGTGATGTAACAAAATTGTTATAATAATTGTTTATAATTGTTATATGTAAATAAATTGTGACATCACAGTGAAAAAAGGAGGATCTATGATGGGCCTTAAGCAGTGATGGTACTGCTCAGAGTACAATATGAACAGAATTTAAAAACGTACTTTGCCTTTAGGGTCCATACCTTACCATCTTCCAAAATTACACCACTAGCAAAGAGAACAAAATGAGAACCTTAGAAACAACTAATAAAGTTTAGACAGATTATAAGGAATATTATACTGCAAAGGCATAAAGTCTGCATTTTACTTCAGTCTCTTTGATGAAATATACTGCTCAGTTTCTGGAAAAAATACTCCCAGTTTGACTGAGCATGGACCTATTGTCAAATCCTCCATGAGGCATTTTACACAGATTCCATGAAAAATTGTGAAATTCTGTAAATATGGAAAATGACATTGCATATCTATTCAGAACCATGCAAGCTTAACAGTCAACACTTTTATGACTAAACTTTGCTTTAAATAATGTATGGGGAAGAAAAGTAAAATTGCAAAGAAAAAGCATTCCTTCCTGAAGATTTCAAAGATACTCAAGCAAAGAATTTGTCTAATGCATCTCCTGTTAAGACTTTTTTCACTAGAGGTAGCATGAAAATATCAATTACAGGATCATTTAACAGTTCTACCTTGAAAGCAGCTGTTTGTCACAAGACCTGACAACATATAATCTTGGTTTCACAGTTTCTCAATATTGAGGACCAAACTTGAAAGGGACACAGAGGAGTAACTATAATAACCACCACAATAATAATGCGGTTTTCTTTTACTTTAGTTTTGCCAGTCAAATATTTCTAGAAATCTCTATCCACAAACAGTATTAAAGATATATTTTGCACAGTAAATACTAAAAACCATAGAAATAAAAATTAGCACAAAACAACATCTGAATTGTGGTAGCAAGCTTAACATCAGCCCTCATGGGGCACTATACTGTAACAGTTAATTACAACAGCCTGCAATACAAGCTGGGAGTGAGTGTTGATCTGCAGGAGGGTAGAAGGGCTCTGAAGGGACCTGGACAGGCTGGATAGATGGGCCAAATCCAAAGATAGGAGGTTTAACAAGTCTCAGTGTGAGGTCCTGCACTTTGGCCACCACAATCCCCTGCAGTGCTACAGGCTAGGGACAGAGTGGTTGCACAGTGCCCTGGTAGAAAGGGACAGTGCCAGACTGATTAAGAGCTAGCAATGTGCCCAGGTGGCCAAGAAAGCCAATGGCACCCCAGCCTGTATCAGGAATAGTGTGACCATCAGGACCAGGGAACTCCATCGTCCCCTGTTCTCAGCACTGGGGTGACTGTGCCTTGAGTGCTGTGCCCATTTCTGGGCCCCTCAGTTTAGGAAGGATGCTGAAGTGCTGGAATGTGTCCTGGGAACAGCAGCAGAGCTGGTGAAATCTCTGGAGCACAAGTTCTGAGTAGCAGCTGAGGGAGCTGAAGGTCTTTAGCCTGGAGAAAAGGAGAATTCTACAATGAGAAGTGTGTAGCCAGGTGGGGGTCAGTGTCCTCTCCTGGGCAACCACAGACTGGACAAGAGGACACAGTTCTAAGCTGCACTAGGGGGTGCTGGGGACGGGCTGGGGGGGGCAGCTTAGGACTTTAGAAAGAAGTTCTTCACAGAAGGAGCGATGGGGCATTGGAATGGGCTGCCCAGAAAGGTCATGAAGTCACCATCCCCAAAGGTGTTTAAGGAAAGACTGGATGTGGCATGATCCAGTTGACTGAGTGCCATGATCTAGTTGACAGGGTGGTGTTAGGTCACATGTTGGACTCAATGATCTTAAATGTGTCTTCCAATCTAGCTGATCTTGTGATTCTCAAACTAGTAGAAAACACAATATGTTTTCTGTGGTACTATTCAGAAAACAAGTTTTAAATAATTCTATGCATGCCAGGAAAGGTCCATCAAAGTACAGCATCTAACAACAGAAACAATTAGAAGTGCTTAAACAGGAGCTAATATTTCTACCTTTTTTTTCATTATGTTGTATATGACATCCAGCCTTACTAAAACTGCAAGAGACTGGAGAAAAACATATTCCTCCCTTCCCTGCCTCTTTTTTTCTAATAGATTTTTTCTGTGGTTTGACATCTCTCTATGCTAGGCATAATTGATTTCTCTGACTCCCTTTGTAAATATTCAGGCTCCAATGTAACAGGTATGTAGGCAAATGCATAACTTTATACACAAAACTATGAGCAGAGAAATCACGCAGCATTTGAATACTTGCATGATCAGATTCACTATGATTTTGAAGAGATGGGAAAAAATCACATTAATGAGAAAATAAACTAGAGAGCCACTAAAACCAGTGAGCACAGTGTGATGTTTTCTGTAAACATCTGTGTGGTTTTTTGAAAATTGCCTGTAGTCCAAGCTGGCAGTTTCCCTTTAAGTAAATAGAGAAAATTACATTAGCCACTTAGATGTGCAGCTTCATTAGCTTCATAGCTATCTTAGTTACCTGTCCCCTTCCCCATATTACACCTAAAAAAACCTGCACTGCACATTCATAGATTAGCTTCCTAATAAATCATTGCATCTCCCAAAATGCCCCAAAGAAATATTGTTTTAGCTGGAAAAAATTCTTGCATACTGCGCATTCTCAATCTCCCTTTAGAAATTGTCCCTTTTTACCATCAGCAATACAAATTTAGAAGTTATGAGACATGAAATCCTTTTAATTATTTGTCTCTTATTTCTGTCTGGCATTCCACAAACTTGTTCCACTCTTACCCCTCCTGCAGCATAGTTAAAATCACCTATTTTGCCCAGTTAAAATTGGAAGAGGCAATTTGATGTATAAAGACTTTGTATGGTATGTTATTACTGCTAAATTTCAAGGTATTTGCTTGAAAATAGGCATAAATGTGACACACTCCTTTTCTGCCTGCAGGAAACAATAACTCTAGCTGTGGCATAGCCCAGTCGCATAGGCTGCAATCACACTAAACTGAGCACAGACACCAGTTCAAGCTCTGGCATACTGCCACATTCCCTACACCACTGTCAATCCATGCTCTCCAAACAGAGCAAAGGCATTCATAGCAGAATCTCAGATCGTGCCCAGCAGGCAGCACATAGCAGGCAGCCTCCCTCTGCTCTGGAGAACAGGAGAGTGAGGAAAAAGTTTACCTGTATGTGTAAGAGTCATAGCATGCCATTTGCCCTCAGGGTTAGAGAATATGCTCTTGCTGTCTTAACTTCAAAAGTAAGACACACAGGAAGACTGCTTCATGAAACATAAGCTGGTTGTGCCCTGTTCATGCAGGAAAAGGGAACCTCAGACTTGTGTCAAGCTATTACACCCAAGAGTGGGGTACCTCTGGTGAGGCTTTCCCTCTATCCCTGTAGCAGTATGTATTCTTGCCTGCAAGCACAGGAAAGCAGAGGCTAGTCTGATGCAGGCTCATACCAGTGTCTGTCAGCTGACACAAGCTTGCCCTGAAATTATACTGTTGAGATACTAGTCAGAAAAACAGAAGTCAAATTGTCATTCACGAAAAAGCTGACTAGCTTTGGCCTCAGTATTTTCTTCAGCATATAGAAGACCTGAATGTCCAGTTCATTCATATGGCTCTAAGGTCATGGTGTCAAAATGGTGTATTGTTACACTCTGGTTTGGAGTTCTGCAACAGTAAGTGAAAGCTCATGGCAACAGCGACATGAGCACAGCAAGCATAACACTATCAGGCCATATGGAAAAGATGAGTAGTTCTCCCCAGAACTGATAACTGACAAAAATCCTAATAGTGCAAAAACATTTAAATACTGTGTTCCCACTCTTAAAGCTGCTATGAAAATCTAAACACTTTCTTTGCATCCCTTGCTGCATTTTCTGCCACGTGAAACACTCATGCATCTATGTCATCAATGAAGAACTTAAATTCTTTCAATAACACATTAATTATGTGGCTCTATGCTGCTAGTTTGCAATAAAAAAGTAAATTAAAAAGGAAAAATGAGACAGGGAGAAGATATTAAAAGCAGCATATGTTCTTTTTCAGTTTATGTACAAGTTTAATACAATATTCATCTACAGTGCAATTTTAATTGTATGAAGAAATATAAACTTTGTTATGAAATAACTTACAGACTGGTAACTACATTTGATATTTATCATTTTTTGAATCCTTAAACACACTGTAACTGCAGTTCTTCTGAACATGAACTTCAAGCTTAGCATGAACAGTAGCACTACCAGATTTGCTATCAAATTTTTTTAACAATTTCCCTCTTGGCAATCTTGTATTTCACACCACTAATAACAGGAAAGATTTTCTATTTTTTCTGCTTTACATCTCTGACTTCTTTTACTGATAAAAATATCTTCTTATTACAGGTAATGTTCTTCCAGAACCTGCTCTGGCATTAACACTTATCTGTATTTATTTCTGCACAGCTATGTTCTCTTTTTGCCAGGTGTAATTCAGTTAAGTCAACAAAACTAACAAACACAGCACAGACCTGGTCACATGAAGACAGTTCTCATTAGCAGATTTGCATTAGCAACCAGTGCAGCCCAGTGCCAGGGCCATGCAAAGCAAAACTGTCAATGCTGAGGATACAATATCCACCACACTACACAAATTCAAGTGAAGTAAACCTTCTGGCTAGATTTCATACACAACAAATCCGCTTTGCCTACTCTTTGCGTGCTCTGAGATTACAGTGAAAGCATGGTAAGGACAATTGGGAGATTTTCTGCTGAACCACACTGCTGGATCAACCTAACACCAATTAGGCATACTTACCAGCTCTGCTTCTCTAGATATAATTCAGATCCCAAAGAACTAGCCCTGAACAGATTTCCACAAACTTATGAGAACCACTGGAATAAATTAAAATGCTGAAGATGACTGCTCCACCTTGTTTTCAAGGTCATGGATGCTATTTGCCCTTGGATGCCCAGTGCCCTGCAGTGAAGAAGGGAGACATCTAGGAAAGTAAAAAAACACCCCAAGCTGGACAATGTGGAAATGAAAGAAATTAAAATGGGAGTGCATAAAGTAACCATAAAGGATGGAGGTCAGAACAACAGACAGAGAATGCTCAATGAATTAAAAAAGACCACCGCAGAACATGTTTTAAGATCTGGAGATAAAGACCTGCTACACATTTCTGACCTTCATGTACTGACTTGTACCTGAGTTTTGTTGCTGTTTTTAAAGAAACACACAGCTCAGGATGATCTGGATTTGATTTTCTTTCAAACTATAAAGAAAATTCCAAACAATTTTAAAAGGATTTGTGAACACACTACACTTATCAAAACCAGACCCAACAAAGATCAGCATACACAAGCACAGAACCTCTGAATCAACAGTGACTCCAATAAAATTTTATGTTTACTTCTATACGATTGTCCACGCTGTTGCCCTGAGTTCTTTCAAAAGAGCAATACTATACCAGAGGTAAGAGCCTCTAAAACACAAAATAATATTTTACTGAACAATAAAAGAATTTTGTGAACAAGTGTACAGAATCTTGCAGAAGGTAGCCATTACTGATAAAATGTCCACTTTGGCACTGAGGGCAGTCAGCAGGCCAACAGCAAGAGCAATAGTAGTTATGCACAATGGCATTGCAGCAGAATGCTGACAGGTCACTGCATGCTTCCTTCAACCTTACAAAGACAATGTATCAATGTCAGCTGAATGTAGCACCCTGAGCCTTTCATTTAAAAAAATCAACTAAACTCAAACTTTTTACAGAAATCCTACCCTGCTGCCATGCAATCAACACACAGAACATACCTAAATAATGACACTTTTCTGATACTCCATGAAATTGCAATCATGTCAATGTTTCATCCTTTAAGATAATATTTCCAACTTAGAGAACTGATAAATAAAGTTGGAGGTATACAGTTTAAGGTAAAAAACCTTATTAATTTACAAAGCAACCTATATTACAAACTTAAAACATTTAGAGAAACGCTTTTGCTGATGATACTTAAACTTCCCCATATCTTATTTAAAATACTTTCATTTTTTCTTCCCTTATTCTGAACTGAGGTAAGCAGCAAAAAGAGAGATATATAACAATAAATAGTCTTGAAAATGTGTATTATTGCATGCTTTGAATTTCCGATTAATTATGTATAGAAATATCAAAGAACACTTTACATACAAGGAAGCTTACAATCTGAGCATAGAGACACTCAGTATGAGTGATAAGAAAAGATGCCTGAAAAGTTCTTTAACGTGGATATTCTTCCTTTTGGAGAACTTCAACTGCTGGCAAGTATTCACTGGAAGGTAACCCTTTGTGAACGACAGATACAACTCGCTTAGGAAATTCTGTTCTGTGATAGAGACTGAGCTTTAGGAAATGAAGGCAGGAAGAACTTACTTAGAGAAGCACCATTTCTGACTCAGTTCAGGTATCTCAGCACCACCAAGGAAGCATACTACTCACACATCTACGGTGAACCATTTTCAACATGACCTGAAGCTTCCACATGGGGGAGAAGTACATGGGGCAGAGTTATGAAAAATAACAGACAAATAAAAAAAATACTAGAAACACTGAAAAAAAAATCCTCAGCAGAATTTCAACAGAGACATCTTACAATAATATACTATAAAAAATAAATTTTTAGACAAAGTCATAAGTTACCCTTGTTACAAACTGAAAGACGTTAATGATCATATGAAAAGAATCAAAAATGTAAAATCCTGAATTGGCCATAGACGTAAATATTGAAGATAGCAGACAAACAGTACAACAGAATCTACTGGGCTTTCAGATTCAGATTTCTATGAAGAAAAAAGTAAAAGAAATTTGTATTATCATCATAAAAATGACACTGAATAAAGCAGAGAAAATAGTTCAAAGACCACTCATTTAGGAAGAGAAACAAATCTGAAAGGCAATAAGTGACCTTCAGGTTACATCATTTGCTAAACTTTTAGTTTGAGCATTATTATGGAGTATTACTGAGCATATTAATTTTGCTCAATAAAAGCATACATTTGCAGAACAATGGCAGAAGTAAGAAATAGGAAAAGCTTAGGAAATCACAGGTTATAGCCCTTTCTTGTACTCAGGTCTGCAATTTTCCCTATCATTTTCAATATAATTTCGGTAAGACACTGAAATAACAGACTGTTAGGAAAAAAACACACATAAAAAAATTAAATGCTGAATGCCAGCATAATTTAGCCTCAGCTATGGTACTAGTAAGAAAGTAGCCATGCAGAGAAGCTTGTAAAATCTAAGTATATGACAAGAAAGAGAAATATTGGAATGACAAGAAAATACGACTACAAATAGTTAGATTAAATGAAAAAAAAAAGGAAAATGCATGCTGCATATCAGGAAAATCTTTCTGACAGTGAAATTGTGGAATGATTCCTCAACAAACTAGAAGAAACACTTGGTGGCATAATGAAGGGAACAATGCTGGACTAGCAGGGAGGCAGACAAAAAGACCTAAAATGTATTTTCTCTATCTAATTCTAACAGACTATTAAAGGAGACAATCAATAGCCAGGGAGGTAAGTTATTTTGATAAGCTCCATGGTTTTCATTCTTTCAGAGGAAAGACTATGGTTGAAGTTGGGAGGGAAAAAAAAAAGAAACACCAAGCTGTGTTCTTTCTTACAGTTACTGTTTCCCATTGTGGATGTTACCATTATCTTTACATATGAAGAGAGATTGAAATGATCTAGAGAGATCCCCCATACTACAACCCTGTGATAAAGAAGAACTTAAAAGAAAGACTACACGGTTTGGCACCAAATTAAATAGGGAAGAACAGAGCCATGTTTCCTGGGGGAAAGAGACAGAAGATTATGAGGTTAGTCACACTATTAGTGAGGCCAATAATGCCACTTAAAAGAAAAGTAAGTGTGATATATAACTAAATTTTTCATAGTGTTTCAGTTTGGCAGAGAGGCATACTGCTGTACTGAAGTTATAGAGCAACTGCACAATTCCACCAGGTGAAAGGAATGAAGAAGGACTTCAGCTACTTGGACAGTTTTTTTCCAACAATTCAGCAAAACACCAACACAATTAATTAAATTTAAGTCTAAAAACTATTGTAATTAAAATAAGCAAAACCAGTATTAATACTTAAAGTACAATAAAATATCAGAATATACTTATATTTGAATATTGTATTACATTATATTCCACTCATTTTTACCCACAGTCAGAGCCTTAACAATTTAGACTGAATGGTTCAGAAAACAACAGGTTTTTTTTAAATTTCAGACGTTCTTAGTGCACTTAACATAATCAGCTGCTTCAAGAACAGCATCAAGATGCATGAGCTACTGGTAAGAAGTTTAGAAATATGCTGGCTCAAATATTGACAACTGAAAGATACACGAAAATAAGCATGGTCAAATGGCTTATGCACAGAACTATTAAAAACAAACTCCTAAATTGTAAACCACCGGTGCTACTGAATTAGCATCTGTATTTTCATCACGTTGCAAGACTGTTGTGTCTCAATATCTATAACTATGAAAGGAGAATACATAGTATTTGTTTAGTTTTTGAAAATTTGACTGGAAACTCTTTGGGCCAAGTAATGAGTCTCTTATCCTACTCCTCTCAGCAAATGACAACACAAAAAAGATTGGTTATTTACAATGCTGCAAGAAGAAAAAAGGCATTTGGGCAATACATAAAGTTCTAGTTACATGTCTAACACCTAACACTAACACAATACTATTGTACTGAACGTCAATTTTCTTTACTGTTTTCATTTCACATTAATAAACCAGAAATTAATGAAGGAACATATAAACTTCCTGAACTCTTATATATAAGAGTTCAGGAAGTTTATAAGGGTTAAGAAAGTTCTATGCAGACTAACAAAGAGCACCAATTTCAAGACACAAAATATTATGTGAGCAGACAGGCTCAAAAAAGTAGTTTCTTAAAAACCAGAAATGAAATAAGTTTTTGGGGGAAGGGGAGAAGTGGGAGGGGGGCGGGAGGGAAGGGTGGGGTAGGGGAAAGGGGAAAGGGGAAGGACAGTTTCCTTTGAGAACGGTGAAGCTGTTTCACAAGGCCTTCCAAAGCACCTCAGCCAGGATGAATTTTGCTGTAGGTCTGCATATACTACAAGTCAAGTACCCTTACAAAGGTGATGTATATCTTCATCAAGTTATGCTAGGAAAGGAAAGACCCCTCTCTTGACTCCTTGCATAGTGCAACACTCGTTTTAGAGAGGTGCAGGAGAAGGGCTATTTTGTGGACTGCCATCCTTTTAATGTCTTGAAGAACCACAGTAGTAGCAGTTGTAGTAACTTTTCTACTTCATGCACAGATTAGTACAAATTCCACCATAACTAGCAACACCTGTACCATTCAAACAATTACTTGGCAGCCTGAATTTGGCATCAGAAGCAGCCCTCCCATCACAGGCACATTTCACAGAAGTCTGCAGGCTTGCTTCACAAACTTCTCATTTTGGCACGTTTCTGAACAAAGTCAAAGAGAATGCATACATTGGAATATGCCTTAATGTTTAGATGGAAAAAAGGTTCACTCTCAAACTCAAAACAAATGGAGACAATGCATAACCTACTGCATGACTCACTTAAAGATTCTCTCACTAGGCACCTTAGCTTTCCAATAATCAAACTAGACTCTCAGAGAGCCGGGAAGGATATGAACAGTTGGCTCTTTCCTAGATAACGGTGCTAGAATCCACAAGGTCAACAATAGAAGGGGCTTTGGAAAGAATAGCAGTAAGTTAATTAACTGATTCAGATAAAACTCTGATCTCATCCTTGAGATACACTTAGGCTGCCAAGCCTCAAGAAGGGAAAATGCTTCATCTTTACTGTCTTTAGCTACCACACCCAAGAACCTCCAGAAACTCACAAGATCCATCATTGCTTTGACAGAATGCCTGGATGAAGAATACAGAAGGCATCAGCTATCAACCCACACAGTGAGTTTGGCAAACGATGTCACATACATGCACAACACTTACCTAGCAACTGCAGACACATGTACACCACTAGTACTGGGTTAAAGCTCTTGTCAATAATTGAAGGTAGCAAAGCCTGTCTTTCCAAAGACAGGAGTTGATCAAAGCTCCTATGAGCACTTCCATCTGATGTGCTGTTAGAACATATTTCTTTGCTCATAAAGAATTCCTGATGACAGGAAAAGGAGTGGATAGTCCACACAAAGACAGACAGATATATATGCCTTTGTTAACACACATTGGCATTCCCTAATTTTGTGAATATCCCCATGGATGTGACAGTATTGAAAGGTGGTAACCTGCAGAAGCAGGACTCTACTGCAAATTTTCAGATACTTGATGTGGGTTAGAAATATCCAGATGTTAAATCCAAAGCAATAGCTGAGTATATGGAATGGTGGAGGCAAACATGGTTAGAAGACTGTGAATTTATGCCTGGAATAGAATGAAGACTTGCATGTTTGTTCTTTGGAAAACATCTTCCCCTGAATTATGAAGGAAATTCGTCAAAGGAGTCCAAACAAAGGAGAAGATCTCATTAAAGGCTCTCATAAGAATTGTCCAAAAGAAACGTGGAAAAGAAGTGGATTAGGGCAAAAAGTGGATTTACACAGTGTAACAATGGGCAATGAACATTATACTATGTCAAATGAATGGGGCAAGGTGCCTTTAAAGACAGTTCATTTTCACCACAAATCTCATGAAAAAGCATGCATGTGTAGAGAAGGAAGAAAGCTGGTGCCTTTTTTGCACTTTGGCTTTTCTGAATCAATTTACCAGGACAGATAATAATATTCTCTTCTCCAGCAGAGTTCTTACTTTTTGATCAAGTGTCCACTGGTAGCCTTTAATTTTTATCAGAAATAAGCCTTTATAATCCCTGGTCCTCAAAGCCTGATCATGACATCCACTTCCCTGAGGACGTCACTGAGTCATATGAACAACCAACTAGCAACTACTCATTTAGGAGTGGGGATACCCCTTGCCACTTCTACAACAGTCTTTGCTACCAACTGTTCACTTTTATGTCCTTGAGTTTCTCCTTGATGCCACAAAAAATCCAGCGGCAAAGTTCCCCCAGTCCTAGACTAAAGAAGGAGAATTTGGTAGAGAAATTACCTTAGCGAAGGAAAGGAATACAGCCTCTTTTGAAAGTATGTCCAGGTCTGTATGATTCCTGCAATTTAGATGTCGCTGAGTGTAAGCTTAATAATGGAATATAAATTCTAATACACATACAGATACATCTGAATTACACAGACATGGAAACAATGCGGCTTGATATATTTATCCATTTGTCTCTTACTTCTTGTACCTCTATTATGGATTTGAACTTTACAGGCCTAAATCTTCTCAAAAATAGACACATTTCAAATTTTACTAATCAACTCAAAAGGAAAATCAAAATCCGTGTAACTGCATTATTAGTTCATGTAACTGCATCAGTAGTCTGAGATAAACCTTAATGCGCAGTTAAGAAGTAGCGTAAGATAAAAACTCTTATACTTGCTGGTTGTCTAGTCAGAACTCCCACCATCTTTATCTCTTTAAAAAGACGTATTTTCATTTAAAAAGACACATATCTCTTTAATAAAGCAAAGATATTATTACAAGTTATACTTGTCAGATAAGCTTATCAACTATATTAAATAAACCTTAAATGCAGTGGCAACTATTCCAAAAAGAATACAAAAGTCACATCAAAATAAAAAGGACTAAGACTTACAAACCTAATGGAATTCTTTCCAACTGGCCACGGAATGTGGTATTATCTTTTTATAAGCCTCACCATGTTTCACCTAGGTAATGTTGCCCAAATGGAAAAGTACAGCTCTAAAATAATGCATTGTTTGAAGATCCTCGTCAGCTGCAAAGCCAAAGGTGGAACGGGCCATATCAGCCGCAGAGACAACACACAATGAATAGTGGAAAGGACAGATTGCAGTGTCTCCCCATTCTATTGCTCCTATTGCAAAACACCAATTTCTGAACTCCCATCCTGTTACAAGAATGTCAGTTTATTATTCAAATGGAACTATGGCATATTAGTATGAAAAAGACCTATACAGAAAAAAAAAGATACTCTGATGCAGATTTTTTATCTTTTTAGGAAGGTTAATTTTTGAACAATTCAAGGTTAATCCTGAATTTGAGATTTCTAATAATATACAAAGACAGAACACAAACAGTCTCAGTACCATCTGTTAAAAAAAACAAAACCGAACAACTAAGAAAAATACAGCATAAATCATTAACTTTCATTTAGAGACTGAACAAAATAAGCATGCAACTAAACAAGAATGCATTATGGCCCCAAACTCCAATTCCCTCCTCAGTGTCAATGAAAACTCAGCACCTCTAATGTAGGTTTTGATTTTTTTTCTTAAATAAGGAACAATGATACAAATGGTAACATCTAGTCTCATCATCTGTATGTCAAAGCTCTCATTCAATGGAACATACGCTGAAATTTAAGCATTTCAAAACAAGCCCAAGCCTCAGCCAAACTTAATTAAAAATGGCTTAGGTATTAAGACTCCAACCTCAAAAAAGATATAAAGCTATTACACATTATCCAAAAGAGAGTAATGAAGATGGTGAAGGGACTTGAGAAGAAACTGCATGAGGAGTGATTGAAGTCGAAGTCACCTGGCCTAGCCCAGAGAAGAGACTGAGGGAAGACCTCACCGCAATTACAACTTCCTCATGAGGGGAAGAGGAGAGGTGGACACTGATCTCTTGTCTCTGGCACCCAGTGACAGTACCCAGGGGAATGGCCTGAGGCTGTGTCATGGAAGTTTCAGGTTGGATATCAGGAAAAGGTTCTTTACCCAGAGGGTGGCTGGGCACTGGAACTGGCTCCCCAGGGAAGCAGTCAAAGCACCAAGCCTGACAGAGTGTTTGGAAGTGTTTGGATATGAGAAGGCATAAACCTTTGCCTAAAGAAATCCCACTAGGTATATTCTGTATTTATTTCACTCATTTAAGTTATAATTCAAGTTGCATACAATAAAAAGCACATATGTGCATGACTGGCAAAACTCCACAGTACTTAGTTATAAATAATATAAATCATTAGTTTTAAAAGTAGCATTTGGGAAAATAAAAACACTTAAGATGACTAAGTTGTTGTGTGTCTGAGCCATGCACTTTCAGAAGCACTTACAAAAGGCAACTACAACCCCACTACAAAACCGCGAACTTCAGAAAACCCTGGCAACCTCCTGGCAGAAGCAGTGCTATTAACATGATGCATCTCCTCTGCTGTTTGATCCAGCTCTCCCTTCCCAGCACCACTGCCAACTAGGACTGCCACCTGCTGACCACGTTCTTGCTAGGTCTTAAACTGCAGCAGTAATTAATTAGCACAAGGGGGTGGCAGACAGGTTAGATGGACTGAAAATATCCAGTTTGGAAACAAGGTATAAGGTTTCTTTTCAACAAAGCAAATTTTCATAACGTGCTTTAAAGGAAAGGGAAAATTAAGAATGCTAACATCCCAATGCATCACACCTGAATAATGGTTCTACTATCATTGAGCAATATTGCCAACTTATCTGCACATAACTGTAAGATACAGACTTAATTTTAGTAAATTTATATATTCAGGAAAAAAGTAACAGTAAAAGTCTAGTAGTAAAATCTTTTATAATCACTACAATAATCTACAAATTAAAATATCTGATAAATGTGCTCTCAAAAGACAAAACACTTTTTTTTATTATTTTGCCAAATTACTGTTAGCCTGCACTAAAAAAAATTATTCTGCTTCGTAGAAAGGGAAATAGTATATTTCAGCCTCATATTTAGAAATAATGCATACAAGACTTCACTAATAAAATTTAAAATATACATTACCAATATCATAACAAAGACAAAGGTAAATCCAAATAAACATTATAATAATAAATTATTGAAGCATATTCTGAAATACATACATGCTCTCTACTTTCCAGTTACTCTTTACTACTCAGTCTCTGGTAACAGCGTATTTCCCTCACGGGTTGATTATGTAAATCTGTAATGTATAAAAAAATGTATGAAGCACAGCTGAAACAACAAGCCAGAAATCAGACTCAACTGAAGCAAGTTATACCAGCTACCATCTTCCCTTCTTTTTTCAGCCTGTAATTATGTGACAACAACAGAACCTACATAGATAATTTTTGAAACTGTCTAGACTTTCAGACTCTTAAAAGAACTGTAAACTGAAAGAGCAAACAAGTTCCCCACAATGAGCCATATTTTGCAGCAATATTTTACAAAGAAATATTTCATGGTAACAGATATAGGTCCTAATATTCTCACTGGAGTCACAGTCATCACATATATCTGAGTATTTATTATGCTGAAAGTCATGACAAATCTTTGTTCCTATGACATACAAAGTTTTTGAAGACAATGGTCACAGCATTCAACTAAAACAGTAAAAATAACAACATGGTATCTCACAGCCCATGCTCTCATAAAAAATCTCTGTAGTTTTAAGACTGCAGAAATACACATCAATCAAGTATTCCTAAAGTGCTTCCACCTTTCACACATCTAGAACTTGATAAATATGTTAATGTTGTTCTGCACCATGAATACACACATTCACAAAGACCCATCAAAAGTTAATACATCTGTGATTTGATTATTTCCTGTGTATGGCATTGCATTGATTTTCAACTCTTTGACATAGTTTAGGTTATTTACAGCCTGAATATAATTTTTATACATGGGGTGGGAGCAGGGACTTGCTGTCAGAAGTGATACAATGAACAAAAAAATGAGTTCTTTCTCTCAGAAGATTTTTATCTCCTTCACAGGACATTTAGAGGCAAGAACTTACTCAGTAAGTTGCTATCACTACTTCTTACATTGGAGGAAAGGTTGCTTGAAGTATTAATCTGATGATATGAGGAGTTAAATCTACAAGCTTTTACACACAACGGAGGAAGTAGGTTATTTTTCTTTTATACCTCAAACAAAAAGCAAACTCTGTTTATCTTGAGAGATCTAAGAGATTTTCTTATCTGGAATTGCTACTCTCTACTTTATGTGTTTTTGATACATAATCTGGTATAAAAATACTTCCCTGCATTAACATGGTATCAAATGAAGTAACTTCAGAACATGTATAAACTAATGATTTTAACTTCCCATCGTCTCAGTGTTTTGTCTTTCTAGGGAAGCCCTCTCATCATTTCAATAAATATTATCCACCTGGAACAGACTATATAAACAAAGAAATAGCAATGTGCTAGCTACCCTAATGCACACAGAATCTACTGCAATTTTCCTTTTCACTGAAAAGGCAGTATGAAATTACAAGTGGGTGATCTGACAAATTATTATCTTGTTTTCTTCTGCTGAGAGTTTGTTCAGCAAAGTGCTGCACAAACAGAGTTTGTGAAGCAATGTGCCTCAGCCTCATAATTTACCCATTTGGGTGCAGCACTGGTGTTCCCCCATCAAGACAGTTTCCACAGTCCCATTTCACTGCTCTTCCCTACCATTGATCCTGCCTGGTACACATCTGACTTTGACTACCCTGGGTGGTCTCCTGTCACATCTCGCTGATCAGTGTCCCTCTCCACCAGTTGCCTTCTGGGGAGACTCCTATCAACTGTGCTCTTACATGCATTTGACAACTTTATTAGCTGACTGTGATAGTGCTTCAGAACATCTTCATGATGCACACACCCTCCCTCAAACAACCCACCTTTGTAGCTGACTTTGAACAAATAATTCTATTAACACTTCAGCTTTTATACTCAATAATAAAATTGACATGAAGAGAAATTTCACATTATGTGCAAGCCAGGGGTTAGTTTTCATGTTTGGGCTCCAAAAATCAATCCTGAATTGATTTTTGTATATATGTTGTTATTGTCAAAGGATTAATTGATGAATTTTTCATTTGACGAGTCAGGTGAAATGGGCTCCAAGACACAGAGTGAAGAGAATTTTAATTTATTCTAATTCTTGTTGCGGTGCAGCAACACTATTAATTGTGATATTTTGTTAGGTTTTTCCTGCTCAAAACCAATGTTTAGAGTACCTTTGAGTGCAAAGCTGAATTTCTGAGAATATGCACATCCCATATTGAAAATTGTCAGAAGTTCCTGAATGGATATTCAATGATTGTTTCTTTTTGCAATTGTACTTTTTGTTGCTGTTTGTTTGTTTGTTTGTTTTCTGAGAGTTCCCTTTAGTTTTAAATGTTCTGTGTAGATTTTAACACTTTCTATTATTAAAACATATTTGAAATTCAGTCTTTGGAAATAAAAGCCTAGATGAACACAAGAACTCTCAATTCAATATAAAGTATAACCTCATGTTTGACTTATGCTGCACTAGAATGTTTTTTACCACAGCTTTCAAATGAAAAAAAGTCACACTCTCACACTTAAAGTCTGCTTTTTTTCTATTCTAAACTTGACATCAGAAGTTGATATTTTAATCTCTGATACACTGCAGTGTCTTGCTTTAAAAACACACCAATGATGAAATTGTTTAAGCTCAGAGTTCCTCTAGCTTATCTGCTGAATGCAACAGACTAAAAGTGTTGTGTGCAAGTAAAAAACACAGTCTATCTGTAAGCTGTAAACGGAGTCTCTCAGTTCTCCATATGAAATACTGGTTTTGAAGCAACAGAAGGGTGCATTGCCTGTTCTGACTTTCAGACAAGCCTGCAAGGCTTTATTAAATAACCTGGCATGTCTGAAGTATAGGAGGTACAAATATATTTTCCCAGGCCAGAAAAGGAGGTAAAAAGATGGTATATGAAGTGCCCTTATAATCCAACATAAACCTCCTGCAAAGTTCTGGTAGGTTTGCCTGAGGATTAGAAAGCAATCTGGTAGAGAAGAGGCTGCAATCACTGAGAAGCACCAGTAAGATAAGGGTGTTCAGTTACCGTGGATGAAAGGATAACCAGAAGCAAGGATCATCTCACAGCTAAGAGAAAGAGCACATAAACATACAGACCTTTTTCAAACAGTCACAAATTCTTCTGGACTGTGTTCTTCCAGCACCCTTCTACAGAAAGACCCACATACCACAGGGAAAGCGAACGGCAATTCTTAATTGCTATTTAATGAATGGGCATTTTAGCCCAATTGGGAAGCCCCACAAGAATCAGTGCTGCTCCTTACACAGTGCCATAGAAACACATCAGAAGTTCTGTCTCCTACAAAATCAACACCCAAATTTTTGCTGAGATCCACAGAGAAAGTGGATCACTAAATGAGACAAAGTAAGAATGATCAAGGCAAACAAAGGAACAAAAGAAAAGAGGGATTAAAGACAAATGAGATTGTCTAGAAGTAATACCAGAGTTTAACGACCAAACTGAGAGCTGGTCTGCAAGTCACTATACCCTTTCTCCATGATATCTAAAAATTTATGGCAGTCAGAGGAACTCCCACGTGACTGGAAAAGAATCACTGTGTTCATCATTAAAAAGGGTAGAAAGGAGAACGCTGGGAACTCTGCACCAGTCTATTTCATCTCTCTGCCTGGGAAGATCATGGAACAGATCCTCCCAGGAGCTGTCTTAAGACACATGGAGGACAGGGAGGAGACTGGAGAGAGTCACCACAGCTTCAGCAAGAGATAATCCTGTTTGACCAAACTAGTGGGCTTCTATGATGGACTGACTACATCAGAGTACAAGGGAAGGACTACAGATGTCATTTATGTGAAATTCTGTAAAGCCTTTGGCACAGTCCTCCAAAAACAACCTACTCTCTATATTGCAAAGAGACAGATTTGATGAGAGAACTGTTAGATGGATGAGAGTGGTTGGGAGGGTCACATCCAGAGGAAGATAATGGCTCAGAGTCCTTATGGACATCAGTGACAAGTGATGATTTCAGAGGTCTGCATTGGGACCACTGCTGTTTAATGCTTTCATTAATGGCATAGATGAAGTGATCAAATGCACCTTCAGCAAATTTGCAGATGACACCAAGGAAGACATGATGAGTGAAGTTGAAGCTCCTGAATGACACAATGCCATCGAGAAACAAGCTCAAGAAGTGGGCTGCTGGGAATTTCAGCAGGTATGTCCTTTTGATGCCTGCCATCACTGCATGACAACAGTTAGGTTATTTTACCTTTCTCGTGTATCTCCTGACTACAACAAACTTCAGTCATATGCCCACCTAAGTAGAAAAATTACTTCAAGTAATGTTTCACAGTCAAGTACTGCATATACAAATAATCAGATCTACGTATACAGTCAATACACATTTCAGTTCTTTGATTTTTTCCATCATTTCCCCCTACAATTATAGTGCAGCTAATTTTCAATGAGAAACTTGTATTTATAAAATTACTGATGTATCTAAACAGATCTTGGCATCTTAGTAACTAAATCCTTATGAAAACGAGACATCCATTTTCTGGACAGAGGTACACTTCATGTATTTTTAAGGAGGTCTAATAGTCTTCTTCTTACTTTTTCATTGGGTTTTGGCTTGTTTTTCAGTCTTCTAGTTGTATTTGTTATTGTATATAACAGCACATAATAAAAAAAAAAAGAGGAAATGTACCCAGAAAAAAATCAGATATGTAAGATGGATAAAATATATTTTGCCCATGAGAAATTTTTACAGAGTGAGGTATGTAATGATGGAGACTGAAAATCCCTCTGCTTAGCAACTACAGTCTGGAAAAGAACTACACAAGACACTCAATTGCTTTTTAAGATCTGGAATGATCACACAGAGGCATAATTAGGACAACCTGGTCTTTACGATCATTCAAGACTTCATCTCTGTAATAAAAATTACCAAGAGAAGCCCATCCCACCGTTCCCTTTACAGTCAACGATGGAAGAAGTGAATATCTGGAAGGTGATTCTCATTGGGTAGCTGTCCTGAAAAGCCTAAGTTTCTACAATAGAAGCCTTGCAGATGTCAAAACAGATGCAATTCCTATTCCTATTCCTGGCTATGCTGTCCTTTGTGCCTGCTGTAGCATCCATCACGCGTGAACAAAATCATCTGATACAGTGAAAGCACCTGAGAAGAAGGTACTGCCAGAGTGACGGAGAAGAGAACTGGTGTCTCTTCATTTCTACTGTGCCAAGAGGCTAATTTGAAATGCACACAGAAATGTGATCCCATGGTCTCAAGTAATCTTAAGCAAACCTTCCAAGGATAATCTGGATACCTCTCACTGCATCCACTGATTTCTGGGATCAGTCCTTTATGGTGTGTGTTAAATATTAAACAATGCATCAACATGGATATCATCAGGAATACTACAAACAAAATCAATGGTGATTCAGTTCATGAAACTAGTGACTATAAAATATTAATAAAAATCACTTCAGAAATACACATTCCTAGCCCATGTAAGCATCTCTAGAATTTAGTTTTCTACACCGGATATTCTGTAATTATTTTTCACTATTAAATGAATACTACTGAGAAGTATCCAAAAGTAGGACAAATACTACTCTACTTCTCACAAAAGAGAACTGAAGCAATTGAAAATACGCTTTGTCAAAAATGTCACTGAACTTTCATACATAATACAAATACTAGCAGTGAAGTTTGCAACCTGATAAAACTGAGATTTTAAATGAAAGTACTACCCTGCTACTTATAAATCAAAAGAGAGTGACTTCTTGAAGTTAAGCTGCTTGTTATATAAAATTGAATCAGACCAGCATGAGATTTCATGCAGAATTTTCTGGAGCCCAGCTGTGTAACTTTAAAATACACTATAATATTATAACTATGGAAACTTAACTGATAGTAGCAACATGACACAATTTCAAGAGGCTGTGTGAGGTTAATGCTTTCAGAGCCATGAACCGATTTTGAGGCCAGACATTCATCCAATGTGCCACCTCTCCTGAACACGGCATTTATTTGGAGACAAGTTTCCATCTTTGCACTATAATCAGCTGAGGGTTTGAGTTCTAGCCTGGGCTGCTAATTTTGATCTGTGAGCACAACCCACCATCAGTTAGAAATTGTGTAAAAGGATGAAAATGTTAATAGTAGAAGAAGAAGAAAAAATATGTACTTCTTAAAGAGAGAGTATCAAAGTAAAAAGAATTGCCACCAGGGAGAAAACTATTATGTTACAGCTCTAATTTGTGCGTCAAATGCCATAAACCACTCTGAATTTATTTCCACAGAAAAAGTCCCATCTGCTTTTCTTAGATACACAGGTGTCCTGTGGTTGTGGTTCTTCACCAATTCTGAACGCAAAACCTGTTACTTCTCCAATACAGACAGCAAATATGAAAATGCTGAAAGAAATGTAACATTTTACAAATGAGCACACCACAGTTCAAGCTTCACTGCCTTGTCTTTCCTTCTCTAAAAACTAAACTTCCTAAGAAATTCCCAGACTTATAACTACACTTAATGCAAAGATATAAAGGAAAGTAAGTAACATAGTTCATAATAATGTCTCAATAGAACCAAGAAATGGCCATCACAAACACTAACTGTGAGAAGGTTAATAATCCCTAAAGCCAAGTACCAAGACTGGAAGATGCAGGAACAATGTACCTACCCATTTATATTGACAGGAAAAAAAAATTAATTGACACTAAATACAGAACTTGAAAAAAGAAAAGCATCTTTATTTCCTTCCAACACTGACACTTCTGATGATATTATGAGAGAATCACCCTTGACATTTTTCAAAAAATTCCCTTCCTAGGCCCCCGTTCAGAACAGGGTTGCATACACAATTCACCTCCTGAGATCCAGTCACAGATCTCTCTTCAAGACCAGGTAAGGACAAAACATTTTCATCAAGAGACAATAAAAGACAAGGTGAAGAAAAGCACTAAACTCAACAGACAATGAAAGACTCGGAAAAGAGCATTCAAAAAATAGTTCAGGTAAAGTAAATCTTTACAGAGTTTGAAATATATATCATTTTATTGATAAAATTATGAATTTAGGAGGGGGACGTAAACATCTCCAAGTTCATTATCACATGTTGCTCAAATTTCCTAAGTAAGTATTTGAAATCTTGTTCTTTGTAAAATTATTCAGTTGTTACTAAAACGCCCCCCTAATAAGGAAATTACATTATTCCCATATAAGCAAAGTAAGACTATTTCATATTTGCCTTTTGATACCTTCCTCAAGATACACATTTGTAATTATGACATTATTGTGTTATTAGCAAATAGTCTTGCGGTCACCAGATTTTACTTAACAAGCTTAGAGCCCTTCAGAAGAAAAACAGTGTTTCTAATCATTACTATTATCAGTTACCCATTAAATTTTATCATTTGAGAGGAACATTGACATTTCCAAATAATCAAACTGCCATTCTGCATCCTCATGAAGTAACTCATGCTGCTTTTAGCAATCACGTTTCAACATGCAAAAGAAAGGGATTCTTTTCTAGAAGCATCAATAACTGCTCTCATTCTTCTATTGCACAATCTGTTGTGAGGCAGACATCTAAATTCTTCTCAAAACATCACATGAGTGTTGATTTAAAGGTTAAGTAGTAATCTCTCTTTTTTTCTTTTTAACTCCTTTCCCTGTGTCTCCCAGTGGAGTTGCTCAATGATCTTACAAATATCATCTGATACACAGACTTGGGAGTCAACTTAGAACATAAAATACTCAACTGCACCCCCAGCATCAGTTTGGATTCCCTGGCCTATGAACCCAGCCTCTTGCAGAATATAACTGCAGGCTGATGTACTGGAGAAAAGATACCTCAAAATGCACATCTGCAGCAGTTCTACCCAGACTGACCTGGTCAGATGCCTCCGTACAGCTCTGCTAGCCCAAGCACAAAAGACCATCACCAGCTTTGCTCATGGCAGAGTAGCATCTATCTGCACCTGTCAATCTACAGGCCTCTTCAGTCTGATCTTTAAATTACTTGGCAGGTCTAGATTTTTTTCTCCTACACTAAACTTCCTGTCCCATTTGCATCTCGCCATATACACCAGTCATGGTCTTAACCCATACCTAAAACTGCATTTCTGGAGAGTTCCCATTGCATGGTAAATTCCCAACAAATACAGAAACTGCCCAGATCCATGATTTAGTATTAAAATATTCACTGATAAAAACACGCTATTTTTTTTTGCCTCTTATGTTTCTTATTTCCTCAGTTTCTTTCTTATCCTTCACAACAGAATTTCCAAATGTTAACCTAGCAGATCTCTTTCACTCATTTATTGCTTACCAAATTACATGAGAAAAGGGATAATTATTCCTATTGGCTATAGTTACATCTTCCTGTTAACAGGTTTACCTAAAAATACTGTAAAGATTTGGCTTTTAATTATATTTATAGAATCATAGAATCATTTAGGTTGGAAAAAACCCGTAAGACTACTGAGCCCAACTGTTTACCCAGCACTGCCAAAGCCACCGCTGAACCATATCCCAGAGTGCCACATCTATACATCTTTCAAATCCTCCCAGTGATTCCACCACTGCCCTAGGCAGCCTGTGTCAGCACTTGGTAATTGTTTTGGTCAAGAAATTCTTCCTAATATCACAATTAACCTATCCTAATGCCCCTTGAGCAATTTCCTTTCATCCTATTGCTTGTAATCTGGGAAAAGTGCCCCACAAATCCCCACCTGGCTACAGCCTCCTTTCAAGGCAGATGGAGAGAGTGGTAAGGTTTTTCCTGAACAGTCTTTTCTCCAGGCTAAACAACCCCAGCTTCCTCAGTCACTCAGTGACTTATCAGACTTGTGCTTCAGATACTTCTCCAGCTCCATTTCCCATCTCTGGACTTGATCCAGCACCTAACCATCTTTCTTGTGATGAGGGGTCCAAAACTGAATGCAGGATTTGAGGTGCAGTCTCACCAGTGCTGAGTACAGAGGGACAATCACTGCCCTGGTCCTGCTGGGCACACTATTCCTGATACAGGCCAGAATGTCATCAGCTTTCTTGGCCACTTGCTCAGATTGCTGGCTCATGTTCAGCCACCATCGATCCACCCAGGCCCTTTTCTGCTGGGTAGCTCTCCAGGCATTTTGCTCCCAGCCTGCAGCTCTGCATGGAATTGTTGTGACGAAGCACAGACCCCATACTTCACCTTATTGAAGCTGATACTGTTGGCCTCTGTCTCTCAGTCCAGATATGAATTTACTCCTTTATTCACTGCCTTATAGAAAAGCTAGTTTTCCCTATTTATTTCTCGTCCTTGGAATCATCAATTAAAAACTACTCTGCTGCTATTACTTTAATTTTCTTTTCTTTGCTATTTAATACACTTTGCTTTAACAGAGTTTTTAAAATTTACTAATTAGAAGCTAGTTCTATTTCCTCCTTTCACGGGCTTCTTGAAAAAATATTTGAATATGATGTGTGATTATAAAATCATTGTTCATTTATTTATTACATCACATTCACACTCAATAGTTAATCAGAAGCACAAACATATATAATTCTGCACACAGTGTGGCTAATCAGTTAAAAGTTAAGCTTCCATGCTGGAACAAGCTTTAGTTCTGTCTTCCTTGAACTTGTATCCACTCATTCTCTCCAAAAGTGAGAACATCAAGAGCATCCATGACCATCAAAACACTAATGCTTTGCAACATTCCTGCTTTGCCAAGTCACTTGAAAACGGCTGAAAATTGTCCTCAATGCAAAGTTTACACAGGCAGTTTTCTCCTAGGATTTCCATAATAATTTTCAAGATCACTAGCACATACCTCTTTTTGCCTTTCTCATCTAATATCTCCAAGTAAAAATATTTTTACATACAACCAATACTATTTTTATTATCTAACTAACAATCCAGTAAATAACAGGAGCAGAAGAGAGAGAAGGAATAGAGGAATTTCAGCCCTTGGTTTTGGGCTCTGCCTCATTTTTCCTCCATGCCTTATCCAAACTCCGACAAAACTGGCAGATTCAGGCTTTTCATTTTCTTAGACAAGCTGCATCAAATTATTCTTTAAATTCAATTTGGAATTTATTATAAATAGCCACAGAAAAGGAAAACAAACAGACTTTCTAAGCTTGAAGAATAAAGCTCCTAATAATCCAATACATTTACTAGTCTTTGTTTATACTGACTTTAAACAAAACTTTCTTTATTCACAGTGAGCAGTATTTTTCCCAGGAAAATGGCTGCTGATTACAGCATTTCTCTAACATTTGGTTGAGGTTTGGAGATTTACGCAGATCAGCTCAACTAAACTCTGGCTTTAGGCAGACAAATTCTACTGTTCAGAATTTCTGTATCGAAGAGGTGAAGCATTTTTGCACAGTAAATTGGCTGTAAAATCAGCAGTTGATGTCCAGAAACAGAACAGAGCAGCAATTTTTGCAGTAATTTTTAAGCTATAGAAGCATATATTTCCAAGTGAGTGAAATGCAAAGGTCGGAAACTGCTGATCTAGCTTGTCCTCTATGCAGAATACAAAAACTGAATGACAAACCTTGTATTAAAGGTACTTAAAGGGATATGGTACATTTTATTTCAGTAATTTCCTTAGTTGTTACACATTTGCAAGAGTGGTAGTTGAAGTCCAAACTATTACAAGTTATCTGCTCTAAAAATATTACTATGTAGTTTTAGAGACTATCTACATATCTTCAAACATATCTTCCTTCCAAATGATTTTAAAAAGCTCAGTATTTTTTAATTATTAGAAATAATCTCAGCTCAAAAAGAAACAAAGAACTTATGGGAAAGAAACATAAAATACGCAGATTAAGGGAAAAGAAAGGACAAGCAGCACCTATATTTTTATGATTTACGTTAAAGCCGTATGAAATTAAAAATGTGAAAATAAATTCTTTTTGAATTTTGCTAAAGGTATAAGACCACTATTTAAAAAGCAAAATGCTTGAATGCTATACATAGTGTTCAAAAGGGAAAACACGGGATGTAAAAGATGAGTCTCTCCTTTGAACTGTAGCCAGATGCAAACAGCAGCATTGTGTACAGAGTCTGTTTGACTTTCCAGTATTTATGATTACTTTTACTGAACTTTTCAGCTGTTTTGTTTAGTATCATGCAAACCTAACTCCATTCCATTTCACATACACAATCCACACATCTCTCTAGAACTACTTTCAGTTACTAAATGCAAGCCATATTAAAAAACCCCAAAACGATAAAGTGACTTCCAGCCAGCCCTTAAAGAATGGAATTTGATGAGCTATGGTCCAGTGTTGCTGGAAGAATAATTTTGAATGGTGACAGTGAGAAAAAGATGTATCTCATTTTACATGAGCAGTAGCCATCAGAGATATTATACCTGATTCAACAATTGTTGAGGCAGTCAAGACACAGCCTCTCAATGTCACTGGCTTTTTCAAAAGAAGTTAAAACTTTCTAAGAACCTATTATTTTAAGAGCAACATTTTCACTGATCAAATATGTATCTCTATTTGTATCTATATCAGCATTACATAATTCTAACCATCTACCTGAAAAATTACCAGGCTTCAATTATTTCAATTTTAAATTGAAAATTTTCAATCCAATCTGTTTTCAATCAGATGACTCATTCTTGAAAACTTTTCTAATAAAACAAAAGTTTTATTCACCTGAATGAAATGTGCATTTTCTGAGACATAATAAATGCTCCTCACATTTTCTAATATTTTCCTGATATTTGATTCTCAAAATATTAATTGGCAATCAGAAAACCAGTGTCAGAGACTGCTCCTCATAAACCCAGGAACACCATGCACAAAACCAGAAGTCATGTAGAAAAATGGATATATATATATATATATATATATATGTCCTTCTCTTCCATTTACTACAAAGTTTTTTTCTGGAGATTTCAGAGGGATCTATGCTATTAAGTCTAGCCTGCCATTCTTTGGCCACAGAAGTCTCAGATAACACACTGAAATAAAATTTATCTTGCACAGAATGCTATAACAAACAACTTTTTTATTAAATATATTAAACACAAGTGAAAAACAAAGGTGGTCATTCCAACATTTGCTGCAGATGCCAAAGACATTTGCAGTGCTAGGCAAAAGAAACCAAAAGTCCACTACTCCGCTAAGAAAAACCTACTGCCAGCCTTTCTCTTGAAACACTGCTGAGCTGAGCTAGAAGTTTGTTCTTTCACTTGTTGACAGGATGAATATTCTAAAACTCATTTATTTAGCTTACATATAGATACGTACACAAGCAGTTGAACTGAGAGGTGTGCTAGTATTTGGCAAATAATTACACAGAAATTTCCACCTCAACAACAATTATGAGATTTTAAAAGAAAGAACACTTAACACATCATAGTGAAATGGAAAGCACAATATTATGATTAATTTTGTACAAATAATTGACAACATGTCATTTTTTCAGTAACTGGAAGCATGATCGGTATGCAAAATCAGGAAATCCTCAGGCCAGATATGCAATCACCTATATTTATGAAGTATCACTGCCATACCCACAGTCAAATCAGCCACACCAAAACTTGTATAACTAGTGCATAAAAGCAAATTAAGGGCAATGTTCCTGATGCATCACTTTTGAGAATAATTTTCCAAGTTCCCTACAAGCTTTTTCTTAGCATTGAATGCTCTGTTCTAACTATGGTCTCCAAGGGGAAAGATGCAGAAAAGACATGGTCCATTAGCTACTTCTATAAATTCTACATCGTAATAGTGAAAATGTAAATAAAGACATGCATTCAAAATGAAGTTTTAAAGTGCTAATATAAGACCAAGATTACTGTTTATTAATATTTGATTAAAATATTAATATTTATTATTAAATATGAATAATATAAATGCTAATATATATTATGAATAATAATAATAACAACAACAACAACAATAATAATAATAATAATAATAATAATGACTTTAACCCTCTCTTGATAAGGTTTGTAATTCTTCAAACTGCAAGAAAATTGTTTTGATACAGTAAGGATGTGAGCAATGCATACAATCTTCTTCATCCTTTTTACTGCTAGGACTTTTTCTACTTTATTTTTTCCTGGCACATTTGCACTGAGAGAAATAATCCATATTTATTTTAATACAAATTTGATGCTGCTGTTTAATTTTCTAAGTGTCAAAAGCTAACATTTGCAAACTTGCAAAAAAACCCAACTTCTCACACTTGAGCTTAGCTGGGTTTACAACAACAAACAAACAAAAACCCCACCCAGGATAAAAAAAAAACCAATGAAGCAAAAAGAGTAGTGATACAAAGCATTTTGGAAATCCTAATGGGACAAAAGATGCCTTTGCAATTGGACTGCAAAGTCCTGGAAGTATTCAAGGTGACAGAGTTGTGGAGGGAAGGGGGAAGCACCATATCATTGGCAGGTGCAGAATCTTTAATCTAGTATTTAAAGGCCACCATTCCCAGCATGTGGCAATTGGGCTAACAGGATTGACACTGGGGAACTCGTTCAGCAAGTACACCAACCTCTGAATGGTGGGGATTTCTCTCAGCAGCTGCCTGAATGTCAATCAGCTGAAGGGGAATGTTACAGAGGTCACAGTTTGGTGCTGTTCTCTATGCCTGACATTTCTATCCATTAGTCAGAAAGACAATGAGAGAGGGACAAAGCCCAAGCATTACCATAGTCCCATTCAACGGTAAAACAAAATTGAGGGGAGTGGGAAAGGCCCCCAGACACAAAATGATCAACAGAAGAACAACTCAACCTACCCTCCTCAAGGGAAAAATCAGGAGAGTGCCACAGCAGTGAACAGTCCCAGACTACAGGGACAGCGACAGCTCCGAGAGGGAAGGTTAATCCCACACAAAGACATCATTTTTCAGTTCAACACTAAAGTTTAGCAAAGCTTATTTCTAAACAAAATGGAACGTCTGTGTTTGACCTTGTGGGCAAAGCCTTTCCATGTGAACAGCTTGAGTTTAAAAAAATTCCAAAAGGCAATTACAAATCATAGGAACAGTTGTAGAACATTATACAGTAGGAAATTTATAATTCAGTTATATAAAATAATAAACCTTATTAGATTAGAATATCTATTAACCCATAAATCCATAGCACAAGGAGAAAGATGCTAATCTAGGAGATTAAAAAATAAACCCTAGTATCCAGGAAATAAATTTCTGATAAAACCACAGCTAAAGCAGCCTTGCCTATCACTTAGGTTGACAGGCTTCATCTCTGTACAACAGGCAAATTAAAACCAATGATGCTTTGCAAACATAAAACCCCAGCATTTAAGGGGGAATTTGGGTAAAGCAACCGAAACAGAGCAAAATTATTTGAAATCTACTTTTGACTTTGATACTTCTCCAGTGTTAAAAAAACTTGCTTACCTCACTTTGTCTCTAAATTTTAACTTCAGGAAAGGATTAATAATTTTTACTAAAATACTCATATAAACTAGAGGACAAAGCACCACACATGGTACACCTTCATACAAACCCCATGGTTAATACAGGCATGTAGTTGAAGCATAACTCTGCAGGAATGAATTGAGTACAAACTGACATCGAAAGTTTAATAACCTACAGAGACAGGCATTCCGGACCTAAAAAATAATGAGGAGATCCTTGTGAAAAGATGAGAGAAACTAAACACTGCCTGGCAACATGATTTGTCGGGAGCTGGAATCCCAGACAACTTCAGCCCTTCACTTAAAGGAAGGTAGGATCATGCAGGTCAGTGCCACTCGGGAACACTCATCACCAGGTCTTCATGCATAAACATAGGAAAAAAAAATTGCCTGAGAGAACTGAGTCTCCAGATCCCTGTCTCCTTGCAAGTAATGAATACAACATATTCTTGCGAACAATGGCTTATTTCCGTAATCATACTTACAGTTTTTTTTCTCAACACGGTCCCTCACTAGTGATTTTTATTTACCCTTCAATCTCTCCTTTGCAAAAGGACACTGAAACTCATAAACAGGTTTTTAACCAACTTGGAAAGTGAATGAAGTAAAAACATTTGTAATCCAAACACAAGAAATACTACATACCAGACTGCCAACATTTTGTGGACGCATTTCTTATAGAAACTGAAATTTGATTTCTTAACCTTTCAGTCTAAAATTCACAACAAACACCTTTTAATTCAAGCAAGTAAAAGAAAAATCTCTTTTTTTCTCTAAATAGTTCATCGACACAAACTAACATAAAGAGCAAATTCTGAGTAAACAAATGAGAAAAACCCCCAGAGTCATTCAATTGCTGCAAATTTGTTCCTCTTTGTAAGATTTCTGCCAGTGCAGTGGCAAACAAAACTTCAAAGGCCTGTGTATATGGCACAAGTGGCATACTAGAAAAGCATAGGGCTTGAAAGGTGAAGGTTTCTGCATGGTTGCATGGCCAGATGTTTTTTTTTTTCACGAAGGAGTATTCTCCCAGTGTTTCAAGAAATGTCAGGAAAGTAGATGTTTACACACCCTCACACATCAGACCAACAGACTTTAACAGTCAAAAATATTTCCTCAATTGTAATATTTGGTATTATCATCCACCGTATATACACTTGTAATAGTTTAAAATGAGAAGAAATTTATCGAAGTGATATAAAACTTCTTGTTTAAATGATAACTTATTAAACTACTGAGAAACTAAATACGCTTTCTGTGAAAGACACATGTTAAGATGAAAAAGCCCTTTACACCCTTTTAAAATTTTAAACCTGCTTTACCTTTCTCCTAATCCTATCTCACAACACAAAATAAACACATTAATAATTTGGTCAACACCAAAACCTACCACACTCTTAAAGGATTAAACCAGAAAATATTAAAATAAAAGAAATCTTAAATATATTAATTTCTTTGGGGTTTTGTCTTGCTTTAATCACACTATCTTACTAATTTTTTCAGTAACTCCTTTCTGAAAAACTATCCCCAAATTACTTAAAATAAAAACTATTTTTCAATAATGTGAATGTAAAACCATTGTAAATGACAAATTCTTTGAGCCTAAGGAGAAAAAAGTAATCTCTTAACTCTATAAATGTTACTCAGAACGGTTTTACTAGTTATTATTAGTATCTATCATTCACAAAGACGTACTAGGAATGTTCAGAGAGTAACTTAAAATGGTGCAAGTTGAACTGCAATGCAAAAGTAAGCACTATAAATGCATACTGTACTATTTCATAAAATGAATAGCCTGTAGGTGGATATGAAATAAAGCAGGACTAGACTCTTATTTTGCACCGTCCATTTCGTACAGTTGATCTTTAGTTTGCTTAAATATATAATACTACCGTAGTGTATTCATTTCCCTGTAAAAGCAGATTTTTCAACAATAAGATATTATGTCTGAAAAAAATAAATTTTCTTTAGCTAAATTTTATTTTTCCATATTGTTTTTCATAATGCACTCCAGAAATTTCAGCTTCTGCTTTAAAAAGAGCAGAAGAAAAAAAAAAAAGAAAATTTACTTTTTCAGATATCATTAGTACTCAGTTTTCTTTTCCATGTAATAGAGCAAACTCTGTAACACTACTGAGGGGTGAACTACAGATTCCTGAGAGGAAAATGCAAAAAAATACCAACAAAATAATGAAAAAAATAGCAAAACAATAATAAAAAAGTAGTTCCTACCAACATCCAAGTTTTTCTTTAAATATACTAGTATATTGAAAATAATGTCAACATTAAGACATTGGCCAGGATGTCAGGAGACAGGAGTGTCATTTTTAGGCTTGTCACAAATTTCTGAATAGCTGGTGTAAGAGGATTCATTTTCCTGCACCTGTTACTGCACCATATATAACATGGTTACAATATTTGTAACAATAATAGACTCTGTCTTTACAGACTATGACCTCTGCTAGTTCAAAAAATTGTTTCAACACCTACAGTTTGGATGTCATCCATAAAAAATAGTACCAAGTACTGCAAAGGCTTCTAAACACAATTCCTTGCTAGGTCTGCGGGTGTCTGAAGGGTCTGCTGATGACACTCAGCCAACTGGACACAGCCCCTCTTAACTCCCTTCTTCTCCTTGCAGAGCTCTGTCTTTCTTCCTGTTCCTTCCAAGAAACAATGCTAGCAATTGGGCAGCAACACTCAAAGTCATCTAAGATGACAGCACAGTTCTCACTGCTGACTGGTCAATCAAGGATCATGCTTGTTAACATTCTTTTTGTCTGCACTGATAAGAATATTTCTTTCAACTCTGCATCTGGACAGGCTGCATTAAATTCTCCTCAAAACATAAGGATTTCTTGGCCTCCTCCAGTGACTTTTCCTTAAGCTCTGCTGTTCTATCACTTTCCACTATCACGTCCTCTTTCTTCTACTTTTATATTGCTATCACAGACAAAATGGGGTCCTATATTTTCCTCACATACAAGGCATAGCAGCCATGCCCATTCATACATTTTCTAATGAGTGAAAAATACACTCTTTGGATTCAAACTTTTTAAACTTGTCCTATATTTGAGCAAACTGACTTTTACATCTGGAGAAGCAACTTCATAGACAACCTGATTCTTTATGTCACTTTGTATCCCACAATAGCTATGAGGTATTACACAAAGTTGTCTGCTTTCCTACTGATCTTTATTATAATGTCCTCATCATCCCTCTCTGCAAGTATCCATACAGCTCTCAGTATATAATAGCTGGTAGTTTGTAAATCCTATTGTACTTGAGAGGCACATACTGCCGAGCCATTAGCACACTGCAATCGCTTAATGTAATAGCTTTAACTGTCCCTCAAACAAGTGACATCCTCTTTTGGGAATTTTGGCTAAATAGGTCAACACTGAACTATTTCAGGATAAAATTCTGGAAGTGTTTAGGAGTTGCAAGTCCAAACTGAACCCGAACACCTTGTCTCACATGATCCCAGCTAAGATTATCCAAGAACTGGACCACAATCAATTTGTGAAGGCGCTGTATAATGTTATATCCCAAATAGTAAGCCATTGCATGAAGTACTTGACTAAAGAACAAGGCACACTCAGCTCATACCCAATAATCCATCTACTTCAGAGATCATCTTCTAACGTCACATTTTACTGCTTAGTTACTATCCTGGGTGTTTCAGCGATTCTCAGTCTACAGAATATCAAGATATATGCATACCTAGAATAAAAAAAGTAAGAAAAAATACAAAAAAAAATCTAGAACAGATATATTAAATCCAGAACTTGGACAACAGAAAATAAAAGTAGCTCAACTGTGTCACTCACAAATTGACATAAGCTTCTGATCAAAAAACAAACGGTGAGAACCCCACTCAAAACTTTCATGGTTAAAAGTAGAATTTCTTGATGCTGGTCTCCAAACTTGGTGATTAAGGAATCCATGTACTGCAGTGAATGATGGCTGGAAATCAATTAATCTGCCTATCCATAAGGCTCAAAAATGCCAGTTACTTTCCTCCAACTTGCTCAGAACTTTACCAAACTTAAGCTAGATTTTACAGCTGGTTTTACCTCAGGCTGAACTCTGTTGAAGATTTCACAGTAAATCATTAACCTGTATTCAAGAGGAAGTCATAAAAGAACAGCTCTGTTTGCCCATTCACAAAAATATAGTGAACTTTGCTAAAAAACACTTTATGGCACCTGTGTCTTTTAATTAGGAACTTAAATTCTGGCTGGAATGGCCTCCTATTCCCATAAGATATTACTCAAATTTGGCCAACTTACAAACTGTTGAAAATATATGGATTTTCAGCAGACAGATCTTAAATTTTAGCAGCTGAAATGTACAAAGACTTAATGAAGCAAGTGCTTGCTATGCAGATAAGGGTTTCTGCGTCTTACATTCACGTCTGGACAAGTAAATGAGAAATATGAAGGTCACGCTGCTGTGTGATCAGTGTGCCCTTGTGCACAGAGTATAAGGTAGAATGAAGCTATTCAATACAAACTCACAAGAAGAGGAAAGAAGAGTACTAGGGAAGCTAGTACATTTGGATGTAAATATTAGAACACAAAACCGGTCAGGAAACTGGCTAGAGGAAAGCAGAAACTTGGGGGACTTAATACTAAACCACTACTAGAATGTCCAGAAACAACAGTAAGAGACATCTACAAAAAAAAGACTACACCTCCAAAACTGGTCAGTCACTTTCTGGCAAAAGCAGTGATGGTCCAACTTCATTCTCAGTCCAAATTTCTGACTTTATAGACATTCACAAATGTCTATAAACAAACATACACAATTTTTAAACAGAAGCAGCACTGAGATATGTCCCAGACAACTAGGATGTTCTACTGCAAGCAATGAAGACTTGTATACTGTTCAAAAAGTGACTGAGAAAAGGCCTACAATGAGAAGTGTTTGAAAAGCTACTGCTATCTCATAATCCATTTCATAAGAATAGTCCATAGTATTGCAGGCTGAAGCATCCCTGAGGCAAAATGTTCTAGTTAAAATAAATAATATTAATACTATTTCATTAGCAGCTCAGATTGTGAATAAACACCGTATAGTAATTAAAAAATGAAGTAAACAAATGTAACGACCTTCCCTGCCCCACAGAAAAATAGGCTGTATCATTCAAAGTATACTCATAACTTTTTACTGTAAACAAAATTAGTCAGGAAGCTGAAGAAATCATATTTCCATAAAAACTTCAGTAAAGGCTTACACACAAAACAGTATGTCAGAACATCCTGAAACAGATGCAAGGTCTGATTACATATTCTTCTTTATAATTCTTAGTGCTTTTTCCTGCTACCTGAACATTCATTAGACTATTATATTTGGCATTACTTTTAAGCCTAATTTTCAAAACGGAACACATTTGACATATATAAGATGGAGTTATTATTAAACAACCCCACAGCATGTACAAAATATACATGAGAACTGATGTGAAGTCTGTCACAGAACTGTAATCAGCTTCCATGCACTTATGATACCTAGAGGCACACCATTCCTAAATATTTCATAATTATTGTAAGACATGATAGCAAGGAAAAAACAAAGAAGCAAAAAGTCCATCCCAAAACTTAAGAAAAATCAAACCAAACCACCATATAATCATCTTTTCTACACCTCAAATTTTTTTACAGCCAATCTAGTGGATTCTCCTACATACTCCTTCACAGAAGGCTTGAACCCTTGACAGATCAAAAAATTCAAAATGCAAGAAAAACTTCCTGTTTAATCTGTTACTGAACTAGGTTTTAATACTACCAAAAAGAGCAGTATGCATTATTAGTTTCATTTCTCCAGAAAGAGCTCTCAACACCCCTGCGTGCATGCACCAGTTTGCAGGCATACACTCCCCAGGGTTGATAGTCTGCACATTTTTTACAAGCAAAACGTTTGATTAAAATAGGATTAAAAATAGGTCTACTGCTAAAACCAGCATATACAGATGTCCCTCAACGCCAGCTTCCTAACTAAAAACTAAAGGGAGTACATTTCAATGTCACTATTAGCATAAATGTCTTGTGATTGCCAAGACACTTGTAAAATTGGTAACTGCAGGCTTCTTTTTAAATTTTCTTTTTTTTCCCTGTAGTGATACCACATTAAAAACCCCAGACTTTTGAGTAGTGTATCAACAGATATCCTGAATATCAACACAATAAATACATCATAATTTTGACACTGATCCAGTACTCCATTATATAGGAAAAATACAGATTTCATTTAATTGAGGACATGATACAGCAAAAGTATTTGTTCAGGTTCTATAAAGCTTCTATAAGACTGTCAACTGTTATTCCTAAGAATCTTTAGGTTTTAGAGAATTATTATCTATTTCTGCAAGTTCTATGAGTTAGCTACCTAAAAGTTACTCATAAGGACATCCAGAGGATAAAATACAACATACAACAGCTACATCAAATTAAATCACAAAGCAAGTTATCCTGTATGACATTCGAAACATTACTAGCTTTGAGAAACAGTCAATACACCTCCTTTATAATATATCACAAATTACTGGGCTCAAAGAGAACAGTAACATGAAACAGTACTATTCCAGTGCTGCAAAATACAATCAGAATTTCCAAAACCACAGAAGTCACATGCAGCTTCCAAACTCAAAAGACATAAGAAATTAACTATTCTTTTTCCTCAATGTTCCACTCCTAATATTATCATTTATAAAACTGAAAGGTTACACCTAACTAGACAATTACCTTTCTTTACATACACATGTATATACCTGCATATATATACACATCTAGAGGCACTTGAGAAAGCAATGCTTTTAAACTGAAAAAATGTAAAATAGAGAAAAAAAATTGCTACAGAAGAAGTACTTGCCTACCTGCAAATGTAAAATGATCACACCATAAAACCACTACCATCAGGAAGTAAAGTAGAAGTAATGTTGATTACATTTTAAAATAATCTCTCAAAGAAAAACACAAGGACTTGAGAGAGAAATAAGTAACATTTTCAAAATACTAATAACATGGAACTGGTAAGAAGTCAAAGTAGCAAATATTTCTTCTGACTGTCTTGGTATTTACAGAGGATTTTCTGTTGGAATCCTTGTCAAATCCTAAACAACCTCCTCCAAAAATTTTTCAATAAATAAGGCTAGAAGAAAGACCTTCAATTCCCCCAGAAAAACATTAAAGCATTTCATATTTAGCTAAGATGGAAGGTATTTGAACAGCTCAGTACTTCCATTACTCTTCTGTCCTGGAATTTTTCATACCTGCATGAAACTATTTTTAGAGAAACACATTAAATGTACTGAAAATCTCACAAAACATATATAGAGAAGGTGGACATACAGTATGGGTTGGGGGGGTTAATCTGAGTCAAATCTATCTGGATTGTGTTATTTTAAGAAAGGTTTCAAAATGCAGCAAAAAAGAAACAATGGACTAACACAGTGAATATAAATACAACAAATAAAATGAAAAATGCCAACATTAACAGAAAAGATCAAATTGATTACATTTTTCTAACACATAATCAAAGATGGCAGTTGTTTGATTCAATGTGAGGTATCACTTAATACATGCTATTTTAAGGAATGTAGTCAAAACTATTTTCAGTATTTGACAATAAGAACACCATAGCATTAAAATGGAATCTCAAAGTCACTTATTTTTATCATCAGCTGGTATCTATCAGTTGAATATTCACACTCAGATAGTCCTAAATTCAGTATAAATATCACTGTTCATGAACCAGGGCTGTCAAGTCTTGAAAATCCTGTATCTGATCTCAGCCATGCGTGATGTGGAAGATGCATATTCCACATGAGTAGCTTCTGCACTTCATGGTAAAACCTCCTGTTATCAACATTCAGGAACTCATTCCAGAGGACTCAATCACATTATCCTCAACACTGGAGGAAGAGTTGGGATTCAAAACACAGGCTCAGCTACTGAGGTCAGCAGAAACTCAATCACCTGTGCACTGAAGCACCATGAATATTTTCTGCCCCTATTTTTCAAATGATTTTTAGAAAAAAGAATATTTACTCACAAGCTAAGTATATCTACTCTTAAAGAAAGCTTAAAATGCCAGTGGGTAACACCTAGGAGGAAAACTTTAAAATAAATTATAATATTTAATACAGTCACATTTTTTTAGGATTCTTTTAAGTACTGAAAAGCAAGCAACAGTATAAGACTATTACACTATTAAGCGCAACTCCATGTTTCACAGCTAAAAGGACAATTAAAATCAACAACTACCAAAAAGAAAAAAAAAGGAAAAAATTGAAAAAAAACCCTAAGTTGTTTTCCCTCATAAACCAGCATATATTTACACTCAAGCTTCATTATCTGTTCTACCCTCCAAAGCAATCTGAAGTCTCACTGCCTTTGTTGTGGCAGAGAGGAGGCTACAATGTAGCACACAATAAAACAGGTTAAGCTATCTGTGCCAATTTCTCCTTCTCCTAAGAGGATTAGCACGGCAATATGCTAGAACAAATGGTGGTGAATACGCAAGATGGTACAGCTGGTCTTCCCCAAAAATAATCATCCAGCTGAATAGCCTCAAAACAGGTTTACACCTTGAATGTTGCTGAGATGAAAGGAAACTAAATTTACAAGCCCAGAATTAAAAAAGAAAACTAACTATAAAAACCTCCTACACCTTGTTTAAAAATTCTAGGTTTATAAAGGCTAACCAACATGTAAGGGATTTTCACCACTACATTTTTTTCCATAAAGGAATCACTGAAAACTGAGTAATTCCAATTTCTTAATGACATATTTCACCCTATTATGTCTAATTTCTCTGTTTAACTCTATGCAAAAGCACACATTTTTTTAATACACATGTCTTGTGCAACTCAACTCTTCTCAAGAGGGAAACAAATTGCCTGGCATGGGTAAAAATAAAGCAACACTATTTATTAATTTTGTATAAGTTATCTACCACCCTAGAGATTCCTTGAAGGGGAAGAACACGTCTGAATTTCACCACAGAGTGCCAAAGGCACAAAGTGAGAGAAACTAAACAAGCACATCCTGAAGGGAGAAAAAATGCCTGAAGCAGTAAATGACCTACTACATACCTCACTCTCAGGGTTTTTGATGTTATAATTTGTTCATTTTACAGAAAAGAAGACAATTACCCACAGTTTTAGTTTGTTTTAACAGAATTATTAAACTTTTAAAAGTTTTTTGATCAAAAGGGACATACATAATTCCAAAGATCTTTGTATTTTCAAAAGGTTAAAATCCTGTGCTAATCTGCATAACAAAGTCTTTGTCATATCTATTTTCTTATTACCTGAAGCAGCAACATGCATTATTAGAACAGTACTAAAGTAGTTAAGCAGAAAGCATATAAATTTTTTATTTGAATTCCAGTGCATTAAAGTTAGTATCTTCCAGCTCAATGCACAGTAAATAAGGGGTAATTTCATTTAAATATGTATTTCATTATATGAATAAGGAGGTGATAATCTCACCATTGAATTGTTAAGTCTTTTAAGTATTCATTCATTTGAAAACTCAACAGAGTATTGTCAATATAGTGTAATATTAAACACATACATATACCATACTTCCACTGACACACTCTTTCCATGGTACATATTATAAAGAATACAATTTACACATTATAATACATTAAGATTGTCTAAGTGACAGTTTAGCCGTGTGTACATATAAAAAGTCAAAAGAAAATTTTAGTATTTGTAAATAGGCAGTAAATATTTTTAAATGATAGTGAGCTAACTTCTTTAAAAATATTTCAAAATTGCAATTGTATTTTTGATTCCTGAACTAACATTCTCCTGAATGAGAACAAAAGTGCTAGCTACTGATCTTTTTTCAAAAAGTAAAATGAAGCTAATCACTGAAGATTAGACCAATGAACAATTAATAGCTCACCCCATATTATAGGAGAGGAATCTTAATAAGTAAAGATCATTCCTCTTAAAATTAATGCTTCCAAGAAGTTGATGTGCTGGAGCATGTCCAGACAAGGGCAACAGAGATACAAAAGGATCTGGAGCACAGAGCTGAGGAGCAGCTGAGGGAACTGGGGTGTTTAGCTTGGAGAAAAGGAGGCTCAGGGGAGACCTTGTCAGCGTGTACAATTTCCTGAAAGGAGGGTGTAGCCAAGTGGGGGTTGGTCTCTTGTCCCAGGAAACAAGTGATCAGATGAGAGGATATCGCCTCAAGGTATGCCAGAACCAGTTCAGATTGGACATGGCAAAAAATTTATTCACAGAAAGGTCTGACAACCCCTGGCACAGGCTGTAGAGGATAGTGGTGGAATCATCGCTCCTGAAGGCATTTATAAAATGTGTAGATGTGACACGTAGGAATATGGTAGGCTTGGCAGTGCTGCGTAAGCAGTTGGACTTAGCAATTCCAGAAGTCTTCTTCAATCTTAATGATTTTATGATTTGATTTATCATGCTGACACTCTCAAAAATCAGTATTTTTGATTTTTGAGAGTGTCAGTATGTCAACACTATCAATGACAATATCACCTGAACAGGAAATGGTGCCAAAAAACCATATGAAAGGTATTTGAAAATCTCTATTCCACGATCAGATAAGCACACTTGCATAGTTTATTACACATGAAAGTAAAGCCCAGCAAAGTGTCCACCCTGAATTGTACCACTCTGTGAAAGCACTGATGCCCCCACCATAGCTTTACTGGATGATCCCAGATTGAAATGAGAGATACGTCTGCTTCAGCAAATCAGCTAAAACTAGATGTTACTAGTATGTACTCTACTCAGAGATAACCATGAAGCTATGACACTTCCACAGATCCAAACAATCTAAATCAAAACAACACTGGATTACAACTACACAATTACAACCACAAATAATTTCTACATTTCCAAGTACAATCATACTAGTATGTATTCACCCATCAATCTTTCAAATGACACACATATAATGAATTTAAAAGAAACAATAAATTGAAAATCTGTAAGAAACAGCAAAAGCCCCATTGCAATTCCAGAGCAATTAGTAAGTCACAGTTCCACAGCCAGATTGCTACAGGCATATTCCTAAAACCACACAGAAATACTTGTACCTTGCTGGACTTGAGACTAGTCTATACTTTCTTGCTAATGTTTTGTAACAAATCCGTATGCAGAATAATGTCTACCAAAAAACCGGGTGGTACAGATCTCATTCCAATGTAACTTACTAGAAAATACAATGTTGTACTTCTCAAAAACAGTGGTTAATGTACTTGCTATAGTCTTGTTTAGTTACTGTTGCAGAGTACTGTCTGTGATTTTATTTCCCTTAAGAAAAATAAAAAGTTCAAATAAGTAAATAATTAATAAATGGTAAGAACCTTTTATTCCAAAGCCATTCATGCATTATTCATTGATATTTTGTACAGTACGTATATACTTCACTATGTATGAAAGCACCATTTTTAGTCAGGCTTTGCCTTCCAAAATAGCTGCTTTAATAAAAATGATTATATGAAAAAATATAAATAAAAACTCAATAAATCTCTCCTAAAATCTGAAATTATCGAACGCAATAATTGCAAAATGAGATTAATTTAATTTCAGTGTAAACCTCTTTGTCTCTTTAGAAATTAATGTTCACATATACAGAATGACCATATAATGCTATTTAGACCTAAATTTTAAAATTACTGAATGTATATTACAATTTAAATTTATTTATTAAGGTTCAAAGTTGCCAATGTTTTGTTAGCTAAAATGACTACCTGCAGAATAAATGTGTGTGTAGGTAATGAGAAAGCTAGCAAATCTGAAGTTGTATTTTTATATAGAATTCACTCTCCATTCTTACAGTTATTAGGTTACACAGACAGTAAGACTACAAAATTAAAGCACTGTCTTAAGTAGATCACATTACTTTTGAAGCAGATTGATTCTGTAATACTGCACGCATTCAAACAAAAGCTCATAGTTTGAAAAACAGGAAGGAAAATACAGTAAAAGTGCAAACATGACCTATCTCTAATCCTTTCTTTTCAGACCTAGGCTACTCAAGAATCTTCAACTAATTATTCTGTTTTATTGATGGCATTTTTCCCAAGGGAAGTTATTTTAAAAGTTTAACCCCTGAGCAAGTCATGGCTTCTCCTGCCTTTGAAAGTGTCAAGTGCATTGATTTTAACTGCAGGAAGTGTTACCTTCTACCCAGAGAATCTCACCCTGCACAATCTTAAACACTGTTTCTCTCCCAAAATGGCTTTGATTCAGCAATTCAGACCGCTTCAGCTGATATTAAAGGCAGAAGCACCACAGAAAAGGGATCAGCAGTTAAAACGAAATACAAAGAGGAAAAAGCCCAGATCTTGAATATAGTACCACAAAGCTTGAGAGAAAAGCAGATTTGAAAAAGACATCAGAGTGACTAAAAAAAGAACAACATGACAGAAATTAAACAAGATTTTTATGTTCCCCTTCTATGCATTTAAACTCATCTCAACCTCTATTGAAATTCTGATCATACCCAAACCCCAAGGCTTTTGACATACTTTCAAAAATCCACACCTCTTCTTACTCTTTTTTAAGTCTCCAGAGTCACTGTTGGGTATCCAACAAGTTGAATGGGGGGGGAAGGGTCGTGGTGTGGAAAGGAAGAATCCTAATATGCATATGACAAAAAAGGCAATTTCAACTCATTTTAAACTTTTTTATTAAAATGATAGTGACTATTTTAAATGTTCACTGTGTGTCCTTAACCTAATACTCATCCAATTAAAAAATGGCTGAAATAGTTTGACTGGAGAAAAAAGAATTTTCAAGCCACATTTATCCAAGTATCTTGAGCAGTGATTTTCTTAGGTCAGTGACAAAGTACAAGTAAAATAGCACAAGGTGCTACTGGAGACTAAAATACAATAACCAGCAGAATAAAAGAAGACAAAGAAATCTCTCAAAATCATCAAATTATGTAGCCCAGAAAACTGTAAGAATGTAATATACACAATTAATAAAATAATGGCAAATGTATCTGCAAAAGAATGTACTAAATTCCAAAGAGACTTTCAGAATTGCAAGTGTGGGGTTTTTTTTCCAGTTCAGTCATGACAGGGCCAGAAGGTAATGATACATCTGCCATGATGCAACAAGCAGACCTGTCTTCTGTCAAGAGTTGAAATCATAAAGGAATAAGCTGTCGTTAGCAACCCCTCTCCCAACAGTAGAGCTGTCATCTCATTGTTTTCCTCTGTTGGCATGGGGGCTGGTGTGGGTTTATATACCCTGTCAGCTCAGAATTAGTCTAAGCTTTTAACCTTTTCTTGAATTTCTGACTTAATATTTTAACTCCTATACAGTTTATCACGTATTACTATGTATTTTCTGAACAATTAATATTGCTTTCAAGTGTGCAAAGTTTCGTTCTATCTGCTTGCTGACTAGAATTTGAGATATTATTAATCCCTCAAAAAATGTTTTTGAAGTAATTAAATATACTGCTTTTCAAATTTTCTTTCCAGCATATGGTGGATTTAAAACCAATTAGACGTGACTCATTATTTAGTAATACATTGTGATTTGTGTTTGTTTTTAGAAAGATCTCAAAAGATCACCCAAAACCTTTTAAGTTTTCTTAGTATAATTACCACAAAAGCAGGAGTTCTAAACACAGGTTTGCTGTGCTAAAAAGGTCTTTACAAACAACACTAGTTCTGTGGTCTAACAGAATGAATAAGTCTAGTACATATACCACAGTTAGAAAAGCAGCATTTGAAATAAAACAGTATAGCAAATTATTGCCCGTTTCAGTGAAAGTTGATGGTTCAGTAATATGTTAGAAAACCCAAAAAAGATTATGATTGCTCTGGCACTGTAACTGACCATTAATAAATAAATTTTAACATCCTTCTACAACAATACACATAGAAGACATAAAAGGCACATGAATATTAGTATTCTGTGGCAGAACTAACTGCAGTGAAATGTCAGCTGTTTTTTTTTCCCAGAAAGTGTCATTTGCCCTTATTATTGATACTATGCTAAGCTTGTATAAACTATAAAACCAAAAAGTGTGTTTGTCTAACAAGATACTCTATACTTACAAGTCAGATTGAAAAGTTTTTTAGCAATAATTTTTGTTAGTGTAATTTAAACTTAACATAATTTCCATCCAACAATATGTAAACATCCACTATTGAAACTGACTGATTTTTATGAAGTGGAAAGAGAAAATACAAAAGAGCACATGTTATCATACTAGTTACGAACCATTAAGGCTACTAAATCACATAATATTTACAGTGGGAAAATTTACTGCTGTTACACTGAACGATTTTGCTGTTCCATTCATCTGCCTTGCAAAATTAATGACATATTACTGCATGCTGACAAAAGTAATAACCCTCACCAATTCTTAGTAAATATTGCCAACCTGACAGTTTTGTACAAATGAACGACAATATTTTGACCAAAGAGCAAAGACATTGTAAAAAAATTAAGAGCAAGATAAACATAACAGACAACTGAAGCTGAAAACCATGTTTTACCAGTTATTAAGGAAACATTTCCACAGCTAACAACCATCTCATGCAAAGCTTTGGCTTTTTGCTTGTTCATGTAAAGTAAGATTTTTAGGTGCTGCTCTTTTTCTTCTGAAAAACTTGTCCAGGTTCTTTGAAGAACCTATTTTTCACCTATATGTCTAGTATTGATTCTCCTTTAAATAAAAATACAAGTATCTAAAATATCTTAATATCTGAATTTTATATAAGGCAACAATTCTTTGATGGTTTTTAATTTTTCTTTAATAAATAAGTGACAGCTGCGGTGGTTGAATTTTATTAGCACCCCTGGGATGCCAGCTATCTTAGGTAACAAATGTACTGAATTTCCAAAGACTCAGAAAACACCCAGTGTTTCCCTGTACTTATGCAGTAAGCTGATATGCTCTTTATTCCCTAGAGGAGAAGTATCAAAGACAGCTGTACTCCCAAACTCTTCACAATGTCCAACCAAGGCAAGCTGAGCTTCTGTTCCTACAATGAACAAATCTCCTCTTTAAGTACAAAAACTTCAGCCTCTCCTTCTCTAACAAAGCGAACAAGGGAGCCCCTCAACAACCATTATTAAAAGAGGACTGTAAAACTTTTAATTCTTGACATCCCAAGTATATGGCCTCATCATTAAATTGAAGAATTTGCCTCTGTCTTTCATCGTCTTTTCCTGGCACTACTTCAGTTGTTGAATGCATGGTTAAACAATATCTGATCTGAGAAGACCCCCACTGTACAAACCTGGATGAGCCATTTAGGCAAAATAGATTAGAGATAGATTAAAATTACTCTTTTAATTTACATTTATTTATTTATATAATTTACAATTACTTTTTTATAAAAAGTGGAATCTCTTCAGAGCAGAATTCTCATTATAAATGGAATAGTCACTCCTTCCCAGGGGAGGGACTCGAACTTCAGTCTCTCCTGCACCAGATAACTGCTTCTGTCAAAAATCAGGGTTTCCCACTAGAGAAAGTTTCAACAGAAAATTTATATTTTAACAAAACAGCAAATCTATGCAGTATTTTTGTACTGTATTTACAGGACATTGCCAGTTTCTTTTGTTTTAAATATCTTTTTTAGTAAGCATTTGTTTTAAATATCTTTTTTAGTAAGCATTTGTTTAAATTTAGCATTTGTTACATTCTTACTGATTTTACTAGCATATTTTTATTTTTCATACTTGTTTTTCTAAAATAGATTTTGTCCTACTACATTTTAAATGTATTTACTTGTGTTTCTCACATCGGGTACAATTTTGTCCCTTCTTCTTTTCCTACAATCTCTTCTCTATCTAGTTGCTTATTTGTTCTCTTCATATTCGTTCATATTTCAACATTTCGTTTAAACTACCAAGTCTGAATTTTCAAATTAACACAATAATGCTATCTCTTCATATAAATCCTTGTCAACTAGTCACATTACCTCTTACACAAAAGACTGAAACTCACAATAGGGCTAGATACAAAACATGGAAGGAGAAGCATTACCTACAGGAATTGCAAAGATGAAAAGAAAAACATTTCTAGCTACTTGAATTCTCACCAGGATTTTTCTCTTTGAATCTTTTCTCTGTAATCTGCAGCAGCCCCAAAATACTAGAATTTTAAAATACAAAATTTTAAGTCCACACATTGCTCCTTTGCTCCATACATGCTTGAGAAGTGGGGTTTCTTAATTCTTTTTTCCTCAAAAATGTTGCAGCAGAGAGAAATAGTTTTTACTCTTCCCTTAACTTCCTGTTTAGAAGTATCAGTTCATCCTGCTCAACCCGCTGCTCACTGATAACCCCAGGTGCTGTATCCCTGTTTTCCATTTTTCCAAGAATTGAACTGAGAAGAGAAGCAAAGAGAAAAGCAGTAAAGTTGTGGAGTTTGGCCTACTTAGAGGGTGGTTTTTTTGCTTGTGTGGGTTTTTCGTTTTTGAAAAGCGGGTATTTCTGAATTAGTTCCTGCACATAGGACATTCAAGCACTACTTATGTAATTCTCAATTTAAATTTTTTAATCAGAACCTTATCTTCAAGAATTGTTTTAAGCTGGCTGCAATGCCTGTATGTGTTGTTAAATCACATGAGATCATGGGAGTTTTCAAATCCTACATATCAATATTCACTCCAAATTCACTCCAAAATCTATTAGGAAAAAGAAATCCATATTCTCTTGCTATTTATCATCTAGGCTAGTTATTTTAATTTCATAAGTGATGTAAGTGAGAGGACTGAATACCAGAAAAGGATGCAATTTTTACCATTCTTTTGATCATATGGAGTCCTTACACACAGTCTACCATCATTTCCTGCATTTAGAAATTAATATGAACTGTGCCTGAAGATGACATGCTATCAGCATGTACTTATATGTATTTGCTTTTTAGTCACAACCAAATAATTCTAAATACTTTCAGTGGGGTCCAACTTCCATAAAATATTGCCTTATCTAACCAGATACACAATCAATTCCCAATACAGTGATTACAGGATACAAAAAAACCAGCAACACAATATTTAAACAACATTTAATGACATAACTGAATTTGATATAACACAACTGAATACAACCTATTCTTCATTTTGCCTGCAAAAAAAATCACTGCAAATAGTATATCCTAAACCTGTAGCACACTTATCAGAATTTTGAGATGCACAAAAAGGGACATTAGGTTTTACAGTACCTGGAATCACTGAACTAAAGAGAACTACAAATTCAAAAACCCTATTAAGGAAAAGCTCAAAGATAAGAATACAAAGTTTGATGTACCAATGTTATTTAATGATTACATTTTTGTAAAAACATGTTCTCATCCAACAATTGGAACTTTTTCCTGTATTGTTTTTTTAAGCTCAAAATGCAGAGATAAATAATCTGGTTTTAAGTGTAACAGCCATTTGAGAAAAGAAAGGTTTGATCTCTGTCGTACTGGCACAAATCACTGCACACACACACAAAAAAAAAAAAAAAAAAAAAAGAAATTCTCCTCAACAGAAATGACCCTTAAAAATTATCTGCTAAATTAGGGTTAGTATCCCAGTTTGAAATATTCAGTCTCTCATGTTACCCAAGACAGCAGCATCTCTAGGAAAGAATAAAAATGCAAGCATGTAAGCACTGCACAAAACCTGAAGTAGCTACAGCTGTTTGGGTTTCTTGGGAAATGTTTTGGAACCAGCACCAGAAGTCCCACACTGGACCTACCGTACACCTGTATTGCACTCAGTAATCCTGAGGTACTTTTTTTTCTGTCTCAATCTAAATCTTGATTTATAATGAACAAAAAACTTTATGTTAGGAAAAGATAAGCCTCACTTTCACAGGGCTAGGTTTCTTTTTCTCACGAAGTATAGTCTGATGCTTTGATAGTGAGTAAAACAAACAAAAAATAACTTAATGGCCTAATGTTTTTATATGTTTTCTTTCTTTGCTTTATTGAAAAGAAGTACCATTTTCAATCCTGAATACTTTAAAGACAGCTGCAAAAATTATCCATCAACTGCAAAAATTAATCACCTAGGAAAATATGCAATAGTAACAATGACAACAATGATATTTAGAGTACAACATTAGCTCAACTTGGCAAATATAACAGAAACAACGAGTGTTAAAAAAGCTCTTCTCATGTTTATTACAGGAAGTTTCCTTTAGGTTGCAGGGTGCACATGATTAATTACTCCTGCAATGTTCCAATGACAAAAATATAACACAAACTGTCCACTGTCTCTCAAACAGATACAACAAAATAGTGTCAACAAAATGTGAATGTCTTCTATTGTCAAATATTGATAAGTAAAACAGAATGAATTGGTATTTAGTGCAAATCTGAAAACGACTGCGCCTTTTAATAATTAATAAATTAATAAATTCAGTACAAGCCAAATAAAAAGATTGTGTGTTATCATGAAAGCCCACGTTACCATTAGATTACAGAGGTCAGTGAGCAATAATATGTATAAATTAAATGAAATATAAAAGAAAATAATCCAAATTGTAACAAATTTCTGTAGTGTCTTCTGCTGCTTCGCATCACCTGCTAAAGGTTCTTGTCATAATATCTGCCATATTAAACTACATGGTGTGCCCAACACAACAATATGACATGCAACTAAATTGTATTTTACTGCAAGATGGGAACTTGGTTCCACCAGAAGAATGTTCCAACAAAACAAAAAAGTATTCCCCCCCCACCACAAATACAATGATCACACAGTGACACACAGATTAAAAAATTAAAACATCACAGGCTCACAGTTCTTCATGCATAGGCACACATGTGCACATCCACACCACACATCTTGCATCCTTGAACTTTCACTTACCTCAATAGCTCTCTTTATGTACGGTATCTGTGTTCCACTGTCCAGATCTTCATTAATTATGAGTCTCCTAGCCCACTGACCAGCTCTGACAACGCCATTACCATGAATTAGGACCAACAGCTTGTCAGGATTTACTAATGCATCTTCACTCATAAAGATAAAGCTCTTTGGTTCAGTCTCAACTGCATCAACCTGCAATTACAGATAACATACATTTTAATGCAGCACTATAATTCTTTGAAAGAAAACCTTTAGTTAAAAAGTTATCTACCAAATTTATATAAAAAAATCACCATTAAACAACCATTTCAATGCATGTGTGCCCAGGACTAAATAAAAATAAAGCAAAATATGCAATATAACTTTGAAACACATAAACACACAAACACACCACATTTGAGAACAGCAATCCAAGGGATATTTAAAATTAAAAAAGGGGTAGAAGATGTGCTTAAGCTTTGAAACATAAGTTGTTTACAAAAATTTACAGGAAAGGAAGAAAGTTCATAAATGAGCAATTGGATGTAGCAAAAGGGAAAGGAGTAAGTAATTTCTCACCTCTGATATGCCTGAAGCAACAATAAATTCTTACATAATATGAAAAAAACCATCCTGGAGAGTTCCAAATCAGCCACCTTAACATAAATACTCGACAAGCTACATATAGGAACCACTACTGTAAATTTGTTTGTTACAAATTTAACAGGATAGGTCTAATAAAATATAGAAATCCAATTTGGTTCTAAATAATAGCTTCATTAATAGTCCTCCTGTACCAGGGTCAATGCTCAGCTACTTTGCTACAAATATAGCAATTAGCAATAGACCAACAATTAGCTTTGATATACAGCAAACTGCAACCTAATAGCACATTCTGTGCTTAAGAGAATAAACCAGCACTTTTTGTTCAATACAAACTAAAGTTTTTACACTTGGTTTAGCAATCCTGTCTCAAAAGAACTGTCCTGATGTAAATACCATAAGGGCAAAACAAATCCTCCTGTCTACCTGTTGTTCTCTTTCTATTATATGAATACACAAAAAAGAAAGAACAAAACAGGCACATCTCCTCCTCCTACTGTACTCCACACCCCTCCACCCTCACAGCCTAACTGTCCAGCTGCTAGGAACACTCTGCAACAGAGAAGAAAAACAGATGTTATGATTCTCATGCTGAGATAGAAGGAATTGGCTACTTGGATTAGTTTTGGTAAGTTTAGTTTAGCTAAACTTACTTTAAGTTAAGTTTAGTATTCTTAACTACCCTTATAATAGGAAAAATTATTTCTGCATGCATCTTCAGACTTTTTAAATATAACTCCTACCAAACATTTTTTAAAAATTAAGTCAATGAGGCTACTTGAACAAAACTAATTTGTAAATGAAAGAATGGTCATGTCTCTCTTCAATATTTGCCATAGCACTGAAGACCTTATTCCCCTGCTCCAAAATAAAGTAACATTTCACAATACTCACCTTCTCTCACATTTTATGCAAAAATAGAAAATATGATAAACAATATGTTCTATTGAAAAGACTGGGGCTACAGTCAGATCATGCTGCTGCTTCAGAAATAGCAGTACTGACACCTTAAAAGGTGAAACAGATTAGGTAAAAAGTCAGCCAACACTGAATTTCAGATAGTACTTGGCAACATGTAACTGACTTCTACCCACAAACTGAATATTTACAACACTATAATTAGGGAAAAAAAATTGTGAATTTGCATTTCAGACTAATGTGCAACTTAGCTGTAGGTTTTAGCACTTACATCACTTATATTACAAGTGCTAAAGTTTATATAGTAGTATGTAGGAAATACCAGCACTTAGTAGTCATATGTACTAGAAGATATAGCTTAGTTCACATTTCTGCAAATAAGTTAATTTTAAACAGCTAAAAATATGCACCAAAATCATAAAAAATTACTTTTGAGTCTTTTCCCAAAATTAAACACATTTAGAGACTTTGTTGAGATAATTTACCTTCAAACAATTGTAATTTATTAGATTTTGCTTTCACTAAAAAATGCATGTAAATATCACTCATATACACAACCTTCCTTTACTGACAGATCAACATAGAATACCATTTAATGCCAGACACATGGAGGCCAAATAAAATACTTTACAACTATTAGCCACTTGTTCTTCTGGACCTACTCAAGGTCACTGACTTCTGATCACTTAAATCTAAACTAAATAAATACAAGAAAATGGTTTTTAGATTAATTTAACAACTTGATTAAACATTGTTATGTACAGGTGAAAACAATTCCAGTAATCTCTAGCTAGGCATGCCAAACCTATCTAAATTATAATGATAATTTACTGTTTAAAACCAGTCAATTTTCTTTTCTTGGATTTTTTTCTCAATGCATAATAATTCCTTAAAGTTTATGAATGTAGGCAGCTATGGTGATATCTCTACATATGAGATTCTTAAGGTTTTCAAACAGTGAACTTACTTTTTCCTTATGATTTCTGTCTCAAATGAGTTTTCACCTAATACAGTCGTACCAATCTATAAAGTATTTCAGCAGCACACTAGTTAGTATTTTGCACAGCTGCTATGAATATATAAAGTAAAATTAAACTACACTTGAAATCTAATCTCATTGTCATCCATACAATTAGCCATTACAACATCAACAATTAGCCATTACTAGCCCAAGATTTACGAGAGCTGACAGGGTTCCAGGAGTCTTTTATTCAATATACCAGAGGTTTATAAGATTGAATGTTAAAAAAGGAAGAAAATACACAATTACTTTTCTTACTATTTTTCTTACTAAGTATTTTTCTTATTTCAGTTGAGAAACACGACAAAAATTATGAGCCTTCAGCCTACAAAGTAGGTATAAACTGTAACTGGAGGAAGAACATAGCAAATAAGTGGAATTGAAACTGATAAGACTCAAAAAAGATTGTGAGAATTGTGAGCAGCTGGTGGAGAGAAAAATCTGCTCATTTGCTTCCCAAGATGAAAAGTCATCTTCTACGTGTTTCAACATAAACTTCACTAATTTACTTTACAGTCTTCACAGTATTGAGAATCCTGATTTAGAATTTTTAAATAAAAAATGTAAAACTGAGAACTGCTGATCAATATTACAGGCAACTAATCAACATTTGACTACTACCACAACTAACTCAACAAACCTAAAATCTGTGGAAATTTTACAAGCAAGTATTAACTTCAGTTAAGCAACAAAACTGGCAAAACGAATGTGAATTTGAAATAACAGACCACTGTTTCTCAAAGAAAGGTAATTCTTCTATGAATTTTTACCCACTGAAGTGAAAGAGGAAAGCACTGATAACTGAGAAGATTCTGCAAAGTGAGACATTTCAGTGCCACTGACAACTAAACACGTGTCCTGGTTTCAGCCAGGATAGAGTTAATTTCTTCTCAGTAGCTGATACAGTGCAGTGTTTTGGCTTCAGAACAAGAACGGTATTGATAAAACCCAGGTATAACACTGATATTTTGGTTTTTTGCTAAGTTGTGTTTATCTAAAGTCAAGGACTTCCCTTTCCTTGTTTCACGCTCTGCCAGTGAAAAGTATACAAAATAAACTTGGAGGGGCCATGGCTGGGACAGGTGCCCTGAACTGGCAAAGGAATATTCTACCACAGAATATCATGCCCAGGATATAAATTGGGGGGAGTTACCCAGAAGCATGCCCAACCTGGTTCAGGAATCAAGAGTCTGGCATCTGGCATTGCACATCACTTGTTTTTTGTGTTATTACTATCATTTACCATTATCACTGTATTTTACTTCAATTTAGGTTATTAAACTGTTTTTATCTCAGCTAACAAGTTTTACTTTGATTCGCCTCCCCATTCCACTGGTGTTTGCAAGGTAAAAACAGGGTTGAGCAAGCAGCTACATGGTGTTTAATTTCCAGCCGGGTTTAAAACCACTGCAACATGTTACTAATTATTTAAACTTCCATCTCAGGCTTCCCCAGAAGCTGTCAAAGATACAGTTAATTTAGAAGCACACTCTATTTGTCCTCAACAGCTAAAGAAGAGCAAAGATCAATCCCTGATTATGCCACTAGAACTAGAGAAATATAAATACTTAATCTGGCTAAAAAAATTGCAGTCTTCCTTTTACTCCTATCATAACCTCCATAACCTCCAATGGAGGGCAAAATGAAACTTTAGAAGGAACAACTGAATGGCCTCTCCCTAAATATGAGACTCTTTATTAAAATGTTCAAGTCCAGTAGTACATGTTGAACGTTATTATAAATACAATGCTTTACAGTAACAATAATTCAACGTGGGTCTTGGCCTCCCTGTGTAGGAAAATATGTTCAGAATCATTTAGTTGAAGATGCTGGCATAATAATACAATAATAATAATACAACATCATAATACAATAATGATCTGCCAACTGGTCTTACTTTCATATCTAAAAAAAAAATTAATTAATTTTTTTATCCCAAACTGAAGCTGCCACCTAAGAAAGCAAAACAAAGACAGCAAGTTGGATTTTACACACAAGGTTGAAACTAAGGAAGATAAAATGCCATCATGCTAAACCTTTGAAGCACAGCATTTCCATTCCCTACTAAAATTATGCAGAAAAAAAGCACACTCCACCTAACACAGTACTAAAACACATTTCAAATATTCAAAAAATCACAGCATTGCCAGCTTCATTATCAGCTGACAGAAAAGGGAAAGCCAATACAACCCTCTGATCATCTGTGATGAAGTTAAAAGAAGAAAGGTTTTGTACTCATCTGTAAAATATGCACATAAAAAGGTTGTGTATATATATGTGTGTGTATATATAAAAACACATATGAGTCAGACCAAGGTCCAGGGTCCTGTTTCTGGATGGGCAGATTGCACAGGGGAACAGTAAAAACAGAGTGGTTACAGAGTGATTCTTGCCTGGCTTTGACAGCCAGTAACTTTGGAACCTTGCAAGTCACAGTTTATATGCAAGCATGTAAAATAGTTCAAGGCACCTATCCCACCTTAATATTGTCAAATGGTTTTTTTGACTGCATTTATACTGCTCTTCTTGGGAGTATTCTGTGGCAATGAGTTCCACAATATAATTGGGACATATATGAAATAATACTGTCTCTTTCAGTACAGATCTCCTGCCTGATAATTTAAACTTGATGTCCCTTAGGTTCTCTATTATGAAAAAGGCAAAACCCCATTTCCTATTCATCTTCTCTTCACCTTTCATGATTTTATAGATTTGTCATATTCCTTCCTCAGCCATCTATTTTCCAAGCTGAAGAATCTTTGTTCAATCTTTCTTTGTCTGAAAAGAATTTCATGCCTGTGATCATCGTTGCAACCCTCCTCTGTACTTCTTTTTAATTCTTCATATCCTTTTTGATATGGTCTCCAGACTTCATGCAGTGTTTAACATGAGGACCCACATAATGAGTGAATGACGATGTTTTTCTGTTTTGTTCTCAATACCTCGTAATTCCTAACATCCTATTTGCTTTGAGGATTTTTGTCTGCCATTGAGCACTCACTGATGTTCCCAGAGAACTACTCACAATCACTCCAAGCTCTTTCCTGAGTTGTAATAGATCATTTAGAGGCCGCTGTTGTGTTTACAGAGCGAGTTATCTTCTCCATAATTTCATATTTACCAGAACTGAATCTCCTGTCATTTAATCAGCCAGTTATTCAGCATCAATAAATAATTTCCCAAGTCATCATAATCAGCTTTAGATTTAACTATCCCAAATAATTTTAGAAAAAAAAAGAAAAAGAGAAGTTTGTTAGCTTGTAATAATTCATTTTTTCCTTTTGCTTATAGCTATGTCAGTCCTTAACAGCATTTCACAGGTAACAGTTTATTTCATGCGTAAAATGCAAACAACTTTCTCCCCTTCTAACCAATTAACTCTTAAGGGGTCTACTTTCTCCTGTGCTTTTTAAAAATATTTAAGTTTGTTGATAGTTCACTGGAAATATCTGTACACTTTTATTGACAAGATTTTTCTTCTTCATGCGATCTCTGACTACTGCAGTGAATTCTGGATTTTTTATAAAGAAACTTGTACTAATTTCCCCTTATTTTCTATTATTATTACTATTATTATTATTGTTGTTGTTGTTGTCATTGTTGTTGTGGTGGTGACGTTGTTGTTATTAGCTGATTTCGGCAGGAAGTTAAATTCAAATTGGTTGTTCTGCAGCTTCATGTTTGACTTCATATAGAACCCTAGGTTTTAAAAAAATCTCATCCTGGAATTTGTTTATTGTACAATATATTAACTAGTCCTTGGGTCTCTACTGATGTGACAAATTTCAAACAGTTGCTCCGAATCATATCCTATTTAGAAAAAAAAGTTAAGTGTGTGGAAATTGGACCAGTAGTATTGGAATTCAGTTTTTCTTATTTGACCTTGATGTTAATTTTAGCAGCAGTTCATCTACTGCCTTATCAGCTCTCTTTTATTATTGGCCTTTACAACTCTAACAAGCTTCTCAAATTTGGCCTTTCTGAACTTCCAGTGATTTTACATGTAATTTACCAACATTTATACTCTCTTCTAGTCTAATCCTAAAAGCTGTTTTATTACTTTTATTAGTTGCCTTTACTAGTTTCAGCTAGATGGTTTTGTGTCTTTATTTGGGAGTCTGTCAGTGGTGATTTAAACCTAGCTTTTACACAGCTTTAATTTTTCAATTTTGTTTATGCCTTCATAAACTATTCTTGACTGTGGTGAGGGCTGGCTACACATAACAGCCATTCCTGAAGAATGGTGTTCGTATCTCATGTGAATTTTTCCACAATGCTCACAATTACACACCCACGTATTTTGTGCTTTATTTTGCTCCAAAACGCACTTAAATTATGACACTTCACAGAAGTTGAAAGCAATACATTTGAGAATAGCTTATATGTATTACTGAACAACTGTACCCATTGTCACTACACAATTTCTAAATACAAGTAAAGAAATTAATCCAAAAGTGGGAACTAGCCAGGACCATTCGTCTTCCAAGCCAAGAAACCCGAACCTTAGAGCCAGGCAGATGAATCACCACAGGTGTGACATAGGTGATGGAGGTGCTGTAGCACTTATCCCGAGTTTCTTCATCTTCATGCTTGGGAGCTAACTGATCAACTTTAGTACTGCTCTACGTATATGCATATTCTTCATATTCTTTTTTGGGAATCAAAGAAAGTCCTATAGCCTTAAAATCCGGGCACTTTGAAGTTTATAAAAGACAGCTTCATGGTTTCACAGACAAAGTGTGACGTGGCTGGAGAAGTCTTTTGATACATTATCTTTCAGGAAGTACTTTTTGGACAAAACTTCAGCAAGAAAGAAAATTAGCCAAAAAGCTGGAGATTGTAACTAGCACTGCACCAGGCAGACTGTCATAATGAACCCAAGCCTATGTCTGTCTACACAGAAAAATCTGAAATGGGGAAATGGTACTCAGTCTTGGCTCGCAGGGCATTGGCACAAGCACTAGGCTGGGAGTATTGCTCTTCAATTTCTCTGTGGGCTTTTTCTGAGGGCTCAGCTCCTTCTGCCATGACCATGAAACGCTGAAAAAGCCCTTCTAGGAAATCATAAGTAGTTTGGTCAGGTCATCAAAATATTCCCTAGGCAACATTCATGGAATGGAAATGGGAATAATGAAAAGTTACAGAACTGTTAAGGCAAAAGACCTTTTCCTTCCATAGCCTAAACAGGTTTTCCTTGACTGAATATGAAGTTTCCTCTGAGAATGACAGCAATTCAAAATATTTCAAAGAGCATAGGAATTATCCTTCAAAATGACGGAAAATCTCCATAGTGCTGCCACACTCCAGTCTCCCCTGTACTGTCCAATAGAGAATATAAAAATACCTGAACATCATCATACCACATCACATATATTTATAAACACTCTGATATTTGGGGGAGCACTTCATCTTTTCCAAGGGTTGATCAAGTATTTTCACTAAGCAACAAAAGCACATCATATTACATACATATTAAAAATTACTAAAAAAAGCATTTTTAAAAAATTACTTGGAGTATTTTACTGATACTGAATGTCAGTGTAGTCTGCTGCCTGCAAAGATATTTCTGTTCTCTACATCCAGCTGTAGACATCTCAAAATACCCACAAATACTTTTCAGAAAGATTATAGTGCTCCTATTAAAAGCACCACATTTTGAAAATTCTGATGTCTGGAAAGGTAAGTGTTATGAATATAAACGAGGCCAAACTTTCTCAGAAGAAAGAGGTTCTCATTTATTTAAATAGCTACAAGGAACAGAATGCCCAGGATAGGCCCAAGTGACTCAAAAACAGCAACTCAAAAACAGAACTGTACGTTATCCCCACACATACTGGGTTCCCCCCAGAAAACAGGTTTCCAAAGGAACCAAGCCCAATCGAACTTCCCCTTTTGATAGCCCACTTCGAGTGCAGGATTGGTGGATTTTGGATCCGCGCGGTGAATGGTCCGTTTCCAGGCTTCTCATTGGTCTTCAACGCTATTCATTCTGGACCAATCATTTCTGCAGGGCGTTGAATGATAGATCAGATCTTCCATCCAATCTTCTTCAACCTCGCTCTGCCCCACCGGACTGCCCCTACACCAAACCCTGGACCCTTCCTCCAGAACATTCTAACAACTCCAACTCTTAACATAACACAATTAATACAATATAACTGAATTCTAATTTAACATAACTTAACTTTTACTTATAAGAAAGGTTCGGTTGGAGAAATCAAACATGAGAAGTGAGGCATGCATCTCCAGATGCATACACACGCCAAATGCAAAGACAGTGAGGCATGCATCTCCAGATGCATACAGATGTCAAATGCAAAGACAGTGTCCTGAAACAATGCCCTGCACAGAGCCCTGGCACACCTTGCCTTTATATGAATATAGAATCACAGGATATGCTGGGTACTTATTCAAAAAACAATGCCCTTGGAAATGCCCTTATACTTACTGGAAGAGTTACTTTCTTCAAGTGGCACTCGTTCTGCAGTAGTTCATAAATGTATTTAGTAATAATCTGGAAGACAAGAAAAAAATAGTAATGCCACCAGATACTACAACACATACAATAATGACATATGCAGGCAGACAACTTAAAGGCTAATTGGTTAAACTTCTAAGTAATTGTATGTTTTGCAATTTTCCTGAATCCTCTACTGTGTAACTAATTCTAGAACTTGGAGCTTTAGACAAAATTCTCTCTGTTTCACAGAAAAGACTTCTTGCCAGTACAATGGGAGGGTAACAGTACCTGTGAATCCATCATGCACTACTGTGTGCATAACTAGGTGAACAACCTCAAAACTAAGGTTTATAACCAATTAATATATACTCAGGAGGTAGAAGAAAGGCTATTATTGTAAAGAAATACTTTTAAAGCATTTTGTCTACAAGCAGATTTCTGGAATTCTTTCACCTCCCAGTTCACTTCATGAGAGCAGATTTGTAGCCACCCGCAGCTAAGTTACCTTGCCATTTCTACTCACTGAACAGGGGAGGTATGGGTCAAAGATTGCTAACTAGAAGAAAACACCATACAGATTGCCCTCTGTTGGGGGAGTTTATGTCTGTTTTCCTCTTATAGGAATAAAATTGACATTTCAATACTGAAACCAAAGATATCATTTCAGAAAGCAACAAAATGAAAAAAGAAAAAAAACCAAGAACCAAACAAAACACCAAAAACAGCCCACAAACAAAAAAACCCCAAACAAACAAAAACAATATAAAAACCCAAACAAAACCACAAAAAACACAGGAAAACAAAAAAAAATACAAAACCCACAAACTGCACAAAAATCAACCTTGTTGCAATAAAAGACTTCCCCTTAAGAGGGGAAGTAATAAAGTTGTTCATGTTTCAAATTCTTGTCTCCTATCTAAGGACATTTTTTTTCTGCCCTTACATATTCTAAGAAAAATGGAGATGCAGATTAAATAATTTCTGACTATAATTAATTTGGGAATGAAACTGAGGAACAAATAGGCACTTCATCCATTTGAGGCTGTAAAAATGGGGTGGACGTTACTGACTGGATTTCAATGGCTATAAGAGTCTGAAAAAAAAAAGGAAATTAAAGAGGTAAAATATAGGACTCATTTTAAGAGGCTGAAATGGTGCTTACCTTCTCTCTAAAGCTCAGGGAATGGTATTTAAATTCCAGACAGGACAAGATCTAAGTCTCAGAATATTAATCCAAGAATATCTGGGTACAAACCCAGAAAGTATTCTTTAGATTAACACCTCAAGGCCACAATTACATCTATCTGAACCCACAGTATATTAAGCCCCAACAGAAACATCACTGTTACAAAGGTCTCAAGTGATGGCATCTTAACTAAACACTATCATCCAAGCAAGCAGGAGCCAGGGTGTCATAAATTCAAATTTAGTTTTCCAAATGCACAATTAAAAAAAGAAGTTTCAATGAAGTCCAAAAGTTTTTATTATGTAAATGTGAGGAAACACAATATGCAAATGTTTGGAACATATATGAACAAACAGGAAGTGCCAATGAAAGCTAATTAAAAATGTTGGTATATGCCCCTCCTTGCCTTTCTCTAAAATGCCAAATCTTTATTAGGATTATGAAAATTCTTTCTGATCCTGCTCAAATACATTTATTGATAGAATTATTTCAAAAAACTTCATGGTTTACAGAAAATCAGTCCTTCTGAACATTATTATCTACACAGAAACTGCATTTGGAGAAACTATTCAGCTGCGAGCAATGAGTTGATTTAAGACATGTTTATCCCCAAAGCAGTATGCTTGGAACACGCATACAGTGTAATTTTACCTTCAGGGCCAAACTTTTTATGGTTCACCAAAATCAACTGCAGTGTAACACCAACAAGTAAAGCAGTTAAGTTCCTGCAGTCTCAAGTGCTAATGTTGTACTGACATTAAAGTGAGTATAATGATAACACGGACTACAAAATAGAAATTTTGTTTTTAACTCTCAATTCAGGCATGTACTCACCATTAAAATCACTAAAAGAAAACCTGGAAGAGAAAAACTGCGATGCAGAAAATATACTTTAGACACCACTTGTGAAAGTCTACCCTTTTTACATCTGTTTGCATCCATTTCTTCTATTCTTTGTCATTTATTTAGACTATGTGTCTTCAGAGCAGAAATAAACCTTTACTCATTTTTTCCACATCCCATCTCAGTGGGGCTGTCATTCGAACTGACTCTTTATGCACTATTCTAATACAATAAAGAGCAACACAACCTTAAAAATGGGAGTGTTGAATCAGTAGAACACTCTGGTGTGCCAAAGACTTAACCTAATGAATGCTTTCAATAAAAGCAAACATAAAGAAAGATACAGGAGGAGGAAGCACATATACAAAGTCTGAGATTATCATCTTCAGACAGATCAGCACCTAGATGGCCTGCATTGCCCAGGGAGATTTCAGGAAAAAATGTCATAAAAAAACCCCTCAAACAAAACTGGCCCAGTACATACATATGTGTGTGTGTGTGTGTGTGTATATATACACACATACACACACATGTGTGTGTGTGTGTACATAGCCACAGAAGGCGTTGAAGGCTTTTTTGCAGTAGATCAACATGTTTAGGGATATCCTAGCAATGGCTGGTATACTATGGAAATTGATACACAAGATTTCTTGAAGTGCCATCCAAGTCCAACATTTTCCAGATTTGAAAACATCAGTAATGTTTTCATTAAATTTTCAGTAAATTTCCTTCATTCTACCATAGATGGGTCCGGAAAACCTGACAAAATTTGTTCCTGCCTAGGAAAATTTAGCAAAATTCTGTCCTCTCTAGGAATATGGCTGCAAGTACTGAAAATGCTATACATCCAACACTATCTTTGGATTTTTATGCTTTTAACAACTTCTTCTGATGGCAGATGATTAAAAAAATTATTAAAATACCTTTCCTACAGGAAGCAAAAAGAAAAGCAAACTGTGTGATATTTTTTACATAGAACTAGTTAGACTATTTCAAATCTATACAATTTATATAACCACAACTTCTCTAAGTAGCACTATTATCTTGTGCACGCTGGTGTTCTACATTTAACATCTGAAAACTATTGTAGAAACTACTGTAGAATGTTGAGAAGTGTCTTTTGACTTCTTGCATGAGTAGGTGGTTCTGGTTACACTCTATGAACTATCCTGGACTAATTATCACTCAATCACACAGCTGCTCATCACTGCAGGTATATCGTGACAGAGGCTGATCAATTCAGTCCTGCATCAATAAACCATCTGAACTATCAAGCAACAAATTCAGATCCAGAGATTCTTAATGCAAACTGTAACACTTACTCAAGAGTCCTATTCATATTAGCCCATTCATGGGATAGCTGTACTTTTTCTAAGGTTCTTGAAACTGGTTAAGGTGTGCCAAAGCTGTAAGCAGTATACTGCACTGTAATACAAAATAATAAGGTGGCTGGAGAGCAGGCATCACTGTGTCCAAGACTGCAAAGAAAAACGAACCAATAGACCTGCCCACAATGTGTATGAAATTAATTGCCTGATAAATGGAGAAGAAACTGGCAGTTCTGTATTTCTTGTATGAGATACTGAAAGCTTCTACCTCATATTAGAGTATTTCTATACTTCATTCATATCCAAGTGCTGTCTATCAGGAAAATACATCCCAAATAAGACAAATATCTGAAATTAAAACTATCACGGTGTTCTTACTGACTGTTGAGTGAACTGGAGGAAAGGGGAAAAAAAAAAAGAAACACAAATACAAAAAAATTCTATGCCTCTCATGACCTACTCTGATAGCAAGGGAGAAATCCTGTCCAGCCATGGAAAGCCTAACACTTTGACTGTCCAAAAACGGTTGCACTCAAACTGCATAATAGAGGATATTTTCTTCCAGAACAAAGTAGTCTTGTCTGGAAGGATTCTACATTGCTTGCATTTTAAATTGCTCTCATTGAGCAGGCGAGCCCACGTTCCGCTTTCCCTAAGCCTGAGAAACTTCTGCCCTAAATGAAATCACAGCTATTCTAATTTTGTTGCACTAAAAAAATTCCCATAATAAAGGCAAGCTGATGAGAACAGGGACCACAGCTGAGTAGAACACATCCTGAGTACTAAAACCAAGTAGATTATCCTTGGCATATTAAAAGCACAAGTATTTAATCTATGCTATCATTTCTTTGTTGTAGTTTTCTTTCATCTATGGTGAACAAGGTTGAGAGCCTTAATACATATGGTTCAGGAGTGGAACCAATCTTCAGTGCTCACAAGTGCCTTTCTGAGGAGCTTAAAATAAGTCAGTCATAATTTATGTTGGATATAACAGAGAATCCCTCCAGAAGTACCTTTTCAACCTGCCAGTGGTCTCAAATACATTATCTGCAATCCAATAGCCTTATGGATATTTGGGGGATAGATCTATGTCGTGACTGGTGAGCCTTCATATGGATCCAGAAAACAGGCTATTTTAATCACAAAGAAATTAAATTTAATGTCTTGGACAGAAAGCAAAAAGAACAGAGAGAAGCACATTATCTTATGACGCACCTGAGGTTTTACCCTTGAATTGCAAAATATTCTCTGCACAATGATAGCAGGACTATAATGCTGCATATACTCTGCAGAGCAAAAGTGAAACAACAGGTGGAAACCTAGTTCTGGTATGCACTGGATATATGGTTTATGGGTTCTGGTATACATAAATATGTAATACACTTATATTACAAGTATAATATAAATTAATTGGTAAGATCCTGGCTTCCTACAACATATGTTATTTTAAGACTACGGTTCACAGAGAGAACTTTCTTACGCATTGTTTTCAACGACCAAAAAGCATTAAGAAATTTTGTTATCAGTCTAATTTGTGAAATCTTTACAATACAGCATTCTGAAACTACATGATCAAAAGATCCATACCTGTACAGAACTATGTGAAAACAGAAATTAAAGACTAAGAACCAGTGACAGCATGTTTAAAGTTACAAAAATCATGAAGGTAAAGAAGTCTAAATACAATTAAAAGTGGAGACAAATACCAAAGAGACACTTCAATGCATTAAGTATAGAATGTCTTTAAACAGAGTCTGGAAAAAAGCGCTGAAAAAAGAAATCCTACAAAGCAAGGAGGCAATTCCAGAATAACTCAATTTAAAATAATAACCCCTCCATTTTAAGACTGTAATACATTGAAAAAAGCCTTGTACCACATTCTACAAACATCAAAAAACCAGCATGGCATTCATGAGGAAGAGCAGAATTACAGCTGACCCACTAGTGAACTTTTCCATAACAGAGATTGCCAGGTATACAGACACCAGGTCACAACTCAATGACTTGATTAATAACACCTACATCCTAATCCAGAAGAGCTGCTTCAGTACATACCACACCAAAATGCATGCTGGGACTCAGTGAAGTGCACTGAGCCTTGCCTGTCAAGTTCCCCTCCCATGCTGTGCTTTACAACCCAAGTCCTCTAAATTCTTTTCTTCTCTCCCTAACAAATGTGCTCCCACTTTCAAAACCAACCGTGGCTACCAACCTGAAGATTACATACACAAATACATACATATACAAATAGAACTGCAAGCCTGCTGCAGAGGGAAAATAAGAAAAAAGACAAAGTAAATTACTCAAACTTGCAAAATGTTTTCTCAAGTGAATTCTCAGCTAAAAACATACTAAAAAATCAGCATAAGCCTGTATGATTTATGGCCTCTCACTTCTAACCTGGCATCTATCAGCTGTCATTGGAAATCATTACCATGCAACCAACAGTCATGGATTCACAACAGATGTGAGCAATCCCTAGGCTAGCACAAACCACCAAGTCTCTTTTGAAGGCAATCAAATGCCACATGTCCCCCCCCTCTTTGCATGTGCATCCCTCATGACCAAAATACCAACAACCCTGTCAAATGTCAGGTGTATGGTTAACACATGATAAAGAATAAAACACATGTGACACAACAAAGGATAAGGCGCATGAGATCAGTTGACATTACAACCACTCCCATGACAGAGGACAGATTACAAGACCTAGGAGAAATTACGAGGAAGCACAAGATGTTAACCCAAGTAGTCCACTCAATTGCCTACTCCTACACACTTGTAGCAGATTTTGGGGAAAAAAAGAAAATAGACAAAACTACAGATTAAATATATCTTTCTGGTGGACCAGATCCAGCTGGATGGATCTGAGATTTCCCATATTATATTTCTCATGTACAGATACTCAAAACAGAAACAGAAAGCCATCATCACTATTACTACTCTTCCTATCACTTTTCACTGCTAAATATGAACAGAGACAGAATTACTCTCTCAAAGTTAAGCATGGCTACTTCCCATCATGAGTGAGATGTGTTGGCAACACACACTTACCCAGTGGATAGAGGCTTCTGCCTCCAAAGATGCCAGCTTGGGAAAAAACATTCATTAAACATACTGTCAGATCACTTTTCAATAATTTTTAAGGACAGTTTTCAAAGTAAATCAGAGTGAAGAGAGTAAGAAAATCAAGTGACAATAATATTAGTTACATGTTTTTATGAGTGGCCAGGTTTCTCAGAATAATAGAGCTAGTATATTTAAAATTAAGTAGACTCTAGCTAATAAAACATAGCTGAATTGGCATTTTCCTTCTTGATAGACTTTTTGGATTTTCCTAAGTCATATCATAAAAGGGGTTAGTACATTATTAGTGTCATTAGTAGTTTACTATTCCTCCAATAACATTCTGAGTTAACTGTATTTCAACCTCAGTTTTATCTCCTACATGAACACACATTACAGAAAAAAAAAGGGGGGGAAATAGAATAAAAATTCTTAGTGGTATTTTTAGTTCAGAATCACTGAAGTCTGACCATCTCTACCCTCTGCAGAATGTCACTCAGCCATAACTTCATATACTTGAAGTGAAGAAAAATGCAAGGGTTTGTTTTCCTCTCTTTAGAGATACAAAACTAATGTGACCTTAGGTTTATTTATCAGCTCTCATCATGTGACAGAACTACATCTGAACATCACCAGTTCTCCTGAGAAATCCATGTATGGATGTACAGAAGTCAGCCTTGCTTATTCCTTCTTTGTGAAGCTGTGTCTTTGACTGAATTTCATACAGGACACCAAGTGATTCACCATCAGCTCCTCAGACCTCTGAAATTGTTTTAAGTAATAATTTACACCTGACATAACACATTACCATCTTTTGGATCTAAGTTTCTCAAAAGTGGACCTTCCATGGGCATAAAAAGGATACTATTTTCAAATAATTTATACTCAACATAAGAGATGAGATTCCTTAGAACTATTAGCATCTTCTAATAACTTCACAGCAGAGTACAGAGGCTGGAGGTTTTGTAACTTATCTTAAAAACAAACAAGTATAAAACACTAGAAGCAATGTCATGACAAGTAATGGATTTTGTTATTTTTATAAAATTTGTCTCCTCATTAGTGATAGGCACTCCAATGCAAGAAGAGAAAATAAGTACAAGAGGGAAACAATCCCTATAACATACAGTAGTCTACCCACAATGTTTTCCTCTTCACAGTGTAAGAGCAATAATGTTCAGTGAAACAAATGCAAAATGAACTCCAACTGACTGCCCTACAGCAAATCTCAAGTGGTGGGACTGACCTGAGGCTTGCTACTGTGGCTGCCATAGCCTTGGTTGAATGAGCTTTATTTTGACCCTGAGGTGACAAACCTGCCAATACGTACTAATGACAGATGCAATGAACTTTTTGACATACTACTGTTTGATAGACTTACCTAGGAACTGGGACCAAAAAAAAAACCCCAAAAAAACCAAAAAACAACCCACCAAAAAAACCTTCACTATGACCATTCTAGAACAAAAGACCCTAAAAGCTGAATGGAATTTCTAAAGCCCCAGTTCATTGCAGACTAAAAAAGGAAAAAAAAAATAGAGAAACAAAATCAATGGTATTTTAAAAATCTACAAAGACCTCACTTGGACTATAGTGTGGGAGAACAATTCATTAAGATGGAACTGACATTATCTCTATGTGGTTCTCTGCATTTTCTATTGAAAGCAATTCAATTCAATCTTCATACAAAGTTGTGATATTTGAGCTGACTGATCACAACTAAGATCTCAAGGTCTTTTGAGAGAATTAAATGAAAGACAAACAGGGATTTGTCATGAGTGCAGCACATACTGTTGATCTGATTTGACCCAATGTTTTGTTACATGGTCTTTGCTGACACCTGTTGGTTTATTTTTTGTTTTCCTTTTTTTTTTCCTTTTTAGGAGAAGTATCTCTAATTTTAGAAACCACTTGACAATTATTTGGCTTCATAAATGGCTTAATTACTAAGTCCATCTTATGGAAATTCTCAGTTTTTAAAAAATATACATACATATGCATATATATATATCAGTACTACGCAGATGATTCAATCAAGCACCTGCACTACAAGCAATTAAACATTAGCAGAAAGCAAGACCCCTAACCCAAAGTGAGACAAGACACATAATGATTAAAAGATTGCAAAAGAAAACAGGAAACAAAGAAAAGCTCTGAAGTTTAACAGTGGAACAAATTTAAATGAAGATTATTAATACAATTCAATATTCCAATCCTATCTATATAGCTACAACTATCCTATCTCTAAATTTCATAGTAGAGATGAGTTATGAAAAGGGATCTGGAAGAAAGAGCAGTTCTGATTATTCCAACTATTATGGAAAAAAAACATTATTAAGGTGGTGAGGCAGTGCTACAGTTTCAAAAGGTTAAAAATCGATCCCAAAGCCAACTGACATATCTTAAAGCACACCAGCTTTTGTAGTCATGGACAAAAAAAACAGTGATGCATCATGCATCATCTAATCCTGCTACCTTTGATTGCTCAGCAGAAATGGCCAGATAAATACTCACAGATGGATTGAAAAATTAATTTTATATAAATCCAGAGCAGAACTCTAAATAACACCTTCTTCTCATAGAAAGAGGTCTTCACCAGTTTGCCTCTGTGCTCCAGAATACTAGTGGGTCAAAACAAACAGGATTTACTTACTCTTAACTGAAAAGGACCCCTTTTCTCCAGCCTAAGCAACCCTAGCTCCTTCAGAAGCTCCTCATACGACTTGTGCTGATGCTAAAAACCTTTAGGCATCCACATCTTCCCATAAATTTGTGAACCTCTGTGTAGCACAGCTGGTCACTACCTACCTCCTCCTGGATTACAAGGGCATCTACTCTGCAGGAGGCCAGTTGTCCTGAGGCTATCCAGTTTTACTGTTGAACACTGAAACTAAGGTGAAATACACCAGCCTTTTCCTCATCTTTGGTGACTATTTTCATCCTCTAGCATTCAATAAAGAATGGAGTTTTTTTCCTTTGTCCTTTTTTATTAAAGTATTTCTAAAACACTTATTATTATTCTTTACAGAAGTGGCTAGAGTAACTTCTAATGGAGCTTCTGCCTCTCTAATTTTATTTCTGCACAACCTAACAACATCCTCAAATACTTCCTGAGCTGCCCGCTTCTTTTTCAACCCTCTTTTTTTTCCCCTTGAGTTCCTGTGAAAATTCCCTGCTCAGCAGGCCAGTTTTCTTCCCCACTGGCTTCTCTTTCAGCACATAGGGATGGCCTGCTCCTGCACCTGCAAGATTTACTTCTTGAAGTGAAGGTGCACTTTCCTGCACCACTTTGTTTTTAAGGGCTGCTTCTCAGGGAACTTTCTGAATCAATCACATGAACAGGACAATGTCCACCCTCTCGAAATACAGGATAGAAATTTTGTTGAGGCCCCTCCCTACTTCACCAAGAATTGCAAACTTTATAATTTTGTGGCTGCTGTGCTCAAGATGACCACCACATCTCCCTTCAGCTCCTCTCTGTTTGCAAACAGCAGGTCTAACAGAGCCCCAGCCCTGTCAGGCTCGCTCACCATCTGTGACAAGAAGCTCTCCTCTGTACATTCCAAGAACCCCTAGACTGCCTCTTTTCCACTGTGTTGAGTTCTCAGCAGATGCCTGGCGGGTTAAATCTCCTACAAAAACAAGGGCTGGCAATCTTGAAACATTCTCCAGCTGCTTACATAATAACTCATCCATCTCTTCATCCTACAGTGGTCTGTAGGAGACTCGCACCAGGATATCAGGCTTGTTGGCCTTTCTCTGATTCTTACCCATAGCACTTGGGTAAGGTGTTGAGACATGCAGTTGTAAGGCCTTCTTAAACAGTCTTCTACTTCACTCAGAGCAGGAGCTTGAAACTACTTTTTCCATAATTAAAGCTAAGGTCAAAACCTGACAGCATGTAGAAAGCACAAGTGTTTGTTACCAAAAATGGAAAAAAGACAGCTGCATATGAAGAGCTTTCAAACTTTTCACACAGTTTAAATATTATCCTTAAGTGGCATAAAAGTAGGCCAACATTGCCTAGAGCAATTAATTCTTTTGGATTTAACTACGGAGCAAGAGATTATAACAACTGTTCTTTCTTCTCTTGGTCTATGTCACATTCTGACTGTAACAGTCTTGACATTCAGTACCCTTCCCAGAGGATTAGGTAACAGATACAGAGGATTTATGATGCTTCTTCTAAAGTTTTCATACAAACTTCACAAAACTTAAGTGAATCATTACATATGACCACCTTACAAAACTTGAAAACCAGCACATTTTCTACCCTGGAAGTCAGCTTCAAAGTCATGCTGTAGGCCTAGCTCTATCTACCATGGTTACCTCTTGCATTTCACCAGAGTAAGTTTCATCTAGGATCTCCTTTACACCTGGAAGCTCCACCACTAGAGTAGGTAGATAGACCTGTGGCTATTATAATGGTTAGGATGTTCCTGCATAAAGGCACTCTACACATTTTTAGCTGATCAGCCTGATATAACTTTGCAACTTAACAAATTATTTCTATTACAGACTAACACAACTGTTACAGCTTTACTGACCATATCAGTGCTCTGCTAAGTGTTAATAAAAATATCCCCAGAAAAATGAAATGTATAGGTATTTTGTGGAAAATACAGAATGCATAGAAGTCTTTATCATGCAAAAGCTGAAAATCCTGTGAAAGAGAACAAGCTCTTCTGGAGTTCTACAATTGAAAATAAATATATTTTAGAAGAGATGTTTGATGAAGGCAGTAAATCTACATATCTGTTTTTCAAAAAACTCATGCTGAAATAGCACGAAAATACTTTGTCTTTCATGGAAACTTTTAAGATCACTAATGGAAACTTGACCTAAAAATTCACAAGAGAAAGGTGAACCAACTTATTTCATCACACATACTGACTGGTGTTCTGCCTAAGCACTACTTAAATATATATTTATTCTGTTCACATAGTTGTCAAAAAAACGTTTTTTTCACCACTCCTTGAACAGGAAACAAGTCAACTAGCTACCATTTTACTTCCTTGCTGAAAAACGTCTGCTGGATTTTGGAGTTTGCTACTGTGCTCATTCTTTTTAAATGGAAACAATTTTTTGTTAATAAGCCAAATGATAATTCACCTTTATTCTACTGTGCAATAAACAATAAATTCTGGGGTTTTTCCAAATCACAAAAAAAAAAATTAAAAAAAAAAAAAAAGATACATACAGGTAGATTAGCTGTAGCTTTAATTTCAGCTACATGAAAATGGCTGGTACAAAATTTTATTAAGAACTGAGTTCTTTTATTAAGAACTTGCATGTAAACCCAGAATGGCAAGAATGGTTCTAATTGAACTAAAGCTGGTGAAGGTTTTATTTTTAAAAAGCTCATGATGAACTCATTGAAACACTCCCCCATTCCAATTTTTGTCTTCTTTTTAACAATTAGTACCATTCTTTGAATTGCAGCAACTTACAAGTGCTTTATAAACAACCATCTGCCTTATTGTATCTTTTCTGCTTTTCACTGTTTATCAATTAAAAAATGTAAAACACATTTATCAACAATGTAACAAACTCCCATCTGGGTTTATGAGATGCTCATAATTTCTTTCAGAAATCATGCTAACAATAATTATAAAACTATCTCTGAACCTTTCGAGAACTGCCATGTTACTCTGATGAACCAACGCACTGCCAATTGCTGCCTGCAAACTAGAAGAGCTCACTGAAGCACATCTGACATAATCATGCCACTAAAAAGTCTTCACAAACACCACATTTTGAAAGCTGATTTAGCACATGCAAATGAATATACTGCATGTAATGAAGATTCATATTTAAATTTCCATAGGTACTGTTAAGCAGTCTTGAATCCTAGCTGTCCATTTACTTCACTCAGAAAAAAGAAATGCTGAAAATTAACAAACTTAAAAGCTCACATCTTCATAAAATTACAAAGACCATACACACATTTAATATTTTTTCAGCTGCCTCAACTAACTTTCTATTATCAGAAACATTGATTCAAAAAAGGGAAAAGTAAAAGGACTGGAACTTTCTAGAAACTTATTACTTAGAGCTTATTAGAGAGAAATTCAGTGTCATGCCCCAATTTTAGTTGTTTTACCTAATTTGTTTAAAGTCTCGTTTCCCATTTTTCTATTTCACTTACCTAGCAAAAATTGAAAATGATCAAACCAGTATGAAAAACAACCTATAACATATAGGGCATGGACTCCTAAAGTATTGCACTTATAACTGCCTTTGCTGTCCATAAAGTGATATGGCTCATTTAGGCTCTTCCTTCAGCTGGTACACCAAAGATTCTCTATTCCATATAGATTCTTCTCTGTACAGTAAGAAATGAGATCACACCTTCACATATTTTAAAGATCCTGGCTAATCTCTCTCTTCTTTTTTTTTTTATATTTTTGTCCAAACATTGCAACCATAAGTGTTTTTTGTGACATTGACTCCACTGGAAAATTTTGCTAAAGCAAAAAACCTTCTGCAATACTCATTAGTAGCTAGGTGTCCTGGTCTGGCAAGGACAGGGTTAATTTTTGCAGTAACCTGGAGGGGGCATGGCTGGGACCACCTCATATCATTACTATGCCATCAGGTGGTGACTCTCCTGCAGGGAGAAGGGGTCTCTTCTGGTTAGGGTGCCGTGGCTGCCACAGGGTCAGGTCCAGCTCCATAGTGAACATTTTACATGTAAATCATAATACCACTGCTGATATTTTATATTAAAAAAACCAAAACAAACAAAAAACAGCCGTTACTTTTTTTGCCTGTCACTATTCAATTTCTTCAATAAACTATTGTGTTTTTTCACTTACATCTACTCATATTAATTTCTCCTTATTGCCAAAATTAAGAGGAGGTACCTCATTTTAGATTGTCCCTCTTAAATTATCTTAAAGCAAGACAATGATAACTAAATCAGCCACATATCTGCTTTTCATTACAATAAAACTGTTCTAAAATAAAACTTACTTATATATACTTACAAACACTGATGACTCTTGTCACTCAGATCTGTTCCAAAGGGGGTTCCAAGAACCTGCATTACCCTCACCTTCAAGGATGGGTTGTAATATTTCAAGGACCCCAAAAGGCCATTGTTGGACTTTTGGGAGTGCAGTGGAGACAGAGGAAATTAGACAGCTGAATACCTTGCCTGGTCTCTCAGAGGACCCTCCTGCTCTGGGACTGCTGAGGGTTGAAGAACAACAGGTACCAATCACTACCACAAGCAGTGCACCATTGATAACACCACACCAGCCGGGACTCTGAACCCTAGCCATGAGATGGGTTCTGGAGAACCAGGGAGTGGCCAGCAAGACTCACTCATCCTTTAGTAGTCCCATATGGCCAGTGTGTAAGTATAGCGGAGATTGACAAGTGGACTGTCACAGCCTGAAAGAAGTCACACCACCATTGACCACTGCTGTGCCAGTTGTGCTGGAACTTCAGTATAAACTGGAGTCCAAGGAAGGAAAGTGGTGCCACCACTGACATTGCAAATGTGTTTTTCTCCACGTGTTTAGCCATGAGTGCAGGCCACAGTTTGCTGGCATCTAGAAGGGCACAAAGTACACCTAGAACTGGATGTGCAAGGGGTGGATGCCCAGGCCCACTATTTGCCTTGGACTGACCCAGACTGCACTGGAAAAGGGCTCTAAAAGCTCCAGAGCACTTACATTGATGACATCACCACATTGCTGGAGAACACAGCAGAGAAAGTTTGTGAGAAAGGGGAGAAGATAATCCAAATCTTTCTGAAGGCTGCTTTTGCTGTGAAGAAAAGTAAGGTCAAGGAATTTCTCCAGGAATTTCCTTTTATGGGAGTAAAACGGCAAGATAGACACCACTGGATTCCAATGGACATGGTCTACCAAGTAGCAGCTATGTCCCTGACAACCATCAAGAAGGAAACACAGGCTTTCTTAGATGCTGTGTGTTTTTGGAGGATGCGTATTGAAGATCACAGCCAGATTATGAATCCTCTCTAGCATGTGATCTGGAGGAAGAATAATTTTAAGTGGTGTCCTGAATGACAAGCTTTTAATCAAATCAAATAGGGAGATTTTTCATGCAGTAGCTCTGGAGGCAGTCAGAAGAGGGGAGGATGTGAAAAATGTGGTTCTACACTACAATCAGGGAGAATAGTCCTTCCTGGAATCTCTGGAAAAGTACCTGAGGAGACTAGAGGATGAACTCTGGGGTTCTGCAGCTGGGGATACAAGGGATCTGAGGCCCACAACTGAGAAAGATCTTGGCAGCTTATGAAGGGGCTTGAGCTGTTTCCAATGTGAGGGGCACCAAAGCACGGCTCCTCCTGGCAAGCTGATTGCCAGTGCTCGGCGAGATGTTCAAAGGAAAAGTCCCTTCCACCCATCATGCCACTGGTATTATGTAGAATAATTGGATAACTCTGATCACACAGAAAGCTTAAACAGCAAATGCCAGCTGCCTAGGGATCTTGGAATTCATCATGACTCAGCCCAAAGGCAAAAAGTATGCATTATCATCAGAACAGGAGGAGGAAGTTACACATGCATATAAATCAGCTACCAGAAAATGAAAAGACGTACGATCTCTTCACTGATGCTTCCTACTGTATGGCTGGGCTACAGTGGAAACAGAAAGCAGCTCTACAAGGTTCTACACACAAGTCACAGAAGCTATGGAAGGACAAGGTGCATCAAGTCAGGTCGCAGAGCAGAAAGCCATCCGGCTGGCTTTAGATATTGCTGAATGAGAGAAATGGCCTGACTTCTGGATGACAGTAAATGCACTGCAGGGGTGGCTGGACCAATGGAAAAAGACCAACTGGCAGGACAGAGGTAAACCCATCTGGGCTGAAGAACTGTGGCAAGACATCACTACTCAGGTAGAGAAGCTGGCTGTAGAAGTAGTTCATGTATGCAGCACATGTATGCAGGAGTCAGGCTACTGAAGAGCATTTGAAGAATGGACAGGTGAATTGGGCTGCCAAGATTAAACTGCCACAGGCGGATCAGGACTGGGAGCATAAGAGTGAATTATTTCTGGCTGGTGGGCCCATGATGCTGCAGGCCAGCAGGGAAGAGAGGTAACAATACAGATGGGCTCGTGCCTTAACTATGGCGAGGATTTAACGATGGACGCTACTTCCCAGGTGATCCATAACTGTGAAACATGCACTGATCAAGCAGGCCAAACAGATACAGCCCCTGTGGTGTCGTGGATGATGGTCAAACTACAAATACAGGGATGTTTGGCAGGCTAATTAATTACATTGCCCTCACACTAACTCTGTGCCTCACATCACTGCCTGGAACACCAGCTTGGGCCTCAAAAAGCAAGTTCTGTGGCAACATGGGACCCCAGAAAAAACAGAATTATACTCATGTGAAGATGATTTTTTGCATTTTCTTTTATATACCTTTTATATAACTTTCATGTACCTTCAGTATTTAGCATGGATACTTGTAATTCCTTATGTCTGATAACTTAGCATAGCCCTATTATTTTCTTAGACCAGTGTTGGGAACTTTGTAACAAGCTCGCTCGGAGCTAAAGGTCACAGTAAGATTAATTTGACCGAGATAGAGAATGAGGGGAGTTGCCATTCCAATTAAACTGTGTCCTTGGCCCACGGATGAAGAAATGCACAGACACAGGTGGTGGAGCGGGACAGCCTGGGAAAGTAGTAAGTAGTTATACCAAAACAGCACGTAGATAGCTGATAGCTAGTTAGCCAATGGTGAGCTGGGATTTTGCACTATGCATGAGCTAATTAAAGGGTGTATAATAATCGGTGATTCGGGAATAAAGACGAGACTTGTCGATCATCATATGGTGAGCGAGTCTTCCTTCTCCATCAAATGGCTGACCCTGACGTCGATCCGTAAGACAACTACGGATGGACACGGCTGCCACGGATCGGAGAAGTAGGAGCGGGTTCCTCTGAAGCAAGGGGGGGGACGGCAAACGAATCACTGTGAGTTCGCGGCCCTGGGTGCTATATAGATAGTCCCAGCCTACGTGCTGCCGGAGTCTGAAAGCCTTGCAACAGCGCTGATTAGAAATGGAAAGGCAAGCAGCATATGATTTATTTACTTGCTTTTTAAAAAAGCAGCAGATTAAGGACATAGACTTGCAGAAAGAGCTCCCACAGTTGTTAGCTTACGGGTATACACAAGGAGTTTCTCAAAATCCTTACACAGTACATGAATTAACAGAGTGGCGTAAGTTCGGGACCAGGAAAGCGACAGGGGCCGCGGGAGAGCCCGGGTCAGACGCAGCGGTGAGAGCGCGTATGGTAGCGGCGGTCCCAGCGGTGTGGCGGCGGAGCGGACCCAGCGCTGCGGTGGCGGCGTGCTCGGTGCCGGCGGTGGTTACGCGCACCACGGGTCCAGTGACACGCACGGTGACAAAAACTCGCACGGCAGCTGTCCGTGGGGAAAGCGCACAGATCGCGAGGGAAGTGCCAGCCGGGGCCGGGCCAGCCAAGGCGAGACGCAGGGGCCGAATACGCGGCAGCAATAAGCACAGTGCCACTGGTAGCAGCGACGGACGCGCACCAGTAATGCGAAACCCGAAAGCTAGACCTGGGAGGGCTTTTTCACTTTTGCAAGCGCACAAGAGCACCAGCGGTGTGGGACATGCTCCCGATGGCTGCGGGTGTTGGCGCAGAGCCAAGGGGAACCAGCCTGAGCGGAGATCCAGGCAGAGCGGAGCCCAAAGGAGATCGGGGCTGCGCAGGTTCGGGCGAGAGCGTTCCTTTCCGCACCCCCGGGATGGCGCAGACTGAGGCTGTGCCGGAGCAGGCGGAAACGGGGAGCGGGCTGACATTCCTCAAAGCACCGCCCTGTCACAGCTGCCTGGCAACCACAGCAGACAGCCCATCGCAGCAATTCAAACAAGTGTCTGAGAAAAAACAGGTCAGGAATTTTCTTCAAGATCAGGATGAAAAACTTCTGAAAATTCACACAGTGCTTCATCATACAGCAGATGTTATGTGGAGCACTTCACCCAACTGTTCCACAGGCTTTACAGTTTGTTTACCAGTTTTTTTTGTAAATGTGTTTGCTTTTTAAAAAGTGATTGAGTATTTGGGTTTGATGGCTTTAAGTTTGATGACTTCATTGCCTTTCCCTTACCTGAGGCAGGAACAATCTTTTAAGGGAACAGAGTTGAAGTAAACTTCCTAGTTTCTGTTTGGACTACATGTGAGAAGATTTAAACTGTAATATTTCTGTATACTATGGTCTTTGCTCTCTTCTATTCATTAAGAGATGGCATTAGATAAATGGATGTAAATGTGCTAATTGTTTTTGTACTGTCCTTATTTTAAGTGAAATTATTTGTGTTTAAAATTATCTGTCATCTTTCTCAGTTTTGTTTTAAAATATTTATCCAAGATTCAAAGTTTTAAGAATTATTGATATTAAGTTTATAATCTTTGTTATTTTTAGTTTTTGTAAGTAATGCTGATAGATAGTGATTGTTGTTAATATTACATGTATGCTTAGAAAAGGGGTAGTCTTAACTTCCTTGAACACTTGCTGTTGATAAATTGATTACATTATGTGAATTCTCTGATTTTTGTGATAAGAATTATTATTAAGGTATTGTTGTAGTATTTACAGCCAGCTTTCATGTGTTTTTCTATTTTTTTTGTGTGACCACCTGCAAGACACGTGTCTCTTCAAGATCCTGTCTTTTTATTTCCTAACTATTTAGATGTTTCTGAGAGCTTTTATCCAAATTGCCAGTTTTGTGGTTCTTTTAATTATTATTACAGAAATACTCCAGCAGAGAATTCAAGAAGTTTGCTGTGTTTAGAAAGTCTCTGTCTTGACAGAAACTTCAGAAGGATTCAATTATTTGCTAGTTTGATTGGTTTGTAACCCTAAGGTTTCTTGTTTATAACAGTTGTTTTTAAAAGTCCTGTTTAAAAAATACGTTAAGTGACACTCACCAATTAGAGTTCGGGCTCTGGCCAAGCTCTAGCTCTATTTGGATGGAGTGACTGACAATCAACCCAGATGTTTTCTGCATCAAATAGTATTCAAGTCCTTTTGACTTGGCGATTTGACCATCTATGACAGCTGAGCCATTTTCAGAAGTGATTTGGAGAAACATGAATCCGGACATGATTTCTCCAATTCTCTGTCATTTTAAAGTTTATCAGCTGTCGCAGACTCTGGGATAAAAGTTCAGTGTTGTAATATTTAGTAATTTTTTGATCTTGTATGTGTTGTTGATTATGTGTATTATCTAAATTGATTCCTAATTACTCTTATCTTAACATTTCTCTATATAACATTGCAAAATGAAACCAGGACTCATTCTTCACCTCCAGGATTTTGAGAAAATTCTTCAATCCTGCAGGGACGTAGGATTTGTTTGTGTTTTAACAAGTACAAAGTCCAGATAGATTTCAATGAAGAATGTGTAACTCTATCAAGAGCAAGAGAAACGTTGACCATTCAACAAGCAAAGAAGACAGACAGATATTGGACATACTGTCTCAAGATGTACAAAGTGTAAATCATGCAATATTGCAGAATAGAGCAGCAATGTATGCTATAAGGACATTAAGTGTATGCTATAAGGAAATTAAGTGTAACATGCTAATGCTTGTATTACCATGCTTGCTTAACTGCGTACAAAGAATGGTGAGTCAGATGATGGAAAAGGCTTGGAAAACCACACTTCTGGCCCAAAAAGAAAAGGGGGGAAATGTTGGGAGCTTTGTAACAAGCTCGCTCCGAGCTAAAGGTCACAGTAAGATTAATTTGACCGAGATAGAGAATGAGGGGAGTTGCCATTCCAATTAAACTGTGTCCTTGGCCCACAGATGAAGAAATGCACAAACACAGGTGGTGGAGCGGGACAGCCTGGGAAAGTAGTAAGTAGTTATACCAAAACAGCACGTAGATAGCTGATAGCTAGTTAGCCAATGGTGAGCTGGGATTTTGCACTATTCATGAGCTAATTAAAGGGTGTATAATAATCGGTGATTCGGGAATAAAGACGAGACTTGTCGATCATCATATGATGAGCAAGTCTTCCTTCTCCATCAGACCAGGAAACCAAACCTCCTAGAAGCCTGACAGCAGGAGGCTGGAAAACCCCACGCTATCTTGGGAAACTAAGGTCTTCTCTAGAACATATCCTGTAAACTAGAAATTTGGCCCATCCAGGGGGAAATTCCTAGAATGGGGGAATATAATGCCATTCATCCAGGCCTCCCATTGGGGCATCTTTGTTAGCATACCTAGCATTTGCCTACCTAAGTAGGCAAATTTGTAAGATCTATAAATAGCATATGTGTTCTATCGTGTGTGTGCTTTGCGGCACATCCCACCTTGATAACATGGTGTACCACAGCATTCTTATTAAAGTACCGAGGTAAAAATCTCTTATGCCTTAACTGTGTCTGGCTCTCAATTTTTTAAGCCCAGGAAAAGGCATCAGTACAATGGGACTGATTTCAAAAACAGCGTCATAGACCTCATGGCCAGAGAGCACAGTATTGAGTGGGTATCGTATTCCCTGTCATGCACCAGCCTCTGCGAAAGTTGAATGATACAATCGACTATTAAAACCATATTAAAAGCAGCGGGTGATGGAAACTTCAAACATTGGGATCTACGTTTATTTGAAACTACCTGGTTAGTTAACACTACAGGTTCCAGTCTAGCTGGCCCTGCCCAGTCAAAACCCCCATGTACCACAGAAGGGACAGAGTTACCATTTTGCATATGAGGAATCTGTTAGGGGTGACAGTGTGGATTAGTCGGCCTCCAACAAAGGCAAAACCAACAGTGAGATTATTTTTGTTGAAGGACCTGAGTGCATTTCATGGGTAATACAGATGCATGGGGAAATGTGATGTGTACCTCACAGAGAGGTGCAATTCTAAATATTTTTTGCGACATTGACTCCACTGTAAAATTTTGCTAAAGCAAAAAGCATTCTGCAATTATCATTAGTAGATAGGGGCCCTGATTCTGGCCAGGACAGGGTTCATTTCCACAGCAGCCAGAGCAGGAGCATCGCTAATACCCGGAGGTTATTCTGTACCTCCCTGTTATTTTCCACTAACAGGGAAGGGCTCACTTCTGGAACAAGGGAGCTTGGCTGCATGGATAAGACCTCCATAGTGAGCCCTTTGCATGGAAAACACTCTTTTGCTTTTGTACACTCTTGCTATTAATATTTTTGCCTTTTCTGCTAGTTTTCTTATCTCATTGCTGTTTCCAAATTGTTCTTATGTCAACCCATCATATTTGCTTTCTTTGCTCCCAACTCTCCATCTTATCACAGAGGAACAGAGGGAGGGGGAATGAAGGAAGCAGCACACAGTTTGGAGTGCCTCAGTGGAACCACTGAACTCTAGAGTACTACTCCTAAACCACCAAAATTTGGCATAACCTGCAGAGAAACAGCACTATCAAAGGAGATGACACAAAACAGAAATTAACCGCTTTCAAAAATAAGGACAGGAGAGATATTTGAATTAGATGTTTTCACTCTCCCTGTGAAACAGGAGTTTTAGTGAGCCTTTTTGCTATCTCCATGGAAGTTCACCCTTATTTGGCTGTAATACAAGACACTGAAAAAATTCAATTCACACATGCTCCACAGACACCTGTTAAGTATTTGGTATCTCATCTCTGAACAGAAAAACCTCTTCAACAGCCCAAGCCAAGCAGGTATTCCATAAAGGCAAATGTTCAGGAATCCAACAATACGGTACATCACTATAAATTTATTTTGTTGACTCGTTAGGAGTTTTTCTAAACACCAAATAACCAACAGCAAATACCTTTTAAGAAATCTAGGTACACAAGCAATTTTGTTTGATCCATAGCATGAAGCATGTACTTTATATTATATTAAAGCGTTGCTAGCAAGAGAAAATCTGGAATGTTCAATGATAAACTGCTAAGAAACTGAAACTAAGAGTGCAAGGATTTCTACTAATAATCTGCACATTTTATTTGAAACTTGATCCTGCAGCCCTTATTCACAAGATCAGACCTATTGAGTTTATTCACATGAGCTTTGGCTGCAAGATTGGACCTTAAGTACTATCAGGTGCACGTGCAGCCTATCATCAGATTTTGGGTTATTCATACAAGAAGCTACCCTTTCAAATGCAGACTACTTAATGCTTCCTTCTTCATTAACTTACATGTCCTCTTCTGCTGCTCTATGCTTTCATTTGTGCTATGTAAATAGCCTCTCAGTCATCAAAACAAATAATGATCTTTGCAACCAAGGAGGAAATTAGTAGCAGGTGAAAGCTTATTTTTTAAATCATGTTGAGACCAAGCTGTTCTTTAACTTAAAAGAGATCTGGAAATAAAAATCCAGTTTTTCTCTTAGCCATCTGAATTATGGGTTGTCAAGGTCATAATTTAACATACTTATGCCACACATACTACTCAAATATTAACCTTGATGGCAATCTACTTTGTGATGAGCTGGATCTAACACTTGTGAACATACTTTAAAGCAGTTTATCTAGTGGAATAAGACTTCTCCGATGACATAAAATTAACTGTTATCACACATGACACCAGGAATTTCTGCTTTAAGTGTTCAATTTCTTAGGTTTTTTGCAGTCACCATTATATAATGTTTTGTATTTATGTAGAACAGATATGTAAAACAATCTCAATTATTTTGCTACCTGCCTACAAACTTTTGCAGGTCAGAAAGGCTGCAATTACAAAACATGGCATTAACTTGAATAGGATCACAGCAGAGATATTTATGTCATGGTCCATATTATAATCTACATATTTACAAATCCTCTTTGACTTTTCCAAGACATTGGTAGAAAAGTAAACTGTCAGTACAGGTAAAAGTCTCTTCATCAGTGAAGGCACTCCCAAAAATATTAATGCCAGTGTTCAATGGTGTCCAAGTAATCAACAAATTACAACTGTCTTTAGGCTGTAAGATACATGCAGAGCAACAGACAATAACCACCTTCTGATGCTAGGGATACTCTGGATACTACATGAGTATAAAAGTAGAAAGTCAACAAAAGTCTGCAACAACTGAACTGTTGTCACAAAATTTTTCTCAGTCATACTTCAAACTTGCCACATGGATTAATCATCAGTTCAAAGCAGCTGCAACTCTATATTCTATGCACTTCTGCTGCCATTTTAATTTTTAAAAAGCAAATAGAGGGGCTCTCTACAAAATAGCAATGACTGAACCAGAATCACAAAATTATTAACAGTTCACTAAATTATCTATTAACAACACATATCAAAAGGCTGCAGAAAAAAAATGTATGCCTGAAATAACTGATCAGTGAATGAAAAATAAAAAGATGTAAGGAGAGATGTAGGCAAACCACTTTGATTTTTGAAGAACCCATTTCCACACAATCATAGAAATGGTAGAACATCACAGACAGTGTATTCATGACAGCAAAAAAAACCCCATGGATACACCAAACTGAAATTAATGCTCCAAGAAAAAGAGAAAGATGCTGGTACTGTAGGGCCATAAAGTACACTCACTTCTTAAAAATCAATAAAACACATCAAAAACACCCCACAACATATACATATATATTACTGGTTTTAATATATATATATACGTATATGCACAGTAAAAAAGTTGTCTTGTGCAGGATGTATATATCCTTTAAAAATCAGGAAAGCAGTATGCAATGACTGAGCTAACAATGGAAACACTGCATACATAAAACAATTTTGTTCAGTGATATAAATATAGCTACTTCATCATCTCACTGGATGACAACCTACATAACTGAACCCTAAATGCACATTAAAGAACTCCTATAACCAAAGGATAATGTTTCAAAGCAAAGGCCTAAGGCCAGATTTTACTACATTATTTTACAGATCATTTGAGTGACTGCTTCTTAAGCTACCACAGTTTGCTAAACACATTTTTACCTTAGACTACAAAACAGATTATCAGAGGGTGATACATCACTCCAGTATTATTCAATGTTTGCATCAGTGACCCATTAATTTATGACATAAAACGAGATTTTAGTTATGTGAATAAATGCCAAGGATCAGCACCTCCTGTGTTCCCAAGTAACTACATCAAAACTAAACAATGGAACATCTATAAATTTGTGGCTTATTGGAACAATTATGTGTACCAAGCACCTAATAGAAAAAGACTGAAACACAGATTAGGTTTTTTTTTTTTCTCTTAAAAAAACAGACAACTTAGAACAATTCTCTGTCAGATACCTGACCTTAAGCCTTCCTTGTCCTTTACCTACCAATATAAACAAAGTGCATTTTCAAAGACCATTCAAACTGGAACATGGAGAATGACTATAACTAAGGCAAAATACACAATATGGATCACAGATATATGATCCCTGGTCCCAGAGCAAGTACAACAAAAAAATCACAGAATTTTTCATACTACTGTGTGTTGAAGATATTTTCACACATTTTTCAAATGCACAGAATGTGAAATTTGCTGTGTATTTCCAAATATGCACAGGAAAGTGTGGTGGCACAGGAAGCCCATACTGATCTTTAGAGTCATGTCCTGTCCAATTCACTTATTTGGAAAATAGGAATATTTGAACAATGTAGACACACACAAACATCCACACACAGAGGCCATGCAACGGTATTTCCTCTCAGAAGAAATGTGTATCAAGACACAGCACTATCCCTTTTTTAGAAAAGTATACAAAGTGAAAACGTGAGAAGCACCTGCAATAGTCCCACCCACTTTCTACTCCCTGCCACAGTTCTTGGCAGGAATGAGGAGGAGAAGGTAAAAAGCAAGCTTCATCAAACGCTGGTAACAAAGCTCTGGCAGGACAAACAGCTGGGCAGCTCCAGCAGAGAACCCAGGCTGAGCAAGCAAGCACAGAGCGCCCCCAGAGGGCTGGAGCGCCTCTCCTATGGCCACAGGCTGAGTGACTTTGGGTTGCTCAATCCAGAGATTTGACATCTCCAAGGAGACATTACAGCAGCTTCCAGTAAAGGGGCTACAAGATAGCTGGAGAGGGACTACTGACAAGAACATGGAGTGACAGGACAAAGGGCAATAGCTTCAAACTGAGCAAAAGCGGGTAGGTTTCGATTAGATGTTAGGAAGAAACTCTTGACTGTGAGAGTGGTGAGGCACTGGAAGACTCTGCCCAGAGAAGCTGGGGATGCCCCAACCCTATCAGCCATCAAGGTCAGGGCTTCAAGTAACCTCACGTAGTAGAAGGTGTCCCTGCCTATGGCAGGGGGTTGGAACTACATGATATTTAAGGTCCCTTTCAACCCAAACCCATTCCAGGATTGTACAGATAAGGCACTTTTCTTCCTAAGGCACCATTATGCACGAACAGGCCCTGATTTCCTGCAGATGGCTATACATCTGCCTGCTGATGTAAAGTGAATTGATTTCTTATTGTGTGCACAGCCTGTGTGCACAGCTTTTACTTTACCTATTAAACTGTAACTCAGCCTGTGAATTTTTCACTTTTACCCTTCTGATTCTCTCCCCTATTCCACAGTGAGGAGTGAGCAGGTAGCTATGGGGGGCTGAACTGCCTAGGAAGTACCAGTAGCATCCAAATATGGAATACGCTAACAGACAATTAACCAATTCATTCTTCAGATTTCTGTTTTATTTAGTGGTTCCTGGCATCTCCTGGTAAAATGAGAAAATCAACCAATGCATTTATCTTCAGCCAAAAAGAAAACTGACACAGCTTTGTAATCCATGAGGTGACTGAAGTTAAAGAAAATACTGCACTGTATAATATTCTGACTTATGTAGGTAGATTATATTCTATTATGAAGATATACTAAAGTCAAACAGTAATCTAAATCACACTCTAAGCTATATAGCAAACAATAGAAATTGCTGTGAGAGCATTAATATGCAGTAAATCCTGAAACACCTTCTATTAAATGACTGGAATCACACTAAAACTTTATTAATGTATGCAAAAATATCACTTCTACAGAGAAACAGACAGACCAAAACCCATAGCACATGAACACATACGCACATATATACATCCACATACATACCTGTATATATACACATACACACATATATTAAATGTGTGCATATATTTAAATGCTACACACAGAGATATATATATATATGCATGCACACACACAAATTATGTACCTCTCCAAGGGCTTCATAGCGCTTTTGGTTCCACCTATGCAAATCTTCACGATAATTAAAAACAAATGGCTCCCCAGTTTTAATGTGTCTTAATTGCCCTTCTGTAAAAGAAACAAAATCATTACAGTTAATATACTTCTTCATTAAAAGTAAGACACACTCAATTGCTGAAAATTTAAAAATTAGTCTACATCTAAAAATCAAGCTATTATGAATTCCTCCTCATTTTTGGTTACAGGTTTTTTAACAGAAAACAACTGTAGCATAAAAAATTGCACGTGCATTTTATCATATATACTGCTAGATTAAGCTAAACAGAAATTATGACAGTGAAATTGCACACAAATATCAAATGCCAGAGTACTTCACAAAACATATTTATGTCTCAACTGCTATGAATTAACAGTGAAAAGTAATCATTAGCAGTTAATATTTGATCTGCAGGTGATTGAATTGTAGCTACAAATCCTCTACTTCAAAACTAACTGCATTATAAAGAAATGCAAATACATAAGGGGCTGGAAGCTGGAAGTAAGGGAAAGATTTTTCTTCAAGCCTAACAACTTTCTAAGCCTATCAGAAAAGAACCATGTCCACAATTAGGGAAAATATCTTAACTCCAAGATGAAATCAGGTAAGATCTCCCAGATTTAGGGTACACTGAGATTACAACAGTAGAATAAAGCAGAATGCTTATTTAGAGCAAAACCAAATGCTACTTTTGCTCTCATCTTAACTTCCTGTAGTTGGCCTTGTTTATAGCCAAAGTTAACAGCAAATCTGACCACTTGTGAAGACACGGACTGTGTTAAAATAATGATAATAATAAAATGGCAACAGTAGGAAGCCAACTACAAGAATAAACATTTTATCAACAATGTTTCAGCCTATCAGACAAAACACAAGTGATGATCTCAGAGCATTAGAGAACTGCAGTTCTAAAAACAGTCATATGTGCAAGTAAACTTTGAATGCTGAAGCAAAGGTTTCTCTGTAATGTTTCCTCTTGAATAGAAAAAAATGCTTGGTTGATGTATTTACAGAACTTTTAAACTTTATTTCCTGATGCTTAAAATAAAACATTTAGGATCTGATGTCTATAATAGTTATGCCTATCTGCTCATTTAACTTTTTTCTAGATCTGCCGTACCTCATGTACTAGATACTATGGAAGTAGCTCTCCAGAGTTTCCTATCCCTATGTTGGGTTCAAAGACCCTCCTTCTCACATTTTTCATAGTAACTTTACTTTCAGCTGCTCCTTCTCAGATACATACTCTACAAATATGCCATTCAGCAGCACATGAACTGGCTCTCGCCACAAGTAACAAATATCTGCTATATTTTTCCTCTGACTTTGTGGATCTGCCTTATTCAGATTTAAATAATCTAAGAAACTTCTGTACTTTTCCACCATAAAAAGAAGCATGATTAAGACATAAAAATACACGACTGAACATTTGAATTAAATGTACAAAAGCAAAATAGTGACTTTTTTGCTTTGCTGACCCTTCCATATGTAATAGGTCTTCATCCATTCTAAAGAAATCATTCAGGCTGTGAAGTTTAGTAATGGAATATTCAGTAATATAATTCATTCCCCAAAATTCAAATTTCACCCTTTTTATCAGCCACATATGAACCATTAACTCTGAAGTCAGTAAGGAAGACAGTAGACACTGTGCAGATCTAAAAATAAGGAGCTGAAAGTGACAGAGCTGAACTCCTTCCATCAAAGAAAGAGCATCACTTTCATGACACTTTTAGTCTCTAAGTACCTACCTATGAAAGCCATCAGGGTATTAAAAAGCTAAGTGTTGCATAAATGACTATCATTTAAAGGAAAGTTCTTCTTTTTTTCCCCTTTAAAAGTGGAAGATGCAAAACAGGCAGATTTAGAAACTAAAGTTCCTCTGTTCACAGAGCAGGCACTGCAAAGAAGTAAAATCGTAAACATTCCCATTTGTTCTACAGGTTTTAAACAATCTTGAAAGAGTCACTTCCTGCAGTCTGGTATTACTTTAGCTCAGAGGCTCATTTCTTACCTGTATTTTAAAATGCATGCACTGGTAATTATAAATAATAAGTCATTTAACACAGAGACTGAGCTAGCTGGAAGTACTTGCTTGCAGTCGTCATACACTTGGCTGCAATGCAAAATTATGTTCCACACCAGAAGAGACAGTCTATCACATTGCTTATTCTTCTATCAACATACATAGGTGTTTCCTATTGGTATTAATGGAATAGCTGGGACAAATTATTATCTGAAAAACAACTTCTTCTGTAGGCATAAAAATGAATCAAGAAATAAAACATTCCTTAAATGAGTGACCAATCTTTAATTCTGATTTTAAATGCTAGAGAAATTACTTTTAGAATTTTTGTATCAACACTTTTATAACAGAAAACAGGAAGTCATAAAATAGGCCCAGTACAACTCCATAACATTGTATGAAATGAGGTATAATTGTATGAAATAAAAAACAGGTCTTAGGTTTACAAGTCTATCAGCACTAAAGTTTAAAATTTCAATCCTAACAGGAAAGTATGAGATTTTAATAGGGACTTATAAGGTATAATTCAATTTCTGATAACCACTCAACACTATTCTACATATGGTCTTTACAAAGCACATATAACTTACTTTCATTAAAAATGTACTCAAATCCTTCCAAAGTATCAGGAAATTCAAGTGGCGGCTCATCTTTTTTCATTAGTTCATCCAAGTCGATTCTAGACAATAAATCTAAAAAAGTAAAAGGAAAAAAATACATAATGCATGCTGTCTCTTTTATTTCCTTTGTAACATTAAAAAATGTGTTTGCTGATATTTGTAGATCTTACAGGCAGAAGAATATCCCAGTATTACTAAACACAGGACACTGTTATGGGAAATCCTGTTAAATTTCAAAAGCCGGACTTCACTGCCTGAATACATACTAATTTATTTACTTATTTATTTACCTACCTATTTATTTCTATATTAATCTAAAAATGTCCAGAGAAAGGGAAGTCACCAAAGACACAGAAATTTGTTTCAATGATTCATTACCTCAGTGTTAGAAAATAAGTCTCTGAGGTATGCATCATGGTTTCAACATAAAGTTCTCTAGCTTCAGTTTCAAATAATTGATAGTGTCTTGATTGCCTTCTTGAGGAGTTCAGATTATCTTGTAAATGCCAGTGAGATTATCACCTCACTGGCATTTACCAGATGTGTGACTACACCAGCCCTCAGCCCCTCCTTTGATACCCAGACTGTTAGGCCTGAATCCTTCTCTCAACCACCCCATTTAAGAGCTCTCAAGATAGAGAAACTCCCATCCACTTTATAGTAAGCCATTGTATACACATCCTTTTCAGATCAGGACTGTATGTAGGCTACAGCCTACATACAGTCACTAATGCATGTACACAAAAATTAGCATAATCTACATTCTTTACTCTAGATTTAAGGATTTACATTTAACCAGAGGCAAACTTATGGGGATATCTTTACATCTACATTTAACTACCAAACAATTATACTGCATACACAGGTAATAGTGTACAATGATCTCTCCTCTCCTCATTGCATATCACACACCCAACTCAGTGAGCTACACTTCTAACACATTTTCTGATTATTAATTTTAAAAAAATCAAGAAACAATTCAGCAGAATTTCACCAAAATACATTTTCCTACTTCTTTGTTAGATGAAATTCAAGACCACACAAACAGTCTGTTCAGGAGTGCTAAACTGACTTTGAACTATAATTATTTAATAAATCAATATACTGTGTGCTACCAAGGAAATACATTAAGTGTATTAAGTATATGGATTTTTACCCTTATTATTAACCAGCACTGTAGCTCAAAAAAAAAAGTCTGAAAATACTCATTTTCTTTAAGTTTCATTTGGCATTAACTATGCTTCCATCTTTGTAGTACCTAAACAATTATTTTTATACTCTGTACAACTATTTTTGCTTGGTCTTGTTGCCAGTAGGCTACCCACATTACCTAATCTTAGGATTGACACGTTCAACACTTGGAAATTTCTACTGTTTAAAATGTACTGAAAATTATCTTCAACATTCTTGAGAGTTCCTTGACCTGCACTTTTACAACTCTTCAAGTTCACTTTACATTTATTCCAGCATTTACATTTATTCCAGATTGTCGCCAGCTCTTCTGAGTGATTCCACTGGGCAAAACTGGAGGACCAAAAGCCATCTGGTATGGCTGCTGAAATTCAACATCTTTCCAACAAGTACTATGGCTTCTCAGTATCTCTGTAGTATCTAAATGTCTATATAATACCACATACTGATAGACAGATTTAGAATCATCCATTCTCAGACACAGCTCATTTTTACATCACATCTGTTTAACAGCAAGTCCCATGAAATTCAATTAATGCAAGAAATTATGTGATTGTTCTTGTGCACTGTCCTTTGGAAGTTCTGCAGAAGCTCCTTTGGTTCTCAACCAAATGATAGGGAAAAATAAAATAATTTTGTCAAAGAAGACTCCCACAACAGGATGTAAAAAATGTGTCCTTTCTTCCTTTGTACATTGACAAAACCAAGGCAGCAACAGTCTTTAGCACATCTTTCTCTCTTTGGTGAAGAGACTCCAGTCACACTGCATCCCTGGAATTTAATTTCATTTGAATTTCCATACCATCTATTTACACAGAATATATACAACAAAAAAAAACAATCTCCTGAGTATCAAGGACCAGAGAATACAAAGTATATTATGCTTATTCACAATATGTACAGCTTGTCATGATTTACAGCTTTCACCAGCCACTAAAGAAAACTGCACCTGTTCTGAGTTGAAACCACTGACATGTTCACTTTCTTCTTGTGCAACTTTTCAAATTAAATTCATCTAAAATGTCTTACAACTTTGGGATTCTTTCCAAATCTGATCTACTATTCTTACCTAAGGTCTCGGACTTTTCAACTCGATTTGAGATAGTTCAACAGAGCTGAAAACTCTGAAGGAGACCTTCTCTACCTAAATGGAAAATCATTCGATCACATCATTAACACTAATCCTTGAAGATAATAAAATTAATGCCATGTATAAAATGGTTATAGTTCAAGTTTTACTTCTAAACTTGAACTATAGCTTTCTCAAAAGATACTAAATGGACAGAATTGGCACAAAGTCTTATAAAAGCACTACACAGGTTTTCACCACTGTGCAATGCAAGCATTTTAAATTAATGTTTGGTTAACTAACTTGTAGGTCTAACCTACTTCATATACTTCCAAAGCTGAAAGCCACTATCAAAACATGCCATTAATGTAAATTATTTTTACCCCTAAGTCCATTTAGCTCTGTTTATTTTTTAAAACATACAAAGGGAACTTTATAAAACCAATATGGATATCAATGTCCTGGAAACCTCTTCCCTTTTAGCATTCTAGTCCAAGAGATTTTTAAATGCTGTAATACGGTTGTATAACTATAAAATAAAAGCATCACACAAACTAAACCAAAACGTCTGAAAACTCAGAACACAAAAGCCAGTCAATTTCTAAAAGAGCAATGATGAAAATTTTAAAAACAATGAATAGTTTATTCTGTTACTCCTTACCATATATCATTATGTTTTATACCATCTTATGAAAATACTGATAAATGGACACACCATAAGCATTAGCACAGGTGGACTAAGAGTTTATTTTTAGTGTTGTAATTCCCAAGCTCTAACTCATAACTATACCATATAATTTTCCTTTCCTAAACAATGATTTCTGAAATGTCAATATATGTAAAAAAAAAGGGCAAAAAAGACTCATACCCTTTAATGCAGTGGTCTTCTCTTTTTCATCTGGACCTCCTTGCTGGAGCTGAGCCATCATTTACCCAAACTATCAACAAACTTTGAAATACTGAGGCAAATGTAGACTAATATTCAAAGGACAATCTGAAAAAGAACAAGAGTTGGAAATTAATGAATTTACTGACTTCTCCTTCAACAGCTCTTGTCTGCTGCTGTTTACACCACCAAAAAAAAAATTCTGATTATTATAAGCGCGAAGTCTGACCAAGTTTGGTTAAAGATTCAAGTTCACAAGAATGAACAATACCTCTCCCTACTACTAAAATACTTCTACCTAATCAAAACTACTTCTTTCATGATTCTAATGTAGCAGCAGTAAACAGTAAGCCTTTTACAGAAGCGCAACACCTGCAAGTCCAAAACAGGAGATAGAAGAAAAACAAAAGACAATCAACAGAACTTCCACAATCTTTATGGATTTTCTTCCTCTATTAACTCCACTTGGTTGTCATTACTATACTATATAGTTTTGATTTAGTAAAGGTACATGAAGCACACAATTTTAAGCCACTGTGATTTCCACAATACATTACTGGTATTGAAATCTATTTGTATTGTAAATTTATTAAAATACAAAGCTACATTTGTCCAGCTACAGAACCAATCTCAGTGTATTCAAGACAAGACTATACATAAAAAATCTATTTCCAAATTTCTCCTTCTGCACAGAAGGCAAACCAGACATTCAAATCCACAAACTCTTTCATTTTCAGTCTGACACCAAGGGAGTGAACTACCAAATCACAACTGCTTCTTCCTTCTCAATAAAAAGACTTCAGTGCATTGAATTCTTATTCCCTTAATCTTATTTTGTTTCTTTGTTTTATCTGTCAGTCATAACCAACTTGTTTTATTCTTCTTCCTTATGTACTTTATCATTGATGAGGTTGTATGAACTCTATTGTAACTTGTCAAAATAGTAACAGGATTCACCAACCATACTACTGCCTCCCTAACACTTAGACCTGCAAGAAAGATCCTCAAAATGATTAAGTAACAGCAGTTCATTCTATAGACAGCAGAAAAAAAAAAAAAGCATAATAAAGACTACTTTTTTCTTGTACATAGAGAAAACCTATTAAACATTTTCTTGTCTATTAAAGGAGTAATACAGCAATTTAAGGGGGTGTTAGTTATTAACTAAGGAGAGGGTTTGAAGGATTGTTGTGATTTGGTCTTTTAAACTTGGGGGTCTAGAAAGTCCAATCATTGATTTTACAAGTTGGAACTATGGCAGACTTTGACACCTTCCTTTGTAAAGACTGTTCAGACAAAGCTGATGGGAAACAGCAACACACTTTACAAGAGTCCTTTAAAGACACAACTTCAAAGGAGTTGGAAAGGAAAGGTCTGTTTATACTGTGTACCTCATAAATTACGACATGATGGAGTTAAAATGTGCATCTTTTGTCTAACCCTTTAGTCACCACTTGTAACAAAAGCAATTACAAAAATAACAGCAAAACCACTGGGATTTTTTGTGCATTTTCTAGCCTATAATGTTGGCAATGTAAATATTAATAATTATTATTATTATTATGTAAATATTTGTGATTCAAATGTTGATTCCCACACAAGGATGGTATTAAATATTTTCCTCATATGTTTCCAAGCAGTCCATCTTGTTTGTACATTTGCAGCACAAACCCACTATATTCTACACAGCAGTATATTCTAATAAATTCCAGCATATTCTAATAAACCATATAGAAAAGAAAGTAAGTTCTGTTAAAATTATTCAAAGTGCTAAAAAATTACAATGATAGTGTTTTGTAATAGCCCAGATTAAAATTACTCTAGCCATATGAAATTGAGTGGTTGTCCCTATACAACATTTGAAAATTCATAATTTGGTAAAAGTAACTTAATGCAGTTAACAAAATACATACAGGTCCTCAAATATTTGTTCTTAGCCAAGGGAAGAAACATAAAATCAATCTGAACAGATTTATCTTGGAAAACGAGACCCCATCCCCTGATCAGATAAAATCAATGCAGAGACCAGGAATCTTTGCCATTCTTGTCTCTGCCATGGATACTGTTCTTCTTCCTTTATTAGATGAAAACCCTGCCTCTGAGTAGATAACAGTTCAACTGCAAAGCTAAAAGCACCAAAATAAATAAATCTGAATTAGGTTTGAAAGAGAGAATTTACAATTCTTTTTGACAAAGTAAAAAATTGTTACAGCAGCCACTAGATGCAGGATTTGATATCATAATGAGGGTGGAACAAATACACAGTATGTTATGCATTGTTTCTTTGAATACAGGATTTTTTTGAATCCCTCACTGATACTTGTTTAATTAACTAAGAGAAGAAATTACTTGAGAGAGTTGGATCTCTGTTCTTTGACAGAGGTGCCAAATCCATTACTGATGATACAAGAATAAACACTGGAAAATTACGAAATTCCGAGTGGTTTCACAGAGGCAAAACCAGGAAGTGTAGTTTATTCTAGGCATTAATTTCAAACTGCAGTTTGTTCTAGGTATTAATTTCAAATCCCAGGTCTTCAACGGCATATACTGATGACTTCACATAGCTCCTAAATGCCACCAAGTTTCTTGTAATAAATACAGACTTTAAATGTGTTATTCTTATTGTACTGCTATGCTTAAACATGTTATTATACAATTACTTAGATGAGTCTTTTGAAAACACCTCTGTGGTTTTTTTTTACTAGATACATACAGCATAGTTTACCTGAAGAAACAGTTACAGCAAATAAGTTTATGTATATTTACATGCTTATGCATGAAAACTTAGGTATTCTGACACAAAGTATCTTATCCATATCCTGTGCCTCTAACTCCATCCTTTGCAATACTTAAAAATAATTTGACACAGAAATATTCTGGTTTCATGGTTTCACGTGAGCCAATGAGGCTGCATTTTCATTATACATCTGCTTATGTAATCACAGAAACTGGTAGACTCAGAAACAAATAGTCAACAAATTAGTTTTTTAAAAACGCACACATAAGAGAACATACACATATTTCATGTTCTTGGCCATAAAGTGATATTGGAAGTTTGGACTACAGACCTTGTGATGGCATAACAGTCATATTTTTAAAATCAAACTGACACCATATGACACCATATCATATCCATACACATGGCACATATACACAAGGTTTCAACATACTTAAAATACTCTTCATTGTGCAAATGCAGACAGAAGTGTGACAAAAACCACAGTATATGATTTTGCCAAATTAGTGTCATGGTTTGACCCTGGCACAATGCCAGGGCCCCCATGAAAGGTATATTTCCAAAATGGTTACTGTGAGATGTGACCCGGGAACAGAACAAAGCAAGCTCCCATTTGGGGATGGAGGGAAAAACAACACCTTAATAATCTACAACACAGAAACATAAGGGAAAAAAAAGAAAAAAACACACACAACAATCTACAATGCAAACACTATCAAAACACTCCTCCTCCCCCCAGTCCTCTAAACATTCAAATCTCAGTCCAATACCCTCCTGCACACCAGCTCCCCCCAGTTCATCAGGAGAGAGGAGTTTCCCTCTTGCACCATGGGACTCCCCAGGAAACACAGTTGGAAGCTCCTGTGCTTCCATGTCACATGTGGCAGCCGCCCAGAGAAAATCTGCCGTGGTGACCATCTTCCTTCCATATCCAGTGCTCTCACCACTGTCCATGGATCCAAACTGCTCCTTAGGTCTTTTTAAGAATGCCTCGCCCAGTTCCAAGAAGTGGCCGCCTCTCACCATTTGGGACACCTGTCCCCCCCATATTTTTACTCCCCTGGGGCTGAGGGGCCTCATGAACAGAGATCCTTCTACGCTGAAGGCAGAGGGCTCCACCACACCCCACCCCCCCCCCCCCCCCCCAAGTCTCTGTTCCCTCTGCTTCTCCTCTTGGCCTTATCATTCTTGGCATCCGGCCAACCACCTCCCTCAAGGTGCAGTCTCTGCATTATTGGAAGAAATTGGTTTCGCTTTTGGCTATGTAAGAGAAAAATCCAGCCAAAGCCACTCCAATCATCTCCTCCATCTAGGGCACTCTCATCTGCTGGCATTTTCTTCACCCTTTTCTTCTTTCCCATCCTCTGTCCCCTCTCAATCCTCAGCTGGGGAGGATCAGTGTTTTTACAGCTTCCATTGTTTCAATACCAAAAGAGTTAAAAGCTCAGCCCGGTCTCCCAGCGGCTGGGCACCTTGCCCCCACCTTCTCCTCCTAGCCCGGGGCGGGGGCAGAGCTGCCCAAACCATCCCAGGTCTCCTCCACCCCTGCCTCTTGCGGCTCCGGCCTCCCTTCCCTCAGGCTGCATGGCCTCCCCTCCCCCTGCCCAGACAAAGCTGGGCAGGGGGAGGAGGTCAGACCAGTTCACCTGCTAGACTCCAAAGAGGAAGTTTCTCTGGGAATGCTCTGCTTTTAACCCCTGTGTGTTCTCAGGGGCATATCCAAATCCCCAGTGGCCACACCAAGTGCCAATTTCAAATCTGGCCACTGACTGGTTTGACCACAACTTTTCCAAAAACTCACTTCCGGGTCAAACCAAGACATTAGCAATACCTGAAGCTAAGTCAATATTACAAATATTCCAAATAAATTAATTTCTGTAGTGTTAACAACAAGACAGAAATAAGAAGAAAATACACAAGTATCTTCAAATAGCACAAGTCCTTCAGACTGAGCTGGACACAATATGAGGAGTTACCAGAACGCTTCTTTATACTGCAATCCTTAACTATATATTTTATTAAAATATAATAGAATGAGAGTCCTATTTTTTGTAAACTGACATCCCAAGCAAGCTAGAAACAAGTATTTGTTAGATCTGTGTAATGTGGCTGATGACTGATTAAGACCCAATTTTTCTTCAAAGAGATGACTGGGTGACAGTTTTGCCTCGAGTCCCTCATTGGTATTGGCTCAATAAAGCAAAAAAATCCAATAATTTATCTCAACAGTATATTCTCTAATTAGATTTTATCTTTTCCCACTTTTAGGGCACTATAGATGGCATCAGTAACAACTGCATCAATTAAGGTTGTACTTCACTTTTCCTTACTTAAAAGACCGTATTTTTAAGTGCTTATTGGTTTACCCACCTTCAGCTCTGAAAGGCTATTATTTCCAGTCTGCTTCAAACTGAATGGTTTTGAAAATGTCTACCTCTTGTATAAGAAGATTCAGAGACAGCATCTTGTGCCCAGTTTTGACGATAATGAGCAGCTACAGAATCCCCATGTTAAAGACAGCATTTCTATATTAGAGATCAGAAATTTAGGATCAGAGGACCAGCTTAGTAGTATGTGCTTACTGCCATTAAATATCCTTAAAGCCTCTCACGCTCTGCTGAAATTAAAAAGGTCTTTCTCATGCATTCAACACAGACTTACCAAGACTTACCAGAATTTCAAGAAAATTTACCTAGCTGTCCAGAGCATGCTCCATACTACCGCAAAAGGCAGAGGAAAGATGCATGGGAAGGGATTAATGAACACTAGAAGGGCAGATATAACTGCTTAGAATACAAAGCAACTGGCAACGATCCTAAAGTCCTGAATCTCAGTAGATCTGTGTACACTGCCAAATGGTGGTAGAACTTGCTGGTAAAGTACATGACTGCAGTCTGCTCTGAAGTTTGATACAGTAGCACAGCAACCACCTCCCAGTTTTATTTACCCCTTAAGTTCAAACAACAGATGACTAGGAGCCACACGCATTAACAGGATGTGTCAGCAACTCATTACACCAAGCAGAGTCAACCCAACTCCATACATTGAGATTTTAATGATTTTGGTTTAACTTCTTGAAATGCTGAAAATTACCTTCATAAGCATATCCATATTAACACAAGCAAAAAAACATGTCAAAATAACAGAAAAAGAGGCAGGACAACCTCAACATATCCTCTTTGATACTGACAATATAATGGTGTATCAACCAAACCCCATTATACCAACAACCAAACAACCAAACCAATGATCAAAATTATCACCTGCAGCAGCAATAGCTTTGAGTACTTGTACTGGTTTTCTCTGGGAGAGTCAGTTTTCTTTGTACTAGCTTGTAGGGTTTGAATTTGTGCTGAAAACAGCATCACTAACACTCCTGAGCAGTGCTCACACAGCATCAAGGGCTCCCCCTGCTTCCATGTGCTGCCCTGACAGCAGGCAAGCAAAGGTGCACATGAAGCTGGGAAGGCACACAGTCAACTAACCACATGATGACACACTCAGCAATAAAAACTTGGAAAAGAAGAAACAGGCAATGTGTGGAATGATGGTGTTTGTCCTCCCAAGTTACCATTACACGCAATGAAACTGTGCTTTCCTGAGGACAGCTGAGTGTTTGCAACTCCTTGTTTTGCTTTGTTGATGTGCACAGTTTTTACTTCTCCTATAAAACTGTCTTCATGTCAATCCATGAATTTTCTCACTTTTACCCTTCGAGTTCTTTGCCCCATCCACTGTTTGGAGACTGAAGGAGTAGTCAGAGGAAGGACTTGCCCACCTGTTGTGGCTAATCCACAACACCACAATACAGTACTTTCCTAAATATGCAAATTATCAATAATTATGTGTACAGGACCCTGCATCTGTTGAGATAAACAGACAGTTCTCTAATGAATCTGGCCATCAACTCTGGGGACAGAAAAAGTGACGCTCCAAGGAAGGTAGGAGAATGCTGCCCAGAGAATCCTATTCAGAGAAGAAATTTGCAGGTGACTTATACCCAATGCCTGAAAGATAAAATGTTTGCAGATAACTTCTTTTTGTGTGTTTCTCATTTCCCAGGCAGGAAATTCAGCCTGGATTCCTGCTTTAAGAAATTCAAAGAACCTTCTTCAGCTTTCCCAATACCATCACCTGAGATGAAGGTACACTCATTATATTAATTTCAAGATGCCTTCACCATTGCCTTCCTCTAAAAGGTTGGAGGGAACCCTTCACAAACAGCAGATGTGAGAGAAAATCCAAAGAATTAATGTTTATAAAGAACTAACATCCCGTAATTGAAGTATCAGGAAAAGTCCATGTAATATGTAATAATGCTACAATAAGTGGGTGATTTACTTTCTGTCATTTCATGGGCCTATATCTCAGTTGATGAGGACAAAAAAAAAAAATGGAGACAATAAAGCTATTCAGAAAACAGTTGTGTGCTTATTTGTTTATCCTCCTTGTTTACAGAATACGGTTTTCCAGGCAGTGTACATTACAAGGAGTTATGAGGACTTGGTAGGACATTACCTCATAAGGTAGCTGAAATTGCCATGTGATGTTTTATAAAAAAACTGGGTTTGGAGGAGATTTAGATGCTTGTACTTTGTATTGTTGGTTTTAATAGGATTTTGACTTGAAAGATGGAGTGGAGAAGACTGACTCTCAATAGCCTCATTTCTGCACATACTAAGCAGCTGCAGGAGAAAGCCAGAATTTTTTTTTTTTTTTTTTTTTTTTTTTTTTTTTTTTTTTACATAATCTTTTCTCAAGCAATCCCATGAGTCAGTTGGGAAAGAAATATGCCTCTGAACAGAGAAAAACTTGAAGACTATTAATACAGTAGTCTCTTGCAAGAGACACCAAATTTTCCAGAGTGCCACCAAAGAAGGAGAGAGAAACTGGAAAACTCTAGGGAAATGGTTTCTGCTCAGGCCTCCATCAAAAGCTGCTAAAAAATCCTAGACACATGCCTATGTGCCTAGTACTTTAAAATTCCTCTTTTCCCCTCTCCTCCTTTGCTTTTCAGTAACAGCATGATTTTACGAAGGACTGTCTGCCATGAACTGAAGACTCCTGAAAAGAGCACATCTGCAGCCCAGATCTTTATAAACAGAAAGGCACTTGTGATTCTGCCTCAGACTCTGCTGACAGGCGCACAAAAAGGAGGTTAAAAAGGGCTAAGAGGTACATTCCATTTTCTACAACACATCTGTTTCCTCCAACATCTTCTGGAATGTGCAGATGCAAATGTATATCACCATCTCACCTGACTACTCTGCATCTAATGCAAATACTGCAAACAACAGAAAAATATACAAAACAGATGGACACTATGCAGAATCAAATCATACACAACTGAAAAGAGCACACAGGGCTATTGAAGACATTAGTTCATCATCAAGTTATCTTACTTCAGAATCAGACTAAAACGCCCAAATCCACATACCTCTTCTTTGCGGCAACATCTGCCTCAAGAGATCTGCCATACAGCTCTTCCCACAGCTTTTCTTCCTGTAGAACACTTGCTTCTTCAATGTTTATAATTTCTGCAAGCTTTACTAATATAGTACCTCAAGCGTCTTTGCTCTGCCCCTGCCTAAGAGGCAACATGTGCTATATGGCCAGCTGAACCAAACACTGCTTAATTTCAACTACCCGGCAAGCAAAACAAACAGCCATGTGAAACACCTGCAGCCCGCATATTTGCTTCTGCTAGATTGTCATAACGTAGCACTACAACACAGATATATACATATATTATATATAATGCAAATAATATAAATACATTATTCCTTTTAGCTCAATATTTATATAGCTTGATATTTTAATTCTGACTGCATCAAACTTGCCTTTTTAATTTTCTTCCATATCAGTACACCTTTTCTTTCATGAAACATTGAAAAGAACAAAAATAAAAAAGCAATGCAAGTAAGTTTTATTTTCTTTATTGGTTCAGCTTTAAAAACTAAAAATCCAGTATTTATATTTAAAAAAATACTCCATCAAGTGCCTGTCAGTAATTGTAACCACATTATTTACACAGTTTCCTACTGCCTGATCTACAACCTTGCTATCTCTGTCCAGAGCCAAGACTGACAAAAAGCTGTAACCGTAGCATCATGGAGTAGTCTAGGCAGGAAAATATCTTGGGAAATTATCTAGTCTCCAGCCTTCTCTTGGACCTTATTTCACTAGGCTTTAACAAGGCTTTAGATCAAGTAAGCTATGGTGCTGCCAAGATGAACCTTAAATATCTCCAGTGAGGGAGATTCCACCATGCTTTTCAGAAACTCACTCCAAAACTTCCTTTTCCCTATACTGAGATTAAATTTCTGCTTTCACTGTTCATCCTTCTGAGCAGAAAACAGCTTCTCTTTCACACCTATCTGCGATGTACTGGATGACTGATGAAACCTCTCCAAGTTATCTCTCCACTGAGGCGCTGGAACATGTACACAGGAACAACAGTGAAGCTGGTGAAGGGTCTGGAGCACAAGTATCATGAACATTGCCTAAGGGAGCTGGGCATATTTAATCTGGAGAAAAGAAGGCTCAGGAAGACCTTCTTGCTCTCTACAACAATGTGCGGGTTGGGCTTTTCTCACAAATAACAAGAGAAAATGGCCTCAATGTGCACAGAGGGAGGTTTAGATCCGATATTAGTAAAATTTATCCTCTGGAAAGGCTGTCAAGCACCTGATCAGGCTGCCTGGGGTAGTGGTAGAACCATCATCCCTGGAGAGATTTACAAGATATGTAGATGTGGCACTTAGGAACATCATTTCTGGTGGGACTTGACAGAGCTGGGTTAACAGCTGAACTTGAAGATGTCTTTTCCAACCTAAACAATTTCCTTGAATTTTTCTCCAAATGTTGAGTTCTCTAACATGCTAATCATCACCTCTAACATACAAATCATCCTGGTGGTTATCTGCTGGACCTTCTCCAATTTTTCATAAATATCTCTCTTGAAATCGGGGGACAAACAAGACACCTTAGCACACAACACCTACAAATACCAGAGAAGCAGTTTGACTTCATTGACACAAGGGCACATTGTTCAGTTCGCCATCCAGCAGCCCCCCCAGCTTCTTTTAAACACAACATCGTTGCCAGTCATACCATAGCCTGCTTGCTGTTTGGGAATTATACCATTATCAGCACAACTTCTCACCTATCTCTGTTAAACCTTACGCAATTCTCTCTGGCCCAGTCTTCCTACATGATGAATTACAGCTATCCACAAATACCCATGATAATTACAACAATGATCTGGCCATTTCATTTGCACCTTTAATTTGAAAGCCAGAAGGAAAAAATGTGGACCAAGTGCTCTCTTTTTATTCTCAATCATTTTGCCATACATACTCATACTTTTGCTTTCCATCCTATAAAGCAAAATCCTTGAGGAAATTAAATTCTACTTGGTTGATGAACTACTTCAATAAGGCTAAACAGATGTATCAACAGGACTGGTTTAACCTTAAGACTAAACACTCTGTCCTAGCAGTAACCACTAAAAGACATGGGCTAAAGAAACTTCAGTCATTCTAAACCAACATTGCAAAATTCTTTGTCCATTTTGTTGAAACCACTGCATTTCCTACCAGTTTGAAGGAATCCCTACTAAGGAGAAAAACTGTCTTTAATTTTTGTAAGTGCAGAATGTGATTGAACAGAGATCAGCCGAGTACTGCCTAATGCAAAGGTACAGATAAAAGCAAGAGGAGAAAGACATGGAGACTCAATTCAGTTTGCCAAAAAAAAAAATCTTTATAAATTCCTCATTTTTTCTTGGAAGGTTCACAGTGTCAGGCTAGACAGTCCTCAAAATCAACTACCTCCTCTTAAACAGAGGCCTTCTATTTTCTTCAGCTACCAGTCTCTAAGACCAGTAACTTATGTTTAACTACAGCAGTTCTCACAGAAAGGCATCCATGACAAAACTCAAGTTATTAAGAGCTAAACAGTCCATCAATTGCTGTGATTTCTGAAAGACTAGTCACTGTTCTTTGTACTTTATTTCCAGTTTTAATTACTTTGGCTTCAGGCTTCAGTCACTAATTATTGCTACACCTTTGTATGTTGAGTTTTCTATGTTTCCCTTACATGAGTAGACACCACAGCCAAGTCTTATCTCTTTCTTCTTGTAAACTAAACAAGCTTAACAGAGTATCTTTTTAATTTCTAAGAAATTTTTATTCTAACCCAAAGTAAGTTTTTTTCCAGTTTCTCTGTTCCATTCAATTTTTTTAATCCCCATTGATTGCTGTTAAACACAACTTAGAAATTTTAATAGCATGGTAGCTGAAAAATATAATAACTACAACAGTGTCTATCAACAGACAAACTGTAACTACAGAAGAGCGTACAGAATGCATTAAAATTATTTTACCTCTATGTCATCTTTTGATCAGATGGATAATGTCTCATCCTAAAAAGTCATGAACAATATACCCTTTTATTAAGGACTAATGTTAAAATTTTTTATGTCAACCTCTATAGCAGCTGATCATATTGATTCACAAGAAAAAAATTAATAGAAAAGGAGAGATACATTAAACAGTGTGCCAAAGGGGACAAATACCAAGCAGCATCAGCCCCACTGAGCACAACAGACTCCTGAAAAGCATGTTGTAGGCAATACAAACATTTTCTCAAACAATCGACTATTTTCAAATATGTGCTAAAATAGCACTACCTATAAAGTGCTATTCACTGTGTAAACAAGAATTATTTTCTTCTGTAACTAAATTAATGCTGTACTGAGTACTACACAGTCACATTAGCAGTATACACACAGGACAAAATGAATCTTCAAAGGAAAGTACTAAATCGACTACAGAACAGCAAGGAAAAATATGCTGCAAACATCCACACAATAATGTAGCTAGCCCTCTAATATTTTACATTTTTAACCTACTTCAAAATGAAAGTGCAAGAAACATTTCAGTTTCAACAGCTTAAAAATATGACACAGGGCAAAAAAAGCAAAAATGGTCTGTCCTAAATCCCTTGTGCTAGAGAAGAAGGAAAAAAAGAAAAAAAAATTCTTAGACAAACCAAAACTTTTAGACTCACCATGTTTCGTTACTAAATGCCACTGTATAAAAACAGGTGGAAAACAGATGGAAAATACTTTGACAAAAAAAAAATCCCTACATCAAACAGCAATAAAACCCCAAATATTGTGAATAAAAGATCAGTAATGCTAGACAAAATACATGCTCCCTTGATGTACATGAAGTTTAGCTGACTTCACAGAAATTTGGAAGGTGGATCAAAAAATCTGACAAAGAGTAAAAAAAATGGGGAAAGGAAGAGGAGAGAGAACATGGTCCTCAGAGACAATCAAAACTAACAGAACCCCGAAGTGTAAGCAGAAGAGATAATTATTTGAACTTAAGACTCAAGTGCTTTAAAACTCAGAACAGCATAGAAATACAATTTTATATTTCTGGCAATGTCTTAACTAGCCAGGTGTTTAATTACCCCAAGGTACAAACTAAACAGAAAGCAACTACCTACTTATATTGATATGTAAAAATTACTGTGCTTAAAAACATTCCTCAATCTTGCAAGAATCAGCTGGAGCAAATTTCTTCTCTCCAATGAATACAACTTTTCTGTTATTGTCTCTGAAACTTCATAAAACATAGTATTATTTCAAGCTAATAGAGCTTGGAAATGGAAAAATCTAAAATTTAAAGAATAGGAAATATTTTCTAGACTATATATCTATATACCTAGACTTTATATAATGTTTCCAGTCGTTTAAAATGAGACCTGAAGAAACAAAGCAGTGAAGATCCTTTCAATTACATTCTGCTTTAGGAAAAGTATTGCCTGTAGGTGGAGGGACATGATCCTCTTTCTCTACTCTGCACTTCTAAACACATCTGCGATACTGTGATGGTTCCAGATGCTTCAGGTGCAACACAGACATACCAAAGTGAGACCAGCAAAGGCTTGCAAAAATGGTTAAGGGCTTGGAGCATCAGGTATCTGAGCACAGGCTAGGATAAATAGGACTACTCAGCAAGGAGAAAAGTCAGGGTGGATGGGAGGACTATAATCAATATCTATTAAATACCAGAGGAGACAAAAGACCAGTGAGTTAGTCTTCCCATTGTTGTCCAGTGAGAAGGTAATATACAATGGGGACAAACTGGACATTTAAACATAAAGAAAAGCTTCCTTAACCTAATGGGCCTCAAACACTGGAGCAGGCACCCAGACAGGTGTCAGAGACTGAAATCCTGTAGTTTATGGCTTAAAAATTTTTATGAAATATTTTTGTCAATTAAAACTGAGTAGTGAAGCTGCATCAACAAAGCTGCACCAAAGACCACCACATCCTGAATGGGCCCCCCCAGGCTGAGGCCCTAGATCGTAAGGGAGGAGAAGATTTTGGGTGCATGGCGAAAAGCCTCTGGTCAGAGGCAACAAAGACCCATCTTCCATTAATCAAAATGATTCAGTCAGAAAACCCACATCTATAGGACATTCATGTCAGGGGCTGCTGAAGGGGTGTCGTAGTCCATTAAATGCCCCCTGAATTGTCCCCCACACCCTGCACCAGAGCATTGCACATGACGCAAAATCATACAATTGATACACAGTCCTGCAAGGGAGTGTCAAACTTGCCCTCTCAGGGGAGGTACTTGGGTATTCCCACCTGACCCAAACATTTATTAATCCATTCGATTCTATTGTTTGTCAGCAGGGGACCCTCAAAACCTAGAAGACCAGAGGATAAATGAGACATCAAGACACATGGAGGGGTGATATGTTTCTACTTAATGTGTCTTGGTCACTCTTCCTGTCCTCCCACTCCTCACCTCTTTTTCTCTTTCTTTCTTTCTCTTTGCTTCTTTTACTGTTAAATAAAACATCAGTTTTTGGTATCAACATTTAACTTCATTTGGCTCTAATCTTGTTTTGGGGAATATTCAAACCTTCAGGATTCTATCCATAATCCACAGAGAGTTCACTTTACTCCTCTATGATTAGAGTGGATCATAAAAACAGGTTACAGAATCTCTGTCCTTGGAGATATTTAAAACTTATTATACATTGCCACAAGTAATCTGCTCCAGCTAATCCTTCTCTGAGTACTGGGATTGGACTACACAATTTTCAGAGGTGCCTGCCAATGTCAACAACTACCATTCTGTGAAGATAAGAAAAAGCAAAAAGTGCACACCAAATATACAGATAAGGTGTTATGTGTGTGTGCGCATGCACACATACATTTACAAGTTAGTTATCTCCCACAACAGCAATGACCACACAAGGGATATAAGAATCACCACGAGCAGCGGCTGGTTGAACAAGAACTAAGAGCTCATGGTCTCAGGGATCTGTTTTGTGTTCTCAGGAATTCCTTTCTGAGTCAATCTGCATGAAAAAGCCAAAATTTGTGCCTTGCTTACCCAAAGGCACACTACCAAAATAATGCTAAGTCTACAGGTACCAGGGAATACCAAAATGAAGACTGCCTGCACAAAAAGTTCAGCACCTGTGCACCTAAAGTCCAGACTCATACAAAAAACAGGAAAAACACAAAGAGGAAAGAAGTGATCTCTAGTCTCAACTACTTCTCTAAGGTAGTATAATCTATATCTATGTTTCTGTCCAGTACAGTCTTGGGAAGCTCCTCCAGGCACCATCCTGCCCCTCTGTGAACCTCCATGGGTTGCACGGGTACAGCCTTGACCAGCAGCAGGTTCATCTTGGAGTTGGCTGGCACTGGGTCTGATGGACATGTGGGAAGCTTTTGCAGCTTCTCACAAAAGCCACACCTCCAGACCTCTGCTACTAAAACCCTGCTGCACCAACCCAATACAGAAGGCATAATCATATGATTTTTTTCCTCTGCACTTCTGCCTTTGTCAATGCACTGAATGAAGATACTCACTTATTAACGAGCCACTCAGTATTTTGTCTAACCTTCTTGAGTGTTAAGTACAACCCTCATGTTTCTCCCAACCCCAATTCCTCCTTTTCCACACTTAAGTGACTTTCAATCATCCTCCCCTATTTCTCTCACAAGCTCCTTGTCTTATTTGGCCTCACATTCTATCCTGAGAGCTTCTAACGCCATTCTGTTCCCTCCCCAAGTTCTCATTTGTCTTTTCATATCAAGAGCTTTCACAGAGACACTGCCAACTCAACTTCTTGTTCCAAGCTCCCGTTGTCCACACTGTTCCCTGGCTTCATTTATCCTGCCATTACAAAAGAAGTACAGCAATGACATAGCCAATTAAGAGCTTTCCTCAGACCACACTCCCTGTTGTCCACTGACAGAGCACATCCTCACCATAGCCCTGTGGCAGAACAAGCCCAGTCAGCTGTTCTGTGGTGCTGGCAGGCATGCCCAAACAAGGAGAGTACCAGGTACAATCGCTGGAGATTCTTACACACCAATACTGAAGATACCTGGCACAAAGTAGACCATACCAACTACCTTCTTCCTAATCCGAAACACCAAAGAACAGCAATACAGCACCATGTATATGATAAGGTATACCTTGTATAGATCTATACATACCTTTGGAGGTCCACTGAAAGGTGTTGCTGTCCTGTACTGCGAAAAATAAATGCAATTTACAACAACCAACCAAAGAAAACATACTATGTTATCTAAACCATGCTCCTTTTTTGAAAGCTAAATAGTTAAACATTCTCACAGAAATAAAGCTCTCTTATATCCCTGTTAGTAGCAATCTCTAAAGACCGTGATTCTCTGGAATTTTTAAAACGAAGTTCTTAAAAAGGTTGCCTCTGGACATTACTGGGAAGGCAGAATCAGAGCTTCTCAAAATGAACACACTACTAGGTTTGAAAAATTCAGTGTCTGAAACAAACCAGGTACTAGTTTTATCTTTCAGCTCAAGAAAATGCAGGTAAGGCTTGACATCTTTACGGACTTGGACTTTCCATCTCTGTATATTTCTATTCCTTCATTCCTGCTTCAACCAACTACCTCAAATAGCCAAAAATTCAAGATTCTGGATTTTTTAGTGTAGTCCTCTCATAATTATTCCTTAGACAGTTACCCTAATTTTTATAACTACTTAAATACTCACCAGAAAGGAAGACAAGGATAATAGGACTAACAGAACAAGGAATGAAAAGACAAAATGTTTAAAAAAAATCTTTAATTGCCCAGAGAATTATGTTGAAAGATAATGAACAAGAACTTAGAGCTCTCCTCCAGGAATGTACATGCAACCTATTTGATGTTAGTGCAGTTGATAGGATGATTCACATGAATGTAATGTTACAATTCAAGAGATATAACCTATTTAGAAAGAGCAACAACAGAGAACAAATGGTACCGTGTGCCAGAAATGTCACTGTCTTTTTCTGAATCACTGACAATAAAAAATCATGTCTTAATAAAGAAAGTACAAGTCAGGATACTAGCTGGGGTTTGCTACAGATATGAAAGCTCACACAGCAAGGTGGTTAAGCACATATTGCTTCTTGATGGAAATAAAAGTTTCATTATCACAGTGGACATAACACAGAGTGAAATAACCTGGAGTCTTCATGCTGCTATTATCAGAACATGCTCAAAGTTTCTAAAAATTGAGGACAATTTCTTATACTGAGAAATGTTAAATCCAAGCCAAGGGATTGCTATGTTCAACTTCATCCAGGCAGATAAAAAGTACCCCACTGTTTCACAGAGAGCAAATACAGAACAAAAACCCTTCCTGCCCCCAGGTCTCAGAATCAAAAGGTATATTCACAAACACATCTTTGCAAAACGACTTTAGCAGTCCCACCCCCTACCCATGCTATCCCCTCAGCTGACAGAACTGTTTGTAGCAATGCACAGAGAACCAGTTCAGGGAATCATATCTGAGCTACACCAAAACAGGGACTTATCTGAGTTAAAACTACCTTCCTTTCTTGCTTTTCCCTCCCCCTCCTCTTTTTTTCTTTTCTTTTCAGAGTACACTTTTAATTTATCAATTTTCACCTGGTGCAACTGAGGTGACACAACTGGGATACAGCTGCTGCCTAAAAACTTTTCAGCCTAATTTGCCAACATGGCCAAGAAAGAAATATAGAGAGTGCAAAAGAAGGACTCAAGCAGTGATCACTGTGGCAGGAAATAGTTTATGCTTCCAAAATTCAAACTCTGCTATTCTGAAATGCAAACATTTAAAATAAAGTAAAAGGAAATTTCCACCAATTTTTGATTGATTGATTAGCATGTATCACATGTAAATTTGCATTAACAGTAGCTTTGATTGTGACGGCTACGCTTGTTCTGAAATCTCTCTCCTAGGCTTCCAGGTAGGATATGTTAACACACTACTGCAGCGTGGGAGATACCAACATACAGATACAGAGTTCTCTTTTCATTCATACTTTATTTCACAAGACTGAATTGTATGCTTCAGTGCAATGATAATTATTTAAGACATACAGACTGTGTGCATGACCACACATCTCTCATTTCACCAAATTTTAATAATGATTTTATATAATGGCTCTTTCACTGCCAAAACTTCCTGTAAACATATTTTTTTTCTTTTAAATACTTTCAGTTTTCCTTCTGGCTGTGGTGCTGTATTTATTCAAATCAAGCCCACGTAACATTTTCCCTCTTGAGGTGGGTTTGTAATACACATTCTGCAAGAGGAATGAGATGCCCATTTGTGAGGAAAAAAAGCAAGATTTTTTTCAAGATTTGCTACACATTGTGCCTAAAAAAAGAAGGACGGATACAAAGCTAGTTTACCATCTTCTTAAGTTACACAAGGAGACTTAGATTTGCATGTATTGTATGCCAAAACACAACAGCCACCCAAACGCGCATTTCAAGGCTTTATAAAGCTTGGCTGGCAGAACTTCAAAAGAAACTATAAGCACTACATTATTTTTTAGATTTGGTTTTCATTACAGCATTGATAACAAGCTGGAGGGTACCTGGCACTCTGACAACATGATTGATTGGAATTACTTTGTCCATATTCACAAACAAGCAGTTATTACTCCAAAAACCAAGACAAAGAAGTATAAAACAGCTCCAAAGTAAAATAAACTGCCTCTCTTCATAAAGCTCAAACAGTACAATGAGGGGTCCACTATGCCTATTCCTAAGAGAAATTATTCCTCAGTCAAGGGATGACAAGAAACCAGAGTGCCCAATTTTTGCCACGTCCTACCAGAAGCTTTCACTATAGACACTGCACAAAGCTGTGTCTATATTCAGTGAAGAAAGCTCTATGGGTCAGCAGAACATGTATATTGCTGCTGAAATGTCCCTAGAATTCAAATTAAGTACCTTAAAAGACATACCTCAAAGGGAAAATGGCAAGTTTATGGAGCTTGTAATTCAGACAAAGCCAGACTAGCTATCTTGGGAAATAGTTCACAATTTCCAAAGCTATCTTCCTATTAAACTTCATACTTTTTACCTGTATCTTGGAGTTGCTTAGGGGTACTTAAGAGTAATCAAGAATATTTCAATACAATAAAAAACATTTTCATCATATCCCTCTCAAAATAAAAAGAAAATTAGCCTAAACTTTTACTTAAAATTTATAGTAAAATTCTTATTACCAACTGATAGTTATCAACACTTAAAAAAGCAGAAACTGGGAAAATATAGTGTGATGGGCCTGACTTTAAATGCACAAGCGTCAAAAAATATAAGCCCTAACATTACTGGTGCTTCAGGACCTGCTTCCAGTCAACACTAAAACTGGCTAACTTGCAGTACCATTGACATATGTACAGCTAATTCTTATTTGAATCATCATCTCTCTTTCTAGACATGCAATACAGAAAATTCTTTCATTTGCCTGCCTGAGTGTCCTGGTTTTGGCTGAGTTAGTGTAGCTGTGTTTTGATTCAGGATGAGAGGTACAGTGCTGTGTTTTGGAATTAGGATGAGAATAATGTTGGTGGATGGTTTGGCTATTGTTAAGTAGTGCTTACCTCAAGTCCAGGAGTTTTCTGTATCTCATTCTCTGCTAGTGAGTAGTTGCGCAAAAAGCTGAGAGGGAGCACAGCCAGGAGAGGTGACACAAACTTGCCAAAGTGACATTCCACACCACAGAAGATCATGTCCAGTATATAAATTAGGGAAGCTACCCAGAAGGGGGGATGGTGGCTCATCAGTGATGGGCTAGATATCAGTCAGCAAGTGGTAAGCAACTGTACTGCACATTACTTGTCTGTCTCGAGTTTTATTTCCCTTTCTCTCTCTTCTTCATTACACTTATTATCATTAGCAGTATTTTATTTTATTTCAGTTATTACACTGCTTTTATCTCAATGCGTAAGTTTTACCTTTTTTTCTTAATTCACTCCCCATTCCACTGGGGCAGAGGGACAAGGGAAGGAAGTGACTAATAGGCTGTATGAGACTTAGCAGTCAACTAGGGTTAAACTATGACACAGAATAAACTGCCTGCTGACAGAAGTTTCTTAAATTAACCACCATACCAAATATATTGATTCAGCTAATAGTGTCTTTGCTAAGACAATACTTATTTCACCTATGTATTTAAAATCAATACCTATAACAGTCAAATGTCTGTATAGCAAGCTTTACACAGACTGGTCTCCTGAAATTCTGTTGGCCAAGAGAACATGGAAGAATACAGAAACCACAACAGCAGAAACACCTAAAATTAGCCTAATAAAATCTTACATGGTTTATCTTTCCTCTTTGGATACACACTCAACAGAATACAAACTGCAGTACCAGAGACATTCCATCCAGGTGGAGGTCAATATTCTTCAGGAGAGTGTAACAGGATTAAAACCAGTGAGGACTTGACTAGACCACAGAGCAGGCCACCAGCCTCATCAGCAGTATCAGAGAAACTGCATTTAAGGGGAGGCAACACCTTGAAACCAGAGAGTGCAGTGAAGCAGTGGTGAAAACAGAGACAGCTGAGGAGGGTGTGAGATGCCCTCTGTCTTCAGAGAAGATCATCTCTGTTCACGAAGCCCCTCAGCCCCAGGGGTTGAAATTTGGGGGGGACTGGTGTCCCGAAGTCAAGAGACTGCTGCTTTTGTTAGAACTGAGCGAAGCATCCTTAAAAAGAAAACCCTAAAAGCAGTCCTAGTCCCTATACAGTAAATAAGAGCACTAGACATAGAAAAAAAAAGTCACGAAGACAAATATTCTCTGGGTAGTGCCAGAAGTGACATAAAACACAAGAAATTTCAATTGTGTCTCCGGGAGAAAACCTATAGTGCAAGGGGAAACTCCTCTCCCTCTGATAAACTTGAGAGTTAATTATCTAAAAAGTAGTGATGCATTGAAAGTTGATGATCTGAAAGATGGTGACAGAGTAAAAATCTGTAATGTCATTTCATACTGTAGAAGAAAAAGAAAAAAGAGAAGAAATGTATTTAAAAGGTTTTCATTCTTAGTTTTATGTCTGTTCCTTTTTAGATGCTATAGTCAATAAAGTTTGTTTCCTTTATTCCTAAATTAAAACCTGCTTTGCTCTATTCCTGATCACATCTCACAGAAGCCACTAAAAAAGTTCATTTTCATAGAGGCACTGGCATTGTGCCAAAGTCAATCCATGACAGATACCTTGTAGTTTACCTAGTTCAATGACCTGCCATGGGCAGCATCACCTTTTACAAGATCAGTTTGCCCAAAACATTTGTCTGGTCTTACACATCATGGGATCGGGCATCCACAGCCTCTCTGGACAACCTACTCTCCTGTCTCAGCATCCCTGCTGAAAAAAACTTCCTAGAAGCTAATCTAAACTTGCCTTCTTTCAGTTTAAAGCCACTGCCCTGTGTCCTATCACTACTACTTGTGACAGCACTCATATCAGCGAACAAGCTAAAGCAATGAGAAGCATTTCCTATTTCTAGTTCTCTATCAGCTGGATCTTCTTCTTTACCTGGCTCACTGTGCAGCCAGCTGATCTTCTGCTTGGCTTGGAAAGATGGGGCAGGAAGCAGAGAGGAGCGCTCCCCATTCCAGCAACAGGGATCTAATGTGAACGGACTATGAAATTGCACCCTGGGCACTTTTTTTTTAACAGAATGGGTCTGTAGCTGGAGGTAAATAACTTTTGGTCCCAGTCTGATTCATAGAAACAGTCAGGCATAAAACAAAAATCATTAACAAAACCTGTGTACTAATAAGTAACTGATAATGAGCTGAGCAGAAAGGTAAGGACGATGTAACAGCAAATCTTTTCACTTTCCAATAAAACTCAGTCACATTATGAGAACAGTGTAAGGAATGCTGTGAGTACTTAAATATTAAGTTCTTAAAGTCCACACAGCAAATAAAATGCTAGAAAATAACCATGAAAAAATAACAAATTTAAACCCATTAAATTGTACTCTGAGAATTCCACTCAGTACAAATTTCTGAAACTCATCTGCAGGCTAAGTAGATATATGTACAATGATACCTGTAAAGAGAAAAAAGTCCTTCTAAAGAACCAAACAAATTCACAGAGCAGTATTAAATTTTATAAGAGGATGTTTTCATGTCCATTGTTTGTTTCAGTAAGCTTGTGGAAAAAAATTTAAAAGATATCTATTCATTCTTTTTATGTATGCTTTACTTCAAAGAATTCCAGTAATCTATTGTAAATCCAAAAAAACTCCTCAGTCACGACAGCACATTGTTCCCAAAGGAACAGTGGGTCAGATTCAAAGGACCAGCAATAGAGTTGTATTCAGGACTTTTTCTATAGAGCCTGGAATGGGTAAAACCTCCAGAGTCAGTGCTGAGTCTTCAAGGGAAAAAAAATAAGGTTGTGAATTTAAAAGAAGAGAGTCTAAAAGATACATCCCCACTGAGTAATTATAAGGAAAAGCTCTCCCAAACATTTGCTAACTAGTACATAAAAGGCAATTCAGTAAAGACCCTAGTCAAATGAACTTGCAGATTTAAATACAGTCATAATTGGCTACAATCACTGAAAAGGCAATCTCAAGAAGACAGACAAAATCCAGGCACTGGTGAGAAAACTCCAATAATTAAAGGTATTTCAATAAGAGAGCAGTCTGAGTGTGCACTGTGTGTCTGAAATGATGATGCCCTTGCCCGCCTCCAGCTGCTCAGTACTGTTGGCCTGCTGGAAGTTTTCATCTTATTCCTACACCTACCAGCATCTGCTAACCTACTGCAGAAAAATAGTCAGGTCATCTTCAACACAATAAATATTACATCTGTCTTAACCCATCATGTTCTGACAGCGGTGGGCTGGGGAGTGCCTAGACTTAACACCAGCAGTGGCAGGCACATCAGACCTCCAGCTGACAGGCAGGCAGTAAGTACTGGCAGTGACTTACAGCAACAGCCATCACCTGGGGCTCCTCTCTGGAAGACCAATACTCTGTGAAGACCAATACTCTGGTCAGCAAATATTTTTCTCTTTTTAAAGAAAGTGAAATAATATCTAAAACACTCCGAACAGCAGACTCAATCAATTCTAAACCCGGAGGAGAATGTAAAGACATTCTTTCTTCATTTTCACATTGACTGCACTCTGTGACAGACCCCAAGCCACTATCCTCAGTTGTTAAAGTTTCAGCTTCCCTTACGCAAGAGCTTTTTCACTTTTTCCTACATAGTTACAAAATACCTAATTTTAACAACCTGTGGGCATTCTTTAACCAAGATGCTATCATAAGACTGCTTTGCCATTCCTAACAGAACATGATGCCACTCTCTTTCACCCCCTGCCTCCTTAAAGATTCCAAATAAATACTAAGTGTTACTAAGAGGGCACTACCTTTCTGCTGTATTATGGGTATTTCTTCTCCTTTGAAAGCAAACATTGTTAACGCCTTGCTCTTCAGTGTCATCAAATCAGTGCTCCGTTAAGATCAAAAGTATCCAGCTAGCTTCATAATTGCTATTGCTTTTACAACACTTCTTTTGCCAATGATGGTACACCCTGAAGAAGGTCTGCTACGTGCTAGTGCAAACTTAATACTTTAGCCAAAAACCTCATGCAAAGAAACCCATAAAGTGGAAGACACATTTTGTCACAAGCTGGCTTATGTGGTTCTGAGCAGCTTGGTTCATGTAACACCACTGTAAAAAGTTAGGTATAAGGAAGGAAATCAGTTCAATCTCTCTCAAAAGCTTCAATATCTATCTATGAAAGAAAAATGAAGGCAACAGTTCCTCAAAAAGCAGAGAGTGGGTTTTGGAAAGGGATTATAGATACCCAATCTCTCCTGGTTTAGAATTATAAATTTTGAGTTTTCTCCCTGCCAAACCAAAACCAAGTAAAAGTAACAATTTAAACTGGAAAATTATTTCCCTACATTTGGCTAACTCAGAAATGACAAGTATTTCATGCACCTTTCTAAGCTGCCAGAACAACTACAAGAAACTTGAGTCTAAAAAGAAGTGTTCAATCCCACCTAATTAGAAAAGCAATACTTGGGAATGAAAACTATGATATAGCTGGGTTTGAGTGATAAAGTCAGAAGAATCATGGTCAAATTACTTTTTATAATTTATAACTACACAGAAAGCTTGCATTAGGCAGTGGGGAAAATTGGCAAGTCTCTTTTGGCAAAAGCAGCTGACAGCACCAAAACCTGCAGCAATGACTATAAGAGTACATTCCGAAAAACAAAACCCTTCGATTTTATGTAGAAAACTGAAAATTTTAACTGTTCAGCGCGGAGAGGCAGCAGGCGCAGCGCTGCGCAGAGCCTGCTGGCCAGTCCCGGGCAGCGGCACCGTGACCATTTCCCCGCACCCCCGGTGACACGGGCACCCTGCTACTTCGACACCCGTTCCGGCAGCCCACGTGGGCAGCGCGCACGGATCGGGGGCAGCCGCCGCGGCCCCGTCCGCTCCCGCCTCCGCTCTGGGCCTGACGCCAAGCACAGGGGACGCCCGCGGGCCCGCAGTCTCCATCCCGGTGCAGGGCTGGAGAGGCGCCTGGGCGCCGCCACCCCGACTCGCCCGCCACGGGCGCCGCGGCGGCGGTCGCGCCCCTGCTGCCCGAGGGCGCAGAGCGGCCGCCGCTCCCCAGGCCGGGCCGGGCCGGGCCGCCGCACGTACCTGGCGCTGGCGCTGCCGCCGTCGCCGGCGGAGCGGGGCGCGCGCGGCGCCGTCACGGGGAGCGCGCGGCCGCTCCGGGCCTACTGCCGCGCGTCGCTCCGCCCGCCCCCTGCTGGCTCCACTTCCGGGGTCCGCGCGCGGTGACGTCAGCGCCCGGGGGCGCGGCGGGGAACCCGGAAGTGGAGCGCGAGGGGCGGCGGCCGCGCCCGGCGCTGAGGCGGGGGCTCGGGGCAGGGGCGCTGCCGCGGTGCTGCCCTGAGACCCGCTGTTTGAGGAGCTCTGTCGGAATAAGGGCACGAGGGAGGCGGCGGGCCGCCGGCAACGCTGAGATCGACCGGGCGCGTGCCGGCATCCAGATGCCGGGCTGTGGCTCGAGTGCTGGAAGATCTCACTGGGAATGTCGTGTTTCCACTCCCAGCTTTCCATTTTGATCCGTTAGGAGTTTGTAAAAACAAAAAAGACGATTTTTTTTTCGTTTTAGATGTTTCAGGCATCTTCAGAAATGCATGAGGACTGTGTTGCATTGGTGTACAGTAAAGCACTGATTGCCACAAGCAGTCCCAACGCTTTCGTACTTAGGGAGTGAGAAGCGCCTGGGTTTGATTTCAAGGATGCAGTGTCTTCTTCCCTTGAAAAGCTCTCCGGAATTGGTCAGATGACTGCTGACAACCTGCATTATGCAAATGCTCTTATGGTTCTGCCTGCACAGGACAGCTGTGAGGTGTTCCTGTCCCAAGGACATCTGAAAACTGCCACATACCACGTGTGCAGCTGAAATGTTTCATCCCCTCTGATATCCCTGTCATGACTGATGGCAAAATTCAGCAGACTAGAGCCGTCGACAGGTCTATGTGGAAGAAACATTCTTCATCAAAGTCACACACAGCTGCTCTCTCTCTGTAATGACCCAAAGCAGCAACCTTGTATTTTTGCTCTCAGCACAGTAGTTTGGGTAGGAGGAAGCCTTTAAAGGCCATCTAGTCCGAGCCTCTCTGCAATAAGCAGGGACATCTTCAAACAAATGAGGTTGCTCAGATCCCTGTCCAGCCTGACCTTGAATGTTACCAAAGATGGGACATCTACAGCCTCTCTGGGCAACATATTTTGGTGCTTTCTGCAATACCTAAGGAAGGAGCAAGTGAAATACCTTTCTTCTTTGGTGCAGAAGATACTATAATCTCTTGGAGAACTAGTCTGTTTACATTTTAGTAATTATGTTTGAGCCTCTCATATTGAGACTGTTTTCCCTGTATTTCCCATGTTAGAAAAAAGTTGCACTTAGATGTGGGTCTTTCGGTGAGACATTAGGGATGCTGTTTGTGTAAGCAATCTTGTCCTCCCATTTGAAGTTCATTCTATCTCTCTTTGCAAGTACTACTAAGTGGTAAACTGAACTATGTTAGTACTGACTCTATTAGAAGTAGTCTGTGTTTTTCATTGGGGTCCTAATCTGGTTCACTATCATTCTTCATCTCTTGCACTACCCACAAAAAAAAAAAAAAAAAAAAAAAAAAGCAAGCGCCCACATCCCAAACAATAACTAAAACAAACCAGTAGAATATAGAAGTCTAGATCGAGTTTCAGGGACAGTTAGGGTAAGTAGTACAGCTAAAAATGTGCTGTGTCTCTGATCTTGATACAGCCTTTTGTAATTACAGGTCCAGGGAAGTATTTAAGGAGGGCAACTTTGTCAAATCAAGTCAGAGGTTGTTGTGGGTTTGGAGATGCTTGACCCACAAAGAGATGTTGACCACAGATTTGAAGCTCTTCAAAACTTCAAAGCTCTACAGTTTGAAAGGTAATAGTTTGAAAGGGCAGGTTTCCAAGATTTGTAGGACTGATCCCGAAACTCCAAATATCAGAGTGAAGAGGAACCAGAGGTAGTATGTAGTTAATAACCTTTTGCTGGAAGCTGGGCTTTTATCTTCTGTTTGCATGTAGAGCTGTGAAGTTCTGATACCTTCATGGACTTGTGTGAGCTACAGTAATAGGTTAATTCTAGCATAAACATCTGCATGCCTGTTGAATGCCAGGTTGGACAGGGCTTTGAGCAGTCTGGTCTAGTGCAAGGTTCCCTGCCAGTGGCAGAAGGGTTGAAACAAAATCATCCTTAAGGTCCCTTCCAGCCCAAACCATGTTGTGAGTCTCTGATTCTGTGCATATCTGGTAAGGTTCTTGAGCGCACTTTTTTGAAATTCAAAGTTCAGCCTGTGACCTGACACCACCCTATCAACTAGACCATAGCACTGCAGGGATGGTGATTTCACCACTTCCTTGTGCAGACCATTCCAATGCCCATCACTCCTTCTGTGAAGAACTTCTTCCTAATGTCCAACCTAAACCCCACCCCCGGTGCAGCTTAGAACTGTGTCATTTTGTCATGTTGCTGTTGCCTGGGACAAGAGACTGACCCCCATCTGCTACACACTCCTTTCAGGCAGTTGTAGAGAGTGACAAGGTCAGAGCCTCCTTTTCTCCAAGCTAAAGAACCCCAGCTTCCTTAGCTGCTCCTCATAGGAATTGTGCTCCAGACTCTTCACCAGCTCTGCTACCATTCCCAGGACACACTCCAGCACTTCAGCATCCTTCCTAAACTGAGGGGCCCAGAAATGGGCACAGCACTCAAGGCACAGTCACCCCAGTGCTGAGAACAGGGGACGATGGAGTTCCCTGGTCCTGATGGTCACACTATTCCTGATACAGGCTGGGGTGCCATTGGCTTTCTTGGCCACCTGGGCACATTGCTAGCTCTTAATCAGTCTGGCACTGTCCCTTTCTACCAGGGCACTGTGCAACCACTCTGTCCCTAGCCTGTAGCACTGCAGGGGATTGTGGTGGCCAAAGTGCAGGACCTCACACTGAGACTTGTTAAACCTCCTATCTTTGGATTTGGCCCATCTATCCAGCCTGTCCAGGTCCCTTCAGAGCCCTTCTACCCTCCTGCAGATCAACACTCACTCCCAGCTTGGTGTCATCTGCAAATTTGCTGATGGACTGAATTCCCTGATCCAGATCATCAGTAAAGATATTAAACAGGACTGGGCCCAACACTGATTCCTGGGACACAACCAGTGACTGGCCACCAACTGAATGTGACACCATTCACCACAACTCTCTAAGCCCACAGAAGAGTATCTGTCAGTTGTGTATCCAAGATTATTAAACTGCTTTCATTTCAGTTCACAGTTTAAGTAAAAACATAATTTGCTTATGTGGGGTAAGAGAGGGTAAGTTTAAAACACTCAGATGCAGCAGAAATTAGTTTCATAAAATGTCTTCAAAAACTCAGACTTTACCCATGTCTGGTAAACAGAGCTGCATTTCAAGAAATGTAGGGGAATTAATGTGATTTATGAAACAACAATCCCCTACAAAAATCATGTGTGACCATATAACTAAAACTCTCTTGGACTGCATTTAGTTAATGACTGTCAATTTCTCTAATCTGTAGAAGGCTGCAGACCTAGTTAAAAATGATGAATGAATTCAACATTTGCTACATTGTCCTTCATGGACATAGATGGCCTCTGAGACTGTAAAGGAAATGTAGGGAATATGACAAGGCTAAAGCACATCCTTTTTGTATTAATTATTTCCAAATAAGCTGGATTGAACTAATTTAAATTCAGTCACTCTCCTTGGAATGACCAGTTACTCCATACTAAGCAGATGTGAATAGAAAGTGTGATAGCCTAGTTTTGGCTGGGATAGTTAATCTTCATTTTAGGTGGTACAATGCTGTTTTGCTCATAGTATGAGAATAACGTGGATGACACACTGGTATTTCAGTCCTTGCTTAGTAGTGCTTACCCTACATCCAGGACTTTGAAGTTTCTCATGCTATGCCAGCAAGGAAGTATATATGAGGGGGCATGGCCAGGACATACTTTTCTAGTATGAGCTAGATGTCTCTCATTTGTTTGCCTCCTTTGTTCCCTAAAGGAGTCTTTTCTGTTACCATGTCTTTGTTTCCCTCCCCGCCCAAAATATAAGTAATAAAACAAAGGCCAGACGTCTTGTTCCTTTGCCATGAAATAATTAGAGAATTGGATTTGAAAGAGAGTGTTTCAAAGAGAAAAATAGTCAACTGCCAGTCATGTGAAATATTGGCAACACTGCACTGAAAACAGCACAGAGGACTAAAAGAAGACTCTTCAGGGGGCTGAAACAAGACTCAGATTTTCAAGAAAACCACTAAAGCAATAATACTTTGGAAAGAAGGTCTCCAGGATGCACTGGGAATGTGAAATAGCAAGCCAACCATTTGATGAAATTGCCAACTGACCTGGGCAAGTGACTATGCCAGTGTCTGTCTGTATCATGGAAATGAGAAAAGCTGTTCTAACTGAGGGGTCAGTGCTGCCAGTATGATTATTTTCTTTTTTTTTTAATTTAGAGGAAAAAATTCTAACTTGAACCATATGAAAAATGGGAGAGGTTACTTTAAGACTTTATCATATCTAAAGAGAAGCACACCAAGATATTTGTCAATAACAAGAGTTCATGCTCTGAAGACAGTTTTTAGAATAACAAATACTTCTGTAACAAGGATTATTTCAGATGTCTGAGAAAAGATATCAACTCAAAAAACTGAACTGAAAAAATGAATGAAAATATTGTGAATTAAACCATTTTAAATCCTAATATGTAAACTTCTAAAGTTTAATATTGTAGTTCAATGAAAACAGGGAAGAAGCTCTTAAGGTCATAAATATATACAGGATAAATAGAAAAACATGGACTTTTGTAATGGATACCAAGAAAAATAGGAATTATTTCAAACTTATGTGAGATAAGAGTCAGAGCATAAAAAAGCTGCAGTAGGCACTATTATTTATTCACATTCTGCAATGTGCTTTATGATGTGTTGTTTTCCTAGATATTATTTGTTTCAATTGATTTTATTTATATTTTTGTCTTTTTAAAAACTGCCTGAAGAACTTAAACCAGCGTAAAGATGCTGAAAAAGAAAGCAAGATACTATGAGAAATTTGGAACGCAGAATATTCCTTGTCTTTTTTTTTAAATCTTTTTTTTTCTTATACCACGCACTCACAATTAAAACTTTATCTACTCCAGATAACACAGTAACGATGGGTAGGATTTTAGAAGCAGCTGATGGATGATTGTAGCAAGTAGGATGTCTTGTAGGATTTTAATAGCTATCCTGCAATGCAACTTTCATAAGCCTTTGTTAGGGCCTCCTGCAGCACTCAGTGCTCACAGTACACCACGGTCCTTTCTGCAGAAGTCCCAACATTTCTGCTTTCAGTATCTGGCACTGTGAGTTACTAATGCTGTTAGTTCTCAGTCATAGAACTGCTTTTTAAGGCCATGCCAACCCTGGCAAACAGGGTTACAAACAGGGCTGTCTGGCTGTACTGAGACTGGTCACTTTGCGCTTGCTCGTGTTGGATTTACATTTGCAATAAATGTGGTCTGTTTATTCCACTTAAGCTTTGCTCTGCATCCTGAAATTGAAGGATGTGATCCAGTTTAGGAATAATTTTATTTGACAGAAGGATTCAAACTGTATCAGACTGGAGACGAATCATATTGAAAACTGCATTGTCATTTTGACCATCCCGTGTCACCTGCTCTATGAATATCACAAAATACTATTTAGTGCTGAGCAATGTGTTTGCACAATATAGGTTTCCCTATGGAACAACTTGACCCCAGCTCTTGTCAAACCCCAATCTGGAAAACAAATCAAATTTTAGTCTTAAATTTGTTTGTTTTGGTTAATGACAGTTCCTACTTCTAGAGATTGAAAAAAAATTTTAAAAAACCCCAACATAGTCTTGTCAAAGTGCCTTCTGAATCAGAGCTCAAAAGAAAAGGGTGTGAGAAAAAATAATTCTCTTTAGAATTGCCTTTGCAGTTCCTTTTCATTTATTCCTTTGGCTTGATATCGATGGAATTGGCTTTTTGTGTACAATTTATAGTGCATGTAGAGAATGCATTTCATGAAAAATAAAAATCTGTTTGTTTTCCTGACAAAGATGTTTTACCTTTTCCAAAATACTTTTCACAATAGTTGAACTAGAAACTTTAGAAAAAAAAAGTGAAATACTGCAAAACTCATTAAAAAACAATACTGTTGTTGAGTGCTCTGCAGGGCTGGAAAACGTCTTTTTTGGCGTTAAAGATTTCTTAATTCAAAATTCTTATTTAACTTGTTGTCTACACTCTGAATCTGTTTCTTACATCCTATTCCTGGATAATTTATTTTGGTTCCTGCTATTGCGCCAAAAGGATGCTATATAAATATTCTTAAATTCATCTTCAGCAGTTTTTGCTGAAAGTTGAACATACATAAATCTGTTGTGACATTCACTCTTATGCTTCATTATATGTTCTCAAGAGTTTTTACAGTCTTTTATGTCTTTGTTTTTCACTTACTGCTTTTGCATTTGTTGTAAAGATTAAATATATATGATATATATTTTAAGTTACCACTCATAATTCTTTGGTGCTGTATATGGTTGTTAAAAAGATGCCAGACTGATATGAAAAGTTTTAGTGGAATGGAACAGAAATTGAAAGCAACACTCATGACAGAACTTTATGGTCTGTGTTCTACTATTTACTCTGTAGATATATGGGTTTATGATGCAAACCTTGCAAAGTTATTTCACTGCTCTTATATGTGCAAACAATTTAATGTACTTTGAATTTTGAAATACTTGATCTCACTATAACATTATTTATTTTTGCAAGAATGTACTCAGCATACCTATAATTTTTCTGTTCTAAACTATCAATCCCTCAACTCCACAAAAGATTTTTGAATAAATTACGCATTTTAGAGCAGATGATTGCTTCAGGGTATTATATAACTTTTTAAAAAATTTGTACAACTGCCATCTAAATATTTGTGTACACATAAAATGGAAAAGCAAATACATGTGCCTTTTCTGTTATGTACTTAAAGGGCGCCTTTTGATGGAGGTGCACCTTACAGTGGAGTTATCTGTGTGCTGGTACCAAAGTCTGATGGTGTTACAGCCACTAATTATACAGACTCAGCACAGCTCTTGGAAATAAAGAACAGTCTGCCATGTTCTGGTTAAAGGAGGCTAGATGACTAATATTACACATTTGCATGGCATTACTGCAACAACCTCTCTCAGTTTCTTAATTCATAAAGTGGAAGGGCATGTGTGAAATTTGGGAGGCCTAACTGAAATTTATTGTTGTTTGAAGAGATCTAACCCATTTGCCTTTGAAAACAAAGTCTTCACAGCACTTGTTTGGCCATTAATTTCCTGAAGTTAATCCATACCTGCAGATAGGATTCCTGCAAACCGAATTCCCAAAGCCACCTGTGATTTCAACCTCTTATTTCCCCAATGTTTGTCCATTTTCTAGAGAAAAAGCATAATGTTAATCTACATAATAAAATCCATTTAAGACATGTTAATTATATGGAATATATATATATATATATATACACACACATATAAGAAGTATCCTGTACATTACCAAACAACTCATTAAAGATTATATTTCTGAATTTTACAGACAGGTTACTATCCAAGTGAAAATGACTACTGCATTTCTTGAATGATCACCTTGCAGGTGGTTGGTCTCAATTTTACATTTATTGAATTCTTGGTTCTCTAAGACCCTGTATCAAGTTTGAGAAGGCCGAGGCTTTACTGATTAGTATTTACATATTTGCATATTGTCAAAACAGATGTGCTATGGATTTCCAATGGTGAATTTAAAGTTCAGAGAAATTAAGGAAAATAAAACCTGAGACAAAATACATTAGTCTAAGTAAAAAATACAACTCACTAGCAGCACAGCTGCCACTATCCCAGATAATAAAGGTAGCTTCGAACAATGCAAGAACATAGATTCATGTGGAACATTAGGAGCAGAAGTGTTCAGTTCCTAAACCTGAAATTATTATCCGTGTAGGACCCACGAAGCTTTAGGTCTATATAACAATTAAGAAGATTAAATATTGGTCCATGTATAACTGAGTAGCAGGAGTACTCATATTGTGAATTACAGCAATATTAATAAACCAGTAAGTTTGTCAAGGATGCCAGTAAGGCAGTATTGAGGTGGAAAAAAAACCCAGTCAATCTGATCCATGAAGAACTAGGTGACCCTATTTCTTTATGGAAGCCAAATACTCAAAAGTTACTGACTTTTTACCTCAAAAAACACAAATTATGGGACAAAATGATACAATTATTGGATATTAGGCAATCACAAGTTTATCAAAGTTGCTTGTATAATCATATTCCATTCTCTAGTGAATTAATCTAGGGACAGAATATACATAAGCATGTCATTAACAGGTATTGTAAAGAACATTCCTGGGTTTGCTAATCATTCATCAGGTATTTTCTAATGACTGAGTGCTTGTACTTACTAGGAGAGCTGAAAAATATTATTTTTCTATGGTGGTGTTCGAGGCTGCTACAAGGGAAGAGATGAGAATCTTGACTCCATGTTTCAGAAGGCTGATTTATTATATATATATATATGTATATTATATATAATATTAAAATGCTATACTAAAACAATACTAAAAAGAATAGAAAGAAAAGGATCCATCAGAAGGCTGGAAAGAACAGGAGAGGAATGATAACAAAAGCTCGTGACTCTCTGAGAGTCCAAGCCAGCTGAATGTGATTGGCCATTAATTAGAAACAACCAACATGCACCAATCACAGATGCACCTGTTGCATTCCACAGCAGCAGATAGTTACTGTTTACATTTCTTTCCTGAGGCTCCTCATCTTCTCAGGAGAAAAATCCTGGCAAAACAATTTTTCAGAAAATATCATGGCTGCATTTTGCTAAAAAGTTGCCCTAAAAGGAAGTTATGTGCTGTTGCAGCAAACCTCCATCTTCAGTGAAGTTTGAAACCTGTGTTTGGCATGGCAGACATGGTATTCTGCTTGACATAGTAACTGGAAAAAATAAAAGCTGTTGAATATGATCACGATTATGTGGTTTTTTGCCTTATTTCCAGATAGAGTATGGATGTAACTCAGGGCAGTGCAGACACCGAGACTATTGTCAGTTGGAGCTTGGATCAATTTCCTGCATGAACTCTGTAATCATGGGGGAGGCACCAGCCCTGGAGGGACTGAAAAGATGTGCAGAAGTGGCTTGGCAGTGCTGGGTTAGTCATTAAACCTGATGCTTCTAAAGGGAAAGACAGAAACATCCTACTGTCACCCAGTGGGTTACTGCTGAATTAATGCATCAGGGAGAAAACCTAGTGAATGGGACACAAAGGTCTTGTTTTGTTGTGTCCTTTTTTTTTTCTCTCTCTTTTTTTGGTGTTTGAGGTTTTTTTGAATTTTTCTTTTTGTTTGTTTGTGTTTTCGTTGTTTGGGTTTTTTTCCCAGTGTGATTGTTTAAAGATTACAAGGTATGTGAATTTAAAGGACAACAGCCCATTTGGAACAATTCCATGTATGGATATTCATGTGTAAGAGTAAGTGAGGGGGTTTATTCTGGATTAGATAGTTTCACTTGCAAAATGTATCTTATTCATAAGAGTTCTCCAGAAGAAGAGGTTTTTCACAAAAGGTATTTTAGTCAGTTTTACCTCATAGGCAGAAAATGTATAATTATCAGACACTTTTTTCAGTAGGACATATTACATTGTATCTTCTAAGAGATGCTTGCAACCTACTAACGGCTGAAGCTGTCATGGATATTAAGGATGTCATTCAGTAGTGATATTAAGGATGTCATTCAGCCATGATTTCAGTGACTTCTTGCCAGTTTAGCTGGGATAGTTGTCTGTTAAACTTAGAGATACAGTCAGCACTTCACTCATTAGTATTTGGTAACTGCCAGTTCTTCCTGAGACATTGTTATAGAATCACTTTCTTTAGGGGAAAAAAAAGTATTTGGATTTATTTTTACTTCTTTGCATGAGTCCTTAGATTTTAGAGTGTTTTTCTGTCAGCACCATATGGTTTTACTTGCTGCAATAATTGGTAACCATTGGTAATTTTCAAGTGATGCTGCTAAAGAGAAATAATCTGGTTCCTCCATCATTTACTGATGGACATTGCAAGGCCTGTAGCCCCACCTGCTCAAGACTTGCATGCTTTTCTTATACTGCCTTCCTTTCAAAGTCAGTTAGTTTAGTCTGCATTTCAAATGGAAATGGAGTCCAAAGGTAGAGGATAAAGCAAGCTCACCTTTACTCACTACACATAGAATAGTTTTAGAGATTCTGCTTCCATTTATAACACTGTTTACAATATGGAAAATTGCTACAGAAAAGTGGCTTTCCTCCAACAAGAACCTCCTCAAGATCTATCTAGTCACTTAGAAATCTCTCAGTTGCCATCAAGTGATTCTCTCATTTCATGGCTAACTGGGCAATGGATCTAATTCCTCTGTCTTTCAACTGTTGTCTTGGGAGTGTGAGTAGTGTTTGTCACTAGAAATGATTGCACATATTTTTAGGGAGCTCCATAAAATAATATTATACAGCATATAATTGATGTTTCACTGTACATAAGACTCACTAATACTTTGTGAAGACCTTCCAGCTGAGAAGGAAAAGGAATATTTCTACCAGCAGAAGCTAATTGGAAGAAGACAGCCTCATCTCTACCATGCACTGCTGTGATGATGTAAAGGTGAATTAGAGAACATCCATTTGCCATTGTGCATTTTTCCTGAGCAAATAGCATAGATACATATCATATTCCCCCTCCTAGAATAAAGCATGGTCTATGGCAGTCTGTCAGGACAGCAGTCACTAGAAAACAGGACTGTGTCTAAATGTTAAACTGTTCCCAAAATATCTCTTTCTGTTCTCTTTTTGAGTTTCATTATTATTAATGCTATTTCAATTTTGCCTTTCTTTTAATTTTATTACTTACCTTTCAAAAGATGAAAGATGTTAAGATTTGGAGCATTCTGAAGGGGACATTAAACAAACCTAAGCAGAGATGCTCCATGCCATGAAGTCTCCCATTGAAGCCTGTTTTGTAAAAGTAGCTAAGTATATTAAATTGTTAAATAATAATTAGATGTGAGCATTAATGATAATAGTTAACCTAGTTTGTGCTATCTGATCCAATTAATTTCTATAAATACAATAACTTCCTTTTGAGCTAATTCACTTGAGACAGTGAGGCCAGCTCTTGCCCACTCAGAAAGGTCTGTTGTACACAACAGACTTTAGTTGGTTTTTTTTTTGGCCAACTTTTCAGGAGGAATTAACACAATCAGATTGCAGTGGTCATGAAACTTGGGGCACACACTGTAGCCAACTAATCTGATTTATGTTGCTTTTATTTATTTAGGCTAAACATACATGTGAGGCATTCCTGGATCAATAAGTAGTGTCAAAGAACCAAGACATTGCATCATTCTTAAAAATTAATTTAATCTTAAATCAAAATTACAATCAGCAGAATTTTTTTAAGAATATAGAACTATTGTTTTATGAAGAAAAGCAAAAGAAAGCAGCAGTCTTACAGTTATAAAAGTATTCCTAATTTTACACACAAGCATCTGTGGAAAACATCTACACAATGGAAAAATGGTCAGCTCTTTCAATTTTCAAGTAAGTGTTTAAGTTTAAAGCAAAGTGTTGATAAACTAATGGCATGTTACTTAGCAAGCTTAGTTGTACAATTCTTATTATTACTGTAATTTTATTGAATAAATATGAAGGTTGTAGAAGTGTGTATTCAGCATTAAGTAATATTGCCAAGATGATGTCCCTTTTATACCCTAAAAGTTATTTGGAATGGTTACATTGCCAGCAGGACCAAAGAGGAATAATCTTGTATTTCTTGGTATGATATTTCTCGGCCCTGATATTTCTCAGTAAGAATTGTGTGTCAAGTACAATTTAAAATACATATTTGCTTGCACTCAGGTGCCATAAAACATGCACATACAGGTTTGGATAGGAAAAGCATTCAGTAAAATACTGTGCAAAGGTTCAGCTTTTATGCTGTTATGTTCTTATGCATGTTAGTCATTGGTCAGTCATAAGTGGCATTCCCCAAGGCTCAGTATTGGAAACAATACTACTTAATATCTTTATCACTTATTTGGTCCAGGGACTAGAGGGCATCCTCAGTCAGTTTACAGATGATACCAAATTGAGCAGGAGTGTTGACCTGTTGGAGAGTTGGAAGGCTTTACAATGGATCTGGAGAAGCTGGATCAGTGGGCTGAGGCCAGTGGAATGAGGATCAACACTTGCACTTGCATCACAACAACTCAAATCAATGCCATAGGTGTGGGGCAGAGTAACTGGAAAGTGACACAGAATAAAAGTTGCTAGTCAACAACTAGCTGACCACGAGCCAGAGTCTGCCCAAGTAGCCAAGAAGGCCAATGGTATCTTGGCCTTTATCCGAAATTGTGTGGTCAACAGGACCAGGGGAATGACTGTATGGGTATTCCCACTTAAGTGTAAGTGATGGGTTTTATTCTCAATTAGCTTATTCACTTGCAAAGTTTATCCTCTTCAGAGTAGGTATTTCCCAGAAGGGGAGCATTTTCACAATAAGTATTTCAATCAGTTTCACCACATAGGCACTTTATATGACTATACAAAAAGTAAATTATGTATGATAGATTTTGATAAAATAGGAGAGAATATTCTGAACTCCAGTTTCCATGTGCACTAACACATTATTTGTATGGCTTGGAATATGTGTGCCTCATTTGTCAAAATACCAAACCTGCTGTCATGGAAGATCCCTGTAGACATGTTTTAAACCTGAAGTCCACCAGTAATCTTTAAAGGTGAAATACCAAGCAACGATAAATGGTTTTCACACTCCATCACTTCCTTTATAATGTGAAATTACTACACTGGCAGCAGAGGAAAAGATCTGCTTTATTTTTTAAATAATGTTTTTAGCATTTTCTAAGCTACAGTGCCTCACAGCCCTTTTGTATTGCAGTGTTGTAACAGGATCTTTGGAGATTTGTAAGATGCAATTTTCCACATTTTGATTTTAAATGGTCTGATGCTTTATATGAAAAGAAAAAAGAACAATTAAGAGGAGAAAAAACTGCATTTCAGATAAGACCCTAAATCAGCTGCTGAAACCTTCAGGGGCAAAAAGCATGCCTTCATCCTACTGAAGTGGTCTAAGTTATATCCATAATAGCATCTGTGTGAAGATGTGGTGGGAACACAACTCTGCTCAGATTGCACCCTTAGCAAGATCCTGCCAGAGTCCTTCATCAGGCAGAAAAAGTAGTTCCGTTGGACTTCTAAAGAAAGAAACTTACAGAAAAATTATGTATTATTTCTGTAGAGCTAAAGAGATACTAATCAGACCTTCCATATAAAAAAATGTTGATAGTTTTAATCAGTGTGTAAGAAAAATATTTAATAATATTAAATATTATTTTTTCAGAAAAATATATAATATTCATAATTTTTAAATATCAAAACAGGATTACTTTGAATATGAAATTTTACTATATTTATTTTTAAAAATAAATTATTTATTATTTTCTCAATTCACTTTTAAGATAATCCTGTGAGCACTGCCTGCAAATAATTATTTTAAATAAAAAAAAATGCTTCTCAAAACTTCTAAAATTTCTCTGTATATTTTTTAAGCCATAAAATACACTGGCAGTTAAGTAAGGATTTGTGAAGGCAGTAATGCTGATGCATTTTTGATTTGGAATAATGGCCGAGCATACTCATCCTGGAGCAACTCAAAAAGGACTGTAGCTACATGGTCTATACCTTTCCCTTTTCATGTATTTTGGCTAATTTAATAAACAAGCACCAAAGGAGGGAAAAGGTCCTTGAGTGACACAAACTGGGTGCCGGCTGACTCCAACTCCAAAGTGGTGGATGGAAACCAGAAACATTTGCTTAGCCTATGTCTAAAATTGCATGTTCAGAGTGAGTCTTATATTTTTGAAACAATTCTCAGTTTGTCATTCAGGTTTATGCCTCTGCAGTACTGAGATATAACCTCCTTGACATTTTCCTGTACTGTTCCACCTTATGCATGTGTGAACATTGCTTCCTGGATAGAGTGACCACACAATAACAAGGGAACACTCTTTAGGTTGAAGTCCTACTCAAGATACATATTTCTGAGCTTTCTAGTACTGTGAGATATGATATTAAGTTAATCTTGTTGAATCCAGAAGAAGGGTGCTACCTGAAATCTGTCAAGGTAATTGTTCTTCTTTATCCTCTGAAAAAGTCCTTTGTGTCAAATAAACGTTTTTTAAGTGTTCCACCATAATGTTCTCCTCATCTTCAAGATCTGCATCTTCTTTCATCTCCCACCTGAAAGAAAAAACATTTTATTAATTCTTAATGTTTTTTAAAACTAGTCTTTAGAATGAGTAAAAAATACAGAACTTGTTTTTATTAATTCATTGTCCTCCCCAGCCAGGGTTACACTGGTTGAGATCACACAAAATACAACGCCCAAAAACCTTGCCACACAGAACTTGGCATGGACATGAGGCAATTGACACAAATTGTCAAAGCTACTACAAAATCTTATTTTTTTTTACTGCAACAGTACTTTTTTTTCCATTTGATGTGTCACACACACATTAGTAGAGGTGGAAGCCTTGTAAAACTTGCAGAGAAAAAGTGGAAGAGCTAACACACATTTTCGAAGTTAAGCAGATGCTCTCAATACTCTTAAGTGTGCAGTGAAATGTCACCACCTGAAGTCCAACTCAAATATTTAATGCGAGTTGTCATAATTCTCTGACATTGACAGTACTATTTTACAAAATACTACAAATCTGACTGACTCATTTGCTTCTTTAACCATCAAGTATAATGATGTAACCAAAATCAGATGACATCAGATTCTTCCTTCCCCATGTGAATACTCATTTCTAGTTTAGGATTAAGAGCTAATGCCACTAAAACTGTAAAAGTGAAAGACCGTGAAGATGATTTTTTTTTTTTAGTAGTAGTCAAATATAAAACCTTAAAAGTAATGCAATATTCTGTTAAAGAAAATCAGAATAATAAATACAAAAAGAGTGCTGATACATAGTCAGGAAAACTTTGTATCACTCCAATTATGCCTACACAATGGTCACTTCTTTTACAAATTCTGTGGATATTTAAGAGTTTGATATCCATTTAATATTAATCTCATTCTGTTCTAAGTAGATAATAAAAAGTGCAGGCTCCCTGTTCAGACCACCTGAAGACAAAAGGTAAAACACCAATAGTAAAACTAGAAATCACATTTTCAAGTATTAAAACTAACAGGTTATAAATGAGCCATAGAACGAAGCAGAAAAGTAGGAGATGTAAAAAATCAGCCGAACAAGAACTGCCTTTAGGAAACTGTCAGGAGCAATACTTTAGTCCTGTTCCCTCACTTCTTAGGTCCTCATTCATACTGCAAAAATCAGAAGCCATATATAAGTCTAGACTGATGAATAAATCAAATACAATACAGAATTGTAGTACTACTATATTTCATTCCTTATATTTGGAAGAAGAGAACAGCTAATTTTGGCAATAGAGCATGCTGTATACTTTGTATCTATTTTTAAGCTTACTAAAACCAGAAGGAGCAAGTGCTTTATAGTAAAATCTCATAGTTAAAAAAGCAATTAGGAAAAAATATGTTCAATTAACATATATAGATTAGCACATATATTTCACACCTTTACCTTGAAAACTGAATCTGACAACCCATATTACTGCCTGAAGGAGTCTCAGAACAAGGAAAGCATACTATGAATAAAATTACAAGCACTGAATGCCTATGATCAAGGTTTTGCCATGATTAGCTTCCTATTACTCCACTCATATGTGACTGCTGTCATACTCAACCTTATGTGTATATTAGCATTACGTACTATGTACATTAATGGCTCTGTCTGCTTCCTTCTCTGGTTTATGATATAAAATCTGGCTGTATGACCCTTCAGTGCAGTCACTTTTGCAAGCATCCCCAGTGAATGTTGTTTAACAGGGTGACTGGGGAGCTGAGCCACTGAGAAAAAACACACCAAGAGGCTCCAGCCCAGCTGTTTGTCTACTGTGGAGAGGGGGTCAATGCCACAGAGCCACCAGGTTTTTGCCTCCTTTTGGAACTCCTCCATAGTATATCTACTATCCTCAGCATGAAAGCCTGTGCTGTCTTGTACCATGTGTCAGGAGTTTAGTTTGGAAGCCTCCCTCTGAACAAATACAAAAGTTTTCTTCCAGAGGGGAAGATTTAGCCAGGAGAGCCTCTCTACCATCTTTGTGTTTGTCCTCTGGGGCACATGAGCTGCCTGGGTGGCAGCCATCTTGTTTTCTTTGTCCTCCAGTTGATCCAGCACCTGTGTATCCAGGGATTTTTGTTGTATTCTATGTTGTTGCTGTTTTCTTTTAGTAAAACATTTTTTTTTAAACTAATATCTTTTTTGCATTTGTCTGTCTGTCCTTATCAGTAGACAGGGAGAAGGGAGGTAAATTTCAGAGTCTTTGCACCATAAAATTGTCTTAGCCTAAGACAAGGACAACAACCGAATATGCTAAATTAAGTACATTCAAAGCAGTTATTGCTGGAGGCATCACACAGAAATCTAGTAGTCTTCACTAATGCAAGTTTAACAATAAACCAGCAGATTATTTTAAAACATAATTATTTCATACTTGTCAGCATATTTCATTGAATCTTAAAAAATAGCATTGGTAAAAATCTTCACTATCAAGCAGTTTGGACATTCTTTAGTGTTCACTATATAAGAGGTTTATAAATACATTTTCCTTTTATCTAAAAGTAATATATTTTTAAGGCATTTATGCAGATCCAGTGATGTGTATTCACTTAACAGCATCCATTAATTAAATATCTATGAAATTAGCTTGACCAACATCTGGTCCCTTATTAATTGAGAAATTTTTCCAGTTTTATGCTTTAAGTCTGGAAACAATATAGTTGTTTAGACTACTAGACTGTAAGGAAGAAGGCGGAAACACATGTTTAACACATGTTCTAAATGGGATGAGAAACTAGCTGTTTGTATTTAAGTGGAAAAAGTCAACATTTACTAGCAAAAATTTTGTCCAAAACAGATGTTTTTATTAGCATATCAAAACTATGTGACAATTGTTCTGGCAATAGTAATTGATACAAATCCAACTAGCCAGTTAAAGTAATGTGAATATGAATAAAATTACCATCAGGAACTACTTCCAAAATGCAAGGTTTACCAATTGAACAGCCAACTTGCACACTTCTGTTGTTTCAAATCATTAGTAACACAGCTCTTAGGAAAAAAAAAATCAAATTCAGAGGTTGTGGATACGGGTTGTGGAAACAGGATATAAGATGAAACACAGGACAAAAGGAGCAGGAAGTGTTAGCACATGACCAGTGCAGAGTTCAGCAAACAGTAATTCAGGTAAAGAAAAGGTAAGGATATCCATATAGGGTGAACTCTGATGTTATTGGTTAAGCAAGAAAAGTATGTTACCATATAAGACAATGTTTAAGGTCATTGGATGATTGTAGTCTTAAGAGGTCCTATATAAATGACATGTTGGGCCAAATAAATCGGCTTGTGGTCATCAGTGAGGCTTCCAAGTCGTCCCCACCTCTTGAATCCCAACAAGATGTGGCATATGTTTTATTTCAGTCTGATATATCTTGTAACATTAAATAAAATCAGCATTTTAAAAGGATATTGGAATTATTTGAACCAACCCATTATACCACCACCTACATTTTGCTTAGAGTTCATTAACCATAAAAAGATGAATTCAAGTTTCCAGAAAGCCTGATTTTAGTATACTATTCATATTTAAAAGAAAGCACAGGTTTAGAACAAAATGCCATCACCTTTGTAATCTTTAGGGTAGCCACCAAAATTTGTCAAGCCAATAATAACTTCTGGATGTAGATAATTAAAAATAAATATATTTTCAGCATATGCTGACATACAAATAATATAGGTGACATACTGTGTGAACCTGATGTAAATCACTTAAACGCTTTTCTCTGTATACTATTCCTTTCTGTGTTGCATGTGGCTAATCAAGGGGGGAAAAAACTGTATTTTTCAAATAGATTAAGCAGAACACATCAGCACAGATAAATACAGGAATCACTGAAGTTTTCTGCTGGTGAGTTTACACCTTAGATCATGAGGTCAGAATGACTAGCACTGGGAGGGCTTCTGTTTCTCCTCATAAATAAGAAGAAAGAGAGGAAGTCTTGCCTTGCACATCCACAAGCTAACAGAATGCAAGGGGGAAGTATTCAGTAACCCAGGAAGATCAAGTGATTCCAGCTCAGGCTTCCTTAGCGATGTATCAATGTACTCTTGTGCCCTCCTTGCTTATAAATGGCATCAATAGATCCATTTATATAAATCGCTATACATAACTATTTTTTGTAATGCTTTTGGTTTCTCTCTACTGAATTGTAGAAAGTAAAGGAATTAAATCTGTTTTCAGAGACACAAAGAAAAATTTTCAGTGTACCTGTAAAAGGCATGCTGGGCAGTCCCCATTATTTACTTCTTTAGACTAGCCCCATCTAGTCTACTACTGCATCTATGCCTGCATGAAGTTGCTTATCTGACATTCTGAACAAAGAAATGTGCAAATACACTAATTATGCAAATACATATATTTCAAATACATATGCACAGAACATACTTTTGTATACCTGTATATACACACATACATACCTATACCCATGCAAGTAACAGAGCAATGATGTAGGCATTCAGGAGGGCTGGTTTTATGCAAGAATGGGGTCAGTAACACTATGTCTAAGCTAAATGCTTGGAGGTAAGTTTTCAAAGGATTACATGTTTTCAGTAATTTAAAATAACTTGGTAATTGTGGATTGAATTTAATTCCTTTGAGTCTTAATTTAATTTTTCAAGAATATCAAAGACAGAAGTATGTTAAGATCAGAGTGCCAAAGATATATTCAGGAAATGCATACTTACCTGCCTATGATTACATGATAGAAATGCATCTACTAAAAATACCCTGCTCTTCACATAAACTACTTGTTCCTTCTCTTTATGCCTCACCTTTTTATTTCAATTTACAAAGCCTTTCCATTATGGATGTTGAAAACCCAATGTAAATATTTTAAAGGATTAAACTTTCAAATATGGTTACTGTGGCATATGTATGTTCTGTAAATACAAATACAAGATATATCTGCTGAGAAGCTATATTTGAAATCTAACAGTGTTGAGGCTTAACAGTATAAAAAATTCATATTTTGTCAACAAGAAACTTTCTCCATATTTAAAGGAGGCGCTACTACAATAGCATAAAAAGATTAATATTTTAAAAATGTAAGATTATTATGGCTGTATTATAATTCCCTTCTTAATGCACTGAAATTTTATCAAATACTAATTTTCTTGCTTTTAGAAGGATTTCACTCAGTTCATAACTTTCAGAAAAAAATGTGCTGTGTAAGCAAGACACTGAGGGGAACCAGGAAGCTGGCTTGACTTGTATTGATAACAAATGGTTTTACTCAAATTTAAGCAAATGCTAGGCTGCTAAAAAACCTTGTCCTTTCATGTCCATTGGTGTTTGACCTGCAGTCAGAATACCCCATTTTTTCTGAGGACCAAAAAAATTTATTTCAACAGGCTCAGAAATTCAGAAGACGCTTCTTATTTTATTTTCAAAAATTGGTAGGTGTTTGCATAATCCTGTCTCACTCTTCTTGAAGATTCTCAGGGACAGATTGAAAATGCAACAACTGATTGAAGCAGAGATACCATCCCAAAGAACACCAAAATAATTTGTAGATAAAAATCTACATAGCCCAATAAATAAATTTCAGACTAGCATACTAAAAAATAGAGATGAGATGGAGATAAACAGGATCTCTGTCCACAGTAGGCTTCACTATTGGTCAGTCAGGTCCTTCACTGCTGAACTGCAATGCTTTACAGAAATGGTTTGTTTCTGTTAGGAACTGAAAAACTAGCAATTTCCCCAAGTTCATTCCAAGAAAGATGATATTGTCTACATCAGTGTAGCCAATATTTACATACAGAAATAAGAAAGCCACAAAAGCTAAAAAGAGAAAGGTAGGTGAAATGATAACTGATAGTTTTAGAAATTCATCATGCAGACTTGACACCTTGCAACCAAGTGTAAAGAGAGCACTAGAAAAAACAGCATTCCCGAATGAATTTTCAAAGACCTTTACTTCCCCTGCTTAGTCCAAAGCCACTCCTTAAACTGTTATTAACTAGAAGAAAAAAGATGAATAAACAAAGGTGAATTTCATTTGTTTTTAACCCAGTACAAAGACTGGTGACTTTACAGAACAGCATGCTGAGCTCTGGAATGGAAAAGTAAACTTATGGAAAGCATCTATAGAAAGTTAACTTCATAATGCCGTGTATTAAATGCATTTTTAAATCATGCTGATTGATTTACTTAAAATGTATACACATGGAAATCTTTTAACTGTAAACAGTTTTTACGAGACTTCAAGATACTTTATTTAAAGCAGTTTCTAAACATGAGAATGATTAAACAGAAATATAACATAATTAAATAATAAATCTCAATATATATCTTAATAAATATGATAATATGAGATATATCTTAATATATCTCATATTTACTGTAATTTTTTCCACTCCTTCTTTCTTTAGAAAGTTAAATACTACAGTTTTACTTTAAAAATAATTTAAAAAAACCCTTAAAAATCTTGTTTAAAAATCATAAGGCTCTAGTTTTTAAATTAACTGAGTAGAATAATTTAAATTATAATATTTGCTTTACTAATGAAAGCACGGATTGAGGAACTTTCTTCTACTTAATAACTACAAAAAGAATTGGGCTATTACATTATATTTTATTAATCTGTTAGGGTTGCGACAGCCAAAACCTGGTGGTATATCTGCAACCAGGAAACTCATGAAAACATGTGTTTACAACTTTTATTGACAGAAATCCAGTTTCGTGAACATGTTTTTACAGATGTACACCTTCTTTAACATAATTTTCAAGAGAAAAACACATTTCATAGCTAAAAATATAGAAAGTACCTTCAGAAACAGGTTGGCCTTTGCCAGTCAGGACTGCTGCAGCTTTGGTGAGAGATGTGGGGAGAACAAGGGAAAGTGTACAGCAAACCATCACGCTGCAATAAATTGATACAGTGAAGATTTGACTAATTCCTTAACACAGGAGAAGGAATGACTGTGGGATGGTTGTATCTTTCTAATTCAAATGCCTCATAGGAGACATGAGAATAACAGAGAAAGGGTCTCTTATGTACTGTTGAAGTCCCCAACTGCCAGGCTCCTGCCTTTGTCTCACTGCATGATGAACTTTAAAAGGTTTGGATTTCATCTTGGAAAAGGTTGGGAACATGTTTCTAAATCTCAGAAATCCTCTCATGACAGGAATATCATTTATCTGTCAAGTATATCAAAATCGTAGAAACATTAATGTTGGAAAAGACCTCCTGGATCATCAAGTGCAACCTTTGACTGAACACCACCATGTGAGCTAAACCATAGCACTAAGTGCCACATTTAGTCCTTTCTTGAATACCATCTGGGGTGGTGACTCTTCCACTTCCCTGGGCAGTCCATTCCAGTGTCTAACAACCCCTTCAGTGAAGAAATTCTTCCTGATGTCCAAACTGAACCTCCCACAGTGCAGTTCGAGGCCATTTCCTCTTGTCCTGTTGTTAGCTGAATGGGGGAAGAGACTAATACCTACCATGCTACACTGTCCTTTCAGATTATTGTAGAAGTTTCCCATGAGCCTCCTTTTCCCCAGGCTAAACAACCTCAGCTCTCTCATCCAAACCATGACCCTCCTCATATAACCTGCTTCCTAGATCCTTCACCAGCTCTGTTGTCCTTTTTGGACACACAGGGGGACAATCACTGTCCTGGTCCTGCTGGCCACACTATTGCTGATAAAGACCAGGATGCCCCTGGCCTTCTTGGCCACCTGGGCACGCTCTGGCTCCTCTTCAGCCAGCTGTCAATCAGCATCCCCAGGTCCTTTCCTCCTGGGCCACTCTCCAGCCACTCTTCCCCCAGCCTGTGGTCCTGCATGGGGTTGATGTGATCCAAGTGCAGGAACCAGCACTGGCCTTATGGAACCTCACAGCAGCAGCGTGGGCCCCTTGACCCAACCTGTCCAGATCACTCTGCAGAGGCCGCCTATGCTCCAGCAGATCAACACTCCTGCCCGGCTTAGTGCTGTCTGCAAACTTACTGAGGGTACACTCAATCCCCTTGTCCACACCAGCAATAAAGACACTAAGCAGGACTGAACCCAGCACTGAGCCTTGGGGATTCCCAGTAGTGACTGACCACCAACTGCAGCACCATTCACCCCCACACTCTGGGCCCAGTTCTTAACCCAGTGAAGTGTGCACTTGCCCAAGCCATGGGCTGCCAGATTCTCCAAGGGAATGCTGTGGGAGACAGTATCAAAAGCTCTGCTGAAGTCCAGGTACTCAACATCCACAGCCTCTCCTCATTCACTAAGCAGGGCACCTGGTCATAAAAGGAGATTTGGCTGGTCAAGCATTTTCTAAACCTGTGCTGGTTGAGCCTGATTCCATGGTCGTCCTGTAAGGTGCTGCATGACGGCATTCAGGATTGTCTGCTCCATAACCTTGCTGGACACTGAGGTCAGGCTGACAGGCCTGTAGATCCCCAGGTCTTCCATGTCACCCTTCTGTTGGATAGGCATCATATTGGTCAGCCTCCAGGCATCCAGGACATCCCTAGTTAACCAGGACTGATCATAAATGATGGAAAATGATGTCGAGTCCACTCTTCAGAAGTCCAAGTTAGAGGTTTTGTTGACAATCCAGATACTGATTGGACATTTTGGAACATTAAGGGGAAAAAAAAAGGAAAAAAAAAAGGCAAAAAACCAAAAAGCAGACAGGTGGAGCCTAAGATATCCGGCAAAGAAGTATTATTTAATGCCATTTTCAGCATTTTAAACAGGAATGTTAACTTCTTTGTAGCTGCTTTCATATTTCAGGAGAACATGGCACTAAGCAACAGCATTAGATCGACACTGACCAGGAGAGATCTGAGATATCAAAAAGATAAAACCCATAACATTTCATTGCAATATTTGAACTCCAGGTAATGCACTTTGTACTTCTAAAGATCAGAAATCAGTGCAATGCTCTTTGCTTTCATAAAAAGAGTAATTCCTGTATAAAGAACAGTCAAAGAAACAAAGAAATTAGGGATATTACAATAAATAAGACCATGAATCCAAGGTTAGTGCAATGTTTCTTTTCTGAAATTCTAATTTTCTCTACATTTCTGCTCAAAGTAAACAGCATTCTGGAACACCATGTACACTTTATTCTAGGATAAAATATTAAAAGACTAAACAGTTGAAAAGATATTGGAATAGTTTTAATTATTCAGTATTTTTAACAAGCTTGACATATTTGGAAATTACAAAAAGCCTTAGGACCATAAAACATAATGTGTCTGCTGCAGCTGGCACCTTGAATGTATATTTCAACCTAAGCAGCAGTTTTTCTGATTTCTAAGTATCTAAAACAGTCACAGATATGGCTGAAACCATGATAATAGAAGTGGACACTGTGTAAAAATATTTTTTTTTGTCTAATTACAACATTTCTTAGTGACTAAGTTACTTCCAAGGAAGACATGATGTGCTTGTAACAGCTATTTAAGATTCTTATGATCATAACAACTTTTGACAAGTAGATTCCCAGAAGATACAGAGCTCCAGCGCCAATAGCCAGACGGTTATGGAACCACCGTGAAAAACAAAAAGATGTGGCTGCAGATGGAGGCCATGCAAAGGTAGGGCAGCACTTATCCAAGACACACATCCTTATTCTAGTTCCTGAAGGTGAGTACGACACAGCACAGCACAACCACGAGAATGAGGCCAAGAAGTGAGCATGGACTGCAGGGGGGAAACGAGGCCACCCAAGACTCCCAAGGCTTCCAACTCATTTCCAGAAAGATCTGAAAGAATGAACTGTGCATGGTAACTTATTTGCATAGAAAGTGAGATAGCTATCCTTAGGGTCAGGAAAAGCTTTAAGACACTAAAAAGCTGTAATATACCCCCACCGAGCCCGGATGCATGCCACATGTCCCTGGCCTTTCTGTTGGCTAGACTGACACTGGAACTTATTGACTGATTGACTGATTGATTGATTTTCCTCCATTCTCCATTACAAGATTGTAATTTATAATAAAATTTGGTGAGTTTTTGTATACTCTCTCACTTTTGCCATTTCTTTTGACCACAAGAATCTGCAGATTTTGGGTGCTCCTTTTCACCTAAGAATGAGATGTCACACAAGTCAAGCACAAAAGGCTGACAGGTCTGGCTTATTTTTATCCTAAACTTATACAAATTATGGTTAAATAAACATCATACTTACATTTTCTAGCTTAAATAGTCCCTCCCAATCAACTTTTAACACCTCTATTCTCTTTTTCAGATGTGGGCATACTGGTGTTTAAAACCCAACTGCAGTGCTGCAGAAAACAGACAAGTATATTTTCCTGCCAAAAAAATTATACCTCTTTCTTATAAAAGATGTGTAAAAAGAAGAAAAGGTATAGAATTTCATTCTCTGCCTTGAAATTTCTTTTAACTGTAAAGTGGCACACTCTAAAATCCACATAGAAAAGTCATTAGAAGAACAGGAGATGTGGGAACCATGGAGAAGATTAACTTAACGCTAGGCAAGTATATGTGGAATAAAATACAATGGAGTGGCATGTAAAATGCCTTTAAACAGTTTAATAAAATTGCCACCATGCTAAAATAGGAGAGGAAATATTTACATATACAAGTACATGTATACATTGTATAAGTTTTGCCCATGTTTGTGCCAACCAAAAATAACTTCCTCTCCTTCTCACATCTACTACTACACCTGTAAATGCTGTGAATTTGACTGTCAGCTGTGAGAAACCAAAAGAGAAGAGACAGCATCACTGATGGCACAAAATATGGAATAGGCAGAAACATGGAAACAGACACTCTTAAGCAGTTCCTTTATTTTTGGTAAAGTTGCCAGATTTGCACACAGATCTATCTTAAAAATTTTTAAACTCAGAATATTTACACATGCAAAGATGTGTGAATATTGATGTGCAACTCCTTGCACAATACAACAACACCAAGGCATCTATTCAACAGACTGACCTGCCAAGACTGGGCTATGACTGGGCTAAGTAATTAAAAATTTTTAAAACTAGAACACTGTATTAAATAATATCCAAAGATAAAGCAAAGGATTAATAAATATATAAATGACATACCGGTAAATCTTAGAACAGAGTGTGAGAAGAGGATTTATCTTGGAGGGATATATTAAATGGATGGAAATATAAGCAGATAGGAAAAGTAAATTATACATTTATTTCAAAGATGAAAATATTTCTAAGACTAAAAGCATTTACCAACTTAATGGAACTAGCTGAAATCCTCCCCCAGAAAAAAAGTAATGAAGATAAAAAAAACAAAACCTATGTGCACAGAAAGCTAGGTTAAACAAAAACAATTATATTAGTCAGCACAGACTATTTGTTTATGCCAGAAGAAAATTGTGTCTGGATTACTATTCTCAGTGTCTGTAAATGGTATTGCAGATCATAAAGCTGTTAATCATGTAATAATTAATGTTTGCTAGACAGACAGATCAACTATGGAAATAATTAATTAATAATAATTTTTCACAAAAGTCAAAGAAAAAATATTTAAAAGGCTCATGGCAAAATTATATTAAAATTTTTAAGTATGTTTCAATGTAAAATATAAACCCAAAGAACAAACCACCAAGCAGTTCTAGTAACACATCTAGAACTCTATTTGGTACTACTACACTACATAGCAGCGCATAGCAAAATAGAATGGGCACCTTCTGGAAAGTTGTGTAGAAATCTGAAAACAAGACTATTTGACTTGGTAATAAATAATGTTGTCGTGGTTTGGCCTGAAAATGTGTTTTTGGAAAGGTCTAAGTCGGGCCAATCAGTGGCCAAATTCAAAATTGGCATCTAATGCTGGCCACTGAGGTTTGGATACGCCTCAGAGAACACACGGGAGTTAAAAGCAGGAGATTCCCAGAGAACTTTTTCTTTGGGAATCCGGCGTTGGTGAGTGGAGTCTGACCTCTCCCCTGCCCAGCTGCGTCTGGGTGGGGGAGGGGGAGGCCATGACAGGGAGGAGGCCAGGAGCCCCAAAAGGTGCAGAGGTGGAGGAGAACATGCAGGGGTGGAAGAGACTTGGGATGTCTGGGCAGCCCCCTCCGGAGAGAGGGACAGAGATTGTGCTGGCAGTTCAGCCGGCCAGAAGCGGGGGATGCGGCAGAGAGGTGCCTGGCAGCTGTGGGAGTCCTGGACAGGCAGAAGTGAAGATTTTAACCTCTTTATAGACTAATGGAAACCTTACAAATACTGAATCTTCCTGAATCAGAATGAAGTGAGAGAGAGATGAGAGATGAAATAGGCAAGTTTGAGGAAAGCTGGAAGAGGAGAGAAGAATCTTGGGTGGAAGAGATGATGGAGTGGCCCTGAGCTAGACTCTTTCTTGTATGGCCATGGACAGACCCGTGTTTTTTTCCTGTGACCCAGAGACTGTATTTAGGGAGAGGCAACACCCGGGAGTCAAGAGTGAAGCAGCGGCGCGAACAGAGACAGCTGAAGAGAGTGTGAAATGCTTTCTGTCTTTATGGAAAGGAAGATCTCTGTTCATGAGGCCCTTCGGCCTCAGGGGGTGAAATCTGGGGGGGACTGGTGTCTTGAAGTTGAGACTGTTCATGAGGCCCCTCGGCCCCAGGGAGTGAAATGTGGGGGGGACTGGTGTCCCAAAGTTGAGAGACTGCTGTTTCTAGAAGTGGGTGGAACATCTTTAAACAGAGAACCCTAAAAGCAGTCCTGGCCTGTGTCCAGTGGTGAGAGCACTGGACATGGGGGGGGAGAAGTCACGAGGGCCGATGTTCTCTGTGCGGGGCCATGGGTGACACGGAAGCACAGAGGGTTTTAATTGTGCTTCCGGGGGAGGCCTATGAAGCAAGGGAGGACTTCTCTCTCTCCCTGATGGATTTGAAAATTGATTTGAGGGGTGGTGAAACTGTGGAGAAAAGGGAGGGGGAGGAGGAAGGTATTTAGAAGGTTTTCATTCTTAGCTTGATATGTGTTCCTTTCTAGATTTGTAATAAATAAAGTGTTGTGTTTTTCCCTCCATCCCCGAATAGGAGCCTGCTTTGTTCTGTTCCCGAGTCACATCTCACAGCAACCATTTCACGGGGGCCCTGGCATTGTGCCAGGGTCAAACCATGACAAATGTTCAACATAAAAAGTTTAAATACTTAGAAGAATAGTGCAGTAGACATATTCTGTGACAGAAATTAAAATATCTTAATTTTTTCCATATGACAGCACATACATAAGATATGAAGATGAGAGTACACATATGATATTGTAGAAGTATCTCCTTGTATAACCTGAGTGCAAGTGACATTTCTCCTTGCACTTAAAAGGTGGATAGTGAATGAAATTAGTAATTTAATGGAACAGAAAAAATTTTCATGTTCTTTTGCAAAAGGAAGAGGAGAATTTCTGAACCTAGCACTGCTGACAAAAACCAGGGCTTGTACTGACTGCTGGTGAAAGATGCAACTCTTTTATATCCTTTTCTGGGTGAGACACTAAAAACTTTGCTATCAGGAATGACAATATCATGGCTTGCTATCTACATGCCCAAGGACATCAAGTCAGTGCATGGGAATTGTTGACACCTTATGTTATAGTCAAGTATTTTTTACCTGAACTACTCTTTCAGTTAGGAGAAGACATTTGACTGCTATATGGTTCTGAGAAACAATACTACTGTTTGCTGCTTTCTTTAGGCTCATTATGTTTATATTTGTTTATCTATTCTGTATTAAAGACTCAACTTTCTATGAGCTCAGTTTTCATTATTAAAAACCATATCCAAACACACACACACACAGAGAAAAAAGCAAAGGAACAACAATTTATTAGGAATTTATGTGTCCTGCTTCTGAACAATGAATTGTAAGGCTCAGCATGTGACAGTTAATGGTCTTCAGGCAGGTTGTGTCATAAAGCACAGGATGCATTAAAAAGCCCATTTTTCCCCTTTTAACTGCTATGAATATGGCCTCTTTATTTTTCTAAATTTGCTGAGCCTCTCTCTTTCTTTATGTTGTGGTAGTGAAGTAGATTGCTGATTGCACAATACCTAGCACATGTCTTCTGCAGCAATTTTGCAGGTAGTTTCCTCAAGCACAAAAGAGACAACACATATAGGACAGAGCTAGTCTGTAACTTGTGCATAACAAATTATCAATTTTGTCATTTCTCTAACAAAATCAAAATAATTTTCATCTCTTAGATTGATTTTTAACTATTTACAACAGTGCTATTACAATATTATCCAATACAAACAGTATCATGCATATTTAATTTTATTTCAGAGATAAAACATTTTTGTGGAAGGAAGAGAAGGATAAAGTGACAGAAGGTGAAACAATTCTTCATGTTAAAAATATCCAGCATGAAAACATAGTTGTAAGGAAGGTAGATTGTAAAGTATAGATTTATCCAATAATTTCAAATACCATAATTACACTGACTACTCGTCAAAAGAGTATTTAGACTCTTTTAAGGCTCATTAAGGCTCATTTAAAAAATAAAAGATTTCCATTTTAACATATATTTAAATGAAGTTTCTATAACATATCTACATGGTACTTTAAATCAGACAACGAGGTTCTGGTGAAAAATCGAACTGAAGTTTAGGTAAGAACTAAAGCTTAAAGATGGGGACACAGTGGCTGCCTTTTAATTGAAATTTAATATTACTGTGTTGTATACATCTTTAATCCAAACTTGTGCATGAAATAGTCAATCTTTATAAAATTTCATGTGCCAAATATTGTAGTACATTTTTAAAATGGATATAGTAACTTTCCAATTTATCAATTGATGCAAATCTCATTTACTTATATTTGATTTAACGGATGCTGTTAGAAGGGGACAAGGCCTGTGTTCCTATTAGCCAAAACCAGGGTGAAGCACAAGCATGGACACATATGTGTTCTTAGTCACTCTGTTTAATCCCTTTCAGTCATGAGTGTCTCTTGGCCAGCCAAAGCACTACAATACTGGGGCTTTGTCCAGTGCACTGGGATGGTCCTTCAATATTCCGGTGTTGAATATCCCACTAAGTGCCCTTCTCTCAGACTACACACTTTCAAGTCCTTGAGGATTTACATCACTGCCTTCTGATCTCAAATAACTTTGGTGTTTCTCAGGTTTATCAACCGCATTGATAAATAGCAACAGCATCTTTCTCAATCTTATTTAGATGACTGCTCCTTTTATTCATCCAAGGGTGTCACTATGATGCAAGATTACTTGTCTGCTAAAGCTCTTGATTGTCATTTTGAGAACTGGACCAATGGACTTTCACAAGTTTTACAGCCCAGTCTTCAGCCAGGTTCCATAGGTTAAAGCTCAAAATGTATGCAAACATTGTCCACTAGAGCCTAAACTCATTAAGTGCTATTCACCATCAAAGCTGGAAGGATGTATAGAAGTCACCTAGCCCTGCACTGAAACCAGGTGTAACTATGTTGGTTTGCTCAGGTCTTTGTCCAGAGAATCCTGAATTCTTCTATGCACAAAAACTCCACAGCATCTTTGGGCACTTGCTCTAGTGTTTGATCCTCAAACTCAGCATAAATATATGTAGGTATCCCTACCTATTTTCAGCCTTTGTGGAACTGTATATAATTTGCTAACATATTTACTTTTTTTTTTTTTCATATTGTAGATGTAGCTCTAGCACACTAGTAAATATGAAGCTGTGTTAGAGCTTCCTATGAGTAAAAAAGGGAGACATGTCAAAGTCTGGCATTTTTCTCCAAGTATTTTCAGTGAACACAGGCAAGTCAATCTGTAGCTTCCTTTAAGGATGCAGAAATGCAGTATGGAAGCTCTCACTGGCATTTGGTGACACACAAGGGTACAAAGTTTCCCTCCCATGGTCTGATGAAACAAAGGAAAACTCTATGGGAGCAGCACCTGCAGGAGGGGTAAGGATATCCTTTCACAGAAAGAACCTATTCAGAAGAGGTCAAAACTCAAAGAGCTCCAACGGTATAGAAGTAAAGCATGTAGATAAGATGATAACAGAAGGGTGACAAACTCACATGGAAAAGGAAGAAGGTTTGTACACAGGTAAGGGCAAATATATATACACTAATATATGAAAATGGGAAGAAGAAATATATGTCTTTCTGTCTTTGAGGAACTCAGAAAATCAGGGTCTGCTCAAAAATAACCCATAATAATGCCTCCTTATAAGAGAACTGGAAATGCAGTTTTCGGTCTTCTGTATGGAGATTTCCAGTGGCACAATAAAACCTATGTGTCTGATTTTTAATACCTTATTCTCAAAACTGCCACATACAGAAATGTATCATTGTTTGCAGACTGCAAAGACAAGAAATAGAAAGATTACAGTGGCCCATTGTTCACAGTCTTCTAAACTGTATTCTGGTTTTCAATGACGAAGCACAGGAACAAAATAATCCTTCAGCTCAGTTTTTTCCTTGTGCTCTATTTGTTCTCTTTGCTGCAAATGGGTTCATTAGAAACAAAGAGGCATTATTTTCACAAAGATCACTTGGAGCAATTTTACTCTGTTGTTAAAGGGATCACTAAAGAGATGTTTGCTCTGGCTTCCCCATGCCTCCGGGTCACAGTGTAAGGTAAGCTCCTCTGAAACTGAACACTGTTTCAGCAGCTGGTGAAGCTGGTGAGCAACCTGAGCAAAAAGAGAGGTATCTAGCATGTCTGGGCACTGCTAGCAGATTCTGTCTTTTCAGACAAAATAGGGTAGCATACAGAGTAAATTATTTGAACTGTCTTGTAGGAATTTCAGTCTTCATTGTCTGCACACTATATGATTGTTGATTTCCTATGGGATGTCTACTTTGTCATTTCCTCCTCCTCAATCTATCCATGTTTGAAATTCACAGACTCATATAATGGTTTGGGTCAGAAGGGAGCCTAAAGATCATCTCATTCTACCTCCCATCATGGGCAGAGATACATTCCACAAGACTAGGTTGCTCAAAGCCCCAGCCATCAAACTGCTACCCTTGACATTCCTCTTTTTTTCTTTTCCCCTGTCTTTCACTTCAGTCTTTTCTCCAAATGTTCAAGGGGCAAAAGGCAAAAAGTTAGACCTGTCTCCCTCTATACACATATTCTTTTGTATGTGTTTACAAAAAGAAGGATAAGAATGCAGCACAAAAAGAGCTACAGATTTGAAAAAACAAAATTCAGCTGCAATTTTAGCAATTAACAATCAGCCCACATAAATTCCAATGTTTGCAGAAATACCAAGACCTCCTTGAATCCCCCCCAAAGATTAATTAGAAAGTCAGTCTTACAGTTTTTTTATTGTGTGTAGTCATCTTGTGGGTCTTATCATTAAGAACTAATAAATAAATGCTTAGTTAAGTATCAACTAGTTGATAGGTGGTGAAAAAGAGTGATCTTTGGTTTTACGCAAAAAGGCTATGCTGTCATGTTACTTTGGTGGACAAAACAATACCAGATAAAAGTCAGTTATTCAAGTCTCTGGTATTATGAATTATTCAGAGAAACTCACTTTGGTATTTCCAAAATTAGTGCAATATGTGAGAAGTACAGAGCTGCATATAGGGTACACTGTTTTTGCATATTATTTTTGCATTAGCTGCACTAAAAATTTGAAAAAAACCCTGGAAACCTACAAAAGCTATAATCCTCTATAAACAAACTACTATAATTTATGTCAAAATATATCTGTATATTGAAAGGTAATTTTATGTTTTTACTGTTCAACCATTGTATTCTCAATATATAAATTTATATAAAATCTACTGACATTATTAATGCTTCCCACAGATTCCCTGGCACATTAAATGTTATATACTTGCCAGTGTCGTAGAAGATATGATAATAAACCAGCATCAAACGTAACTTTTTTGTACACAAAGCTCCTGATGTAACACACAAAGAGGGAGGTGAAAGCTATCTAAAAGCCGTAATAGTTCCAGTTCTACTCCTCTGATCTGCATTTTCTAAAGTAAGTTATAATTTTAAATTATTAGAAGTGAACTAAATACCATTTGTACATACATAATCAAATACGCATTTGGTCATTATATTTGAGATGACTTAAACCATATTAAAAGATATGAGAGCCTTTGCCTTCTGAGTAAATAAAACATTATCTTTCTAAACTAAGCAGAACAATTTTTTGGAATTGTGACACAGGTAAACCTTAATTTTGTCATTTACTTATCTTGCAGTATAAATTCCTTGCTTGTACAAACACAAATTATTTTTTTGCATGTTTAGGCAAAGGATGGGGCTACCACGGGAAGTTTTGTTCCAGCACAAGCCAGATGGGAGAGATGCCTACTTTACAGTTTCCCTGAAGATAAAAGGAACTTTGCCCCTCTGGTTGTTTCCTCTCTTTCTGCTCCCTCTAGGGCCATGGACAATATGAAAAGAAAGTGCAAACCCCCACAACAATTGAAGCAATTCCTAGCTTCAATTCAGAGGATTCAAGAACTTCTGCTTAAGAGAATATTTGACTTTAAATACAGACCACAGAATTGCTTAGGAACAAAAATTGTACTTAAAAAAAGAGTAAATTAAAATGTACACAATATCCTTAAAATCAGACCTTAACAGTATTTTAATTTTTTTCTACAGAAATAAATTATAATTGATATGATTAATGGGTCAGGTTTGCTATGTCCTTTAAAATAAAATATTCACCTATATTCTGAAATAGCATGGGATGTCAGACATCAGTGGGTATTGGGAAAAGTAAATTTAAATAAGATATGTAGTATGGTATGCACTTGTAGGAAGCACAGGAATTAATTTGACCTGTCAGATGAAAGTTGAAGGGGGCATGCCCAAGCTTTGATAAATTCTCATGCTACTTTTATTAATTAGCATCTTTAAAAAATCTACTGAAAGTTCCCTTAATATTTCACTTATTTATTCTTCTAATCTCTTTTCTGTACTTGGAGTTATGTGATGGAAATTATATTCCTGAATTTCTCACATGACTGCATTTTAATCTTTCTTTTGTTTCAATACACATTTTGACAGCACACAAATTTTGTGAAGGAAATGCCTGGGCTGATACTTTGAATGGATTCACCACCCAAGTGGCTACATTTGGGCTAAATGAGATGTGAAGAGCCTCACCTAGAAGAGCCTCATCTACATGAAGAGCCTTTCTTCATGTAGCCTCAGAAGAGCAGCTTCAAAAAATTATTTGCCACCACCTATCAATAGAAAATAAATTATTACCATCCTCACTTGTCAATGTGCTTGTCTTCACTTTGGCTGGCCTAATGATTGGCAGCTCAAAGGGAACATTTCCAGCCTTTCTGGAGCATGATTATGACTGAGCACACTACTCCTCTACGCATCCTGGCCAGTAAAAACATTCAGGGAAAGCAAATTATTTCAATGTTTGGCATCGATGATTAGAGCAATAGCCATGAATACTAGAGAAGTTTATATTTGACAGACAAGACTGTTCAGTTCTGACATTTATCCTCTCATTTTATTGCCTCTACTAAGTGCAAAGTTGCAGCATTCATGTATGTGCAAAGAATGTGCCAGAGCACAATAATATGGATGAGGAGAATGGCTTCAGAAAGATCACAAATCTTTGAGGCAAAGAGACAAACTATATGCAAAGTGAAAAAAAAAAATTAAAATTGCTTTTACAGTAATTATCTCAGGCATATTTATATGTCTGTAAAAATATGGCTGCATAACTGTTTAAATGGCTGCTTACTTAAAATTTTTCTGAATTTTAAGAAGTCATAGCTGACCGCTTTGGATGAACCCCGTAACAAGAAAACAGTTTTTTAAAATCCCTTTTTTTCCTTAGGACACAGAAAATAAAATTATAAGAGTGTTTTCAACAATGGCCAACAATGGCTTATACTCCAGTTTAAAAAAAGCCACATATTTAAAACCTCCGTTAGGGGATCAAGTTTCGCTAACTGAGCACTTGGAACTGTTAAGGGGGAAATCATTGTGTAAATGATGCACTTAATTGTTACTTGGGATATTGGATTATTTTGTTTCTTCTCAAAGTAGCAATTAGGTGAATGATATATCTGTATGATACAATCACAAAATATTTAGTATTTTTGTTAGAAGAGTGGTTCAATATTGTTTTTTTCTACTAAGCATTCAATGAATGACTTTATATCTAACTTACCACACACTTTAAAGCTTGTATTATTATAAGTATTCTGTATTTTCTCTCATGCTTTCCTCTTGCAGGCATCGCTGCCCAGCTGCTTCACAAACACTATGCCAATATTTTAAAAATATTTGAAGCAATATTTAAAACATTTTAAAATACTTAAAATATTTTAGAAAATATTTAGCCAACATATTTTGAGAGGAATAGACATTATCCTATTTAATGTAATACCAAACTGGAACAAATTGGACTTCCTAGTTTGAGACACCTTTATCACATTATTGCAGAATACTTGGCACCACACTATGGTTTCCTTTCTGAAAGAACATCTCACAGTGATTTAATCTACTGATGAATGCTCATGTCTGTTCCAAGTAATATATCATAATCTCTGTTTCCAGTTGCCTGATCTGCACACTGCACAAACTCTGCCCTAAAAGCTGGCAAGAGTGGAAGAATTCAGCACACCATTCAAGTGCTAGAATACCTCTTTCTGCAGCAGCTTGCCCCTTCACACATTCCAGCCTCAGGAGCCAAGAAGCAGAGGTTATTCATACAGCAGCTCGGATCATTGTACAATCTCAGTCCAGCAACAGCACAAACCATGCTCTTCACAGAGTGAAGGTGTAATTATATGAAAAGAGAGTACTGAATCCTGTAATTACAGCTCTTCCATGCCGTATGCAGAAAATGCTCATGTGTCAGGGTTATCAGCTCTGCAGTACTGCGTACAGACTATATATCGGAGGATAACACATTTTTCTTACAAGCATACAAATCAAATATCTAATTAAATATTTGGGTGAGCATTTAACTTTATATGGTAATCAGATATACCTGAATTGGAATTTTATAGCTTCATATAGCAGAATTTTCTAAAAATTATCCAGTACAATAATTATTCTGTCTCCTGACATAACGAACCAAAATGTTAAATATTCTCTTCCTGTTATACTTACATAATACCTGCTATCAGAAACATAATAGAAGGACCTTACTGTACATACATTATTTTCTTTTGATTAAACAGGTGCACTGGAATTTACATAATTTAAAATCACAATTAAATGCCCCATTTTTTTCATTGCCTTTTTTTATAAACACATTTTAGCAATTAAATTCTGAAAGGAAACTTTTTTTCCTCCTTTTTGAAAGTAAGATTTCTAAATAATGAGAATAGTCAGACTTATTCAATCTGGAAAGCTGGAAGACCTTACCCAGACTGATCTGGTTGTATTGTTCATAAAGGGAATGACTTTCCACATTATCCATAGTTTTACTTTAGTCCTTCACAGTATTTTTGACTTGCTTAAAGTTGCTCATAATTTATACACTTCTAGATCAAATTAAAATGAGGGTTCTAAAACACTCAGGAGAAAGATTAACACCCACATTGCAAAGAAAGGGTTTTTTATTACAACAAAGGAGGGGGGAATTAGTAAAGCATGGCTAAACACTTTTGTGGTAAGAAGTTGCTACAGCAGATCAGATATATTTTAAACAATTTAACATGAACTCAACCCAATAGCCTGTATGCCCAGAAATTACTGCAGAACTTAGAAATTCTAAACTATGTTCTAGAAGGCCTACTTTTTGTAGTTAGATGCTCCACATCATTTTCTCAGAGGTTCAAAGTAAAGCCTTTTAGAAACATCTGGAAGGGTAATACAAAAAAAAAATCAAGAGAAGGTATTCACTTTCAAATGATAGGCCAGCATTTTAGCAGTCCAACCACAAAAGGTGGGAGCACTCTCACATTCAGATAACACACACTGGCTCTGGAGTGAGCTAACACAATTAATGCTCAGATATTGTGTTCATAAGTATGCAGGGTTTAAACACTTAAACAACCTCTGACTGGCTTTGTAGTGCTCAGTGCTCTGACTCGTGCTACAGAAGAATAATAAGTTAAAAACTGAATAGCCACTACTGAAGATGTTCATATGACAATCTATTGTGCGACCCACCCGCGTGCACCCAACGTCGGGGTCAATTATCACCGAAGGGGTATCAGGGACAGACAAAGGTGATACAGAGACACCATCATCAGAAGGCATGAAAAAACACTATTTAGAAATCTGCAATTCTTATAGAAACAATAGTGGACCTAAGACCTGACTGGACTTTAGGCCAGTCTTCTCTCACACTATTGGTGAACTATGAATAGTGCACTCTGGAGAACCATATCTATAAACAACGGTTAGAGAAAGAGAGATAATAATTGCTTGATTTCTTCTAAGCTTCCCACAGCTTCTAAAATCCTGGGAGAACTATGTTCTGTTCAGAGGATATGTAATTACTACAATAATATTTTTGTAATTGTTTTAGTTAATGAGAAATACCTAATATTTTTGTCAGAAAAATCATTATCCACCCCCACCAAAGAATAATTTTGGCTTTAAAGTTTAGAGAAAAAGCCATCATCTCAGCTTCTTCAATAGCAAATGCTACTATTTCTGGGTGCCTAACTCTACATGCCACAAGTTTCATTCACCTATCTGCCTTTGGGTACCAGTCACTACTACCTTTTTCTGAAGTAGTTAGTGAACAAAAACGAAAAACAATATTAAATTGGAAAAAAACCTTTGTTCTGACAACAAAACAAAGTATTGGTGGGTTTTGAAGAACTGGTATGACAATCATAAGAAGGATAAATATCCATGAAAACTTTTGTTCCCATAACTGGACTTCAATTACACATTACAGGGTAGTAGGGTCCATAAGCAATATCACGTGATGAACATATGTCAGCAAAACTCATTGGAAAGGAAGTAACACAGGTTATATAGGCATACAATAATGACCTTGAGAATGGCATTTACAGAGGCACCAAAAATCATCAATTCACTGTAACATTTAAGTCTTTTGTAAAAAATTTCAAGTTTTTTTTCCCATAAATACATGCAAATATGTGTTTATGGGAAAAAAAAAAACCATAAATTATAAGTAGTTGAAGGAAATAAATTACAAGGATTTATTCTTGTAGTATTCAGGTGATTTTCAAATAAATAAGAGTTCTTGAAAAACAGTACACAATCTTAAGCTATTCTGCCATCAGAATTTTCCTAAGTATGATTTTATAAACAAACTCTTGAATTATTCTTTTCCACATAATGAAATTTAATGCTCAATGGATGCCAAGTCCCTTGCACCCAAAACTGAAGGCAACCTTGTTGCTTATGTATACATGTCTATACATGTGCTGCAAACATACATTTGCAAAAAAACACCATAAAACGTTTACTTGTAAAAATACCTTGGGTTTAAAAAAGATCAATCTTTTTTATGATTTGAAAAGGTAACTATATGTTCTCAGTAGTTCTGAGCAAAAGCTCAGATATTAAAACAAGACTTAATCACAAATCTCTTTTAAAGGATAAAGCTACCTTCTTTAATTATTAAACTGAGGATTTTGTAATTCAACAATATAGTTCTACTAATAATTCTGTCTAGAAGAAATTTGCATGTTTGAAATTGGAGACATTTTAAAATACCACAGTTAAATCCTGACTGTAAGAGAAAGTTCTTTTTTATATTTATTTCAGCTTCTAGCAGGTGGCCTTATTTTTTCAATAGTCACTAACTCCATGTATCTCATTTAAAGCAGCTATGTCCAACCTATAATTATTTTCTTCTAAGTAGAATAATTCATGGTTAATTATTCAAAATGATTCTTCTTCAAAATCAAAGCCACTTCTTGCCATGGCACTTTTAAAATGCATATTATAAATAAAATATTCCTCAATGCAAATTTTTGCAAGAAGAGAGCTTCTATTTTGCCTTCCTAAAATAGCATTAAAATCTTTGTATAGAAGTAAGGACTTCAAGAACACCAAAATCATAGACAAAATTGTTTGCTGCTGTGTAGGTACACATTTCACATGCACATCGTCCTGCATAGGATCTGTGTCTTAAATGGTAGTGACCAGACTAGAGTGTTTTTCTGGGCGTAAGATGGCTCCAGCAGTAATGAGGAATATCCTCAGACCTCAAAAGCACTGCAAGAACCTAGATCTTCGTAACGTAAGATGTGAACAAATCTCATTCAACTATAGTTTTCCTTATTCATAGTTAATGTAAACTTTATTTGATATAATACAGCCACCTTACAGGACTCAGGCTCCAGAGAGATGTCACTGAAGCCCTGAAATTCATAAATGGTGGTGATAATAAATATGGACAGAGTTTTTACCAAGTGAAAGGACAAGAAGTAATAGCTTCAAACTGAAAATGGATAGATTTAGATTAGATAATAGGAAGAAATCCTTTACTGGGAGGACAGTGAGACACAGGTACAGGGTGCCCAGAGAAGCTGTGTATGCTTTAACCCTGGAAAAGCTCAAGGATGGGGCTCGGAGCAAACCTGGTCTTGTACAAGGTGCCCCTGCCTATGGCAGGGGGTTGGAACTGGACAGTCTTTACGTCTCCTTCTAACATGGAATTCTACAATTCCATGATCCTTTGCATTTTGAAGTGCTGCTGGAAAGTCTGAATAGTTACTCACTGTCTCCATAAGGATTCTTTTCTGAACATGTTTAAGAATTAATTGGTGTCTGCACTGAAATTATTCCTTCATTTGGCTGTCCCAGTTGCTGCTGCTCTTCCTCTTCACTAGAGATGCGATATGAATACTCCCATTTTTCATGGCTAAGTCCATCAGATAAATTTGAGTAAAACTAGCCAAGAATTTCAGGAGCTTTGTCCTGCAGGTTTCAGTAATTATGTGATTGGCTGAATTTTACTGTTTGCCAGTGCATAGTCATCTCTAACTTTAGAAGGATTTCACCACGTATATTAAGAGATAAAATTAGGTACCAATTTAATAACCTTTCTCCAACCTTTCTCTGAAAGCCAATTGCATGCTACATTCCTGCAAATTACATTTGGACTGTGTAATGCAAAACAGTGTAATTTGCATGACCAGAGATTTGATACCAGTGGTCATAGTGAAATGCTCTGGGATGAGTCTTGTGACTGCAGTGCCTTGATAGATTTTCCAGGCTCTTCAGAAGGAATATGCAGGGCAGAAAGAGTCACACTGTCTGTAATAGAAGGGTTAGAATGTATGGAGCTCTTGGTTGGCAATGGCACAAGTGAGACACTCTGGGTAAGAATCAAGGGGCAAACAAATAATGATGATGTCATCATGGGAATCTACTGTAGACATCCCAGGCAGGACAGTAACACTAACAAACTCTTCTTTGAGGAATTAAGGGACACTTCCAAGCCAACTGCCCTTAGGGAACTTATGGGTGACTTGGGCCAACTGCCCTTATTGGGGGACTTCAGCTTGCCAAAAATAAACTGGGAGCATCACACAGCTGGTACAACCCAGGCCAAGAGATTCTTAAGGAACCTGGATGACAACTTTATGGAACAGGTCCTAAGGGACCTCAGGAAGCTGCCCTCCTTGACCTACTGCTCATCCAAAGAGAGAATCTCATAAGCAATGTGGAGATTGGCAACTTTCTTGGCCACAGTGACCACAAGGTGATTGAGTTTAAAATCTTTGTTGAGAGGAGAAAACATGCCAGGAAAACCTCAGCTCTGGAATGAGGAGAGCAGACATCAGGCTGCTCAAGATACAAGTGAGTAAAGTGCCCTGGGAAAATTTTTCTTGCAGTTGCTGGGGTCCATCATTGCATTCTTTAAAGATCACCTCTGATCACGGGCAGCAATTCACAGACGCTGAAATTCAGCCAGGTGGGGCAGAAGGCTGGCTTGGCTGAACAGGAATTTTCTCTTGAAAATAAGGCAAAAAAGCAAGTAGAAGCAAGGTCAAATGACATGGGAGGAACACAGAGGTGCTGCTGCCACTGTAGAGAGAACACTTATGTGGCCAAAACTCAACCAGAGTTGAAGCTTGCCAAAACCATGAGGGACAACAAAAAGAGTTTTTTCAAATATATGAAAACATTGGCCCATTACAGGATGAGGATGGTCACCTCACAAGAGGGGTATGGGTAAGGCAGAGGTGTTTAATAAATTCTTTGGTATCTGTCTTCAACATGGATGATGGACCAAGGAGGTCTCAGTGCCCTGAGGTGGAGGACCTCGACTGTGGGAATTATCAACTCCCAGCTGACCCTGAAAGTGTGGGATCTGCTGCTCCACCTACAAATCTAGATTCCTGAAAATCTGGATCCTTACAAATACATGGGGCCTGATGGGATTCAGCCAAGAATCCTCAGAGCTAGCTGATTTCATAGGAAAACCTCTTTTGATGATTTTTGGGTGGTCTTAGGAATCCAAGAGAGATGTCTCAGATTACTAGAATTTGGTGAATGTTGTCCTGATTCCAAGAAGGGCAACAAGGACCCCAGAAATTACAGGCCGGTCAGTCTCACTTCGGTGCCTGGTAAAGTTACGGAAAAAATATTCAGAAAGGTATAGAAAAACACCTGAAATATAAGTAATTGGTCAGCAGAGCTTCATGAGAGGAGAAGTCCTGCTTATGAAACCTGACTTTCACTTATGACAAGGTAACCCACATAGCTGATCATGGGAAGCCGGTGGATGTAATTGTTTTGGATTTCAGTAATGCTTTCAATGCTCTCTCATAGTATCCTTATGGACAAAATGTACAGCACACAGCTGGATAAACATATTATGGGATGGGTGAGCAACTGGCTCACAGGTGAGGCATGAAGCGTTATGGTGAATGAGGTGACATCACACTAGTGATCTGTCACCGGTGGGGTTCCACAGGGCTCCATCTTTATTTATGGCTGCACAATAAACTGCAATGATAAGGCATTGTATATACATTTTCAAGAAAGCTGCCTTCAAAAATTACCATGCTAGTATCAGTACAAAGTTTTCCTCACAATTATGAAGTACAGATAAAAACCAGGGCTTGTAAGTCCCATATCCTATCTCAAAAGTATTGTTTCATAAAGATGCACACACAAATGATGCATGGACCTGCCTTTGAATCTGGCCCTAAATCCACAGAAAAATTTGACATGTTTTTAGCAGCTTTGTAGAGTAGCTGTATGGTACCAAAATAAGGGAATTTGCTTCTTATCTGCCACCTTTTTCTGAGAGTTGCAAACTGTCATAGTTTTTCTCCAGCCCCCCAAATGCTTGTCTTAGGCTTCTTCCAGTGAAAGATTGCCATTAACACAGCTTTTCCACGAAGACAGAGTCATACAAGCAGCATATTTTAAACAAATTCATTTGACTTTTTCTTACTAGAAATCAAGTACATTGGGACAAGGAAAAAAAAATCTCTTTGTAGAGTTTGTTTGCTTTACTCATGGCCCCTCCTTATCTATGTAGCATCTGAAAGCCTTCCACTGCTATTCTGTATATGTCACTGCCTCACATTTAACCTGTCTGAGAGACACCTGTCAGCCCTCCCCAGCTGGCTGACTGGACCCATCCAGGAGCTCTAGACTTGACTAGCCTCCAGAATTCTCTATGATACTTATCAGAATCACGTCCTTATTATGATCCAATTATTGAGAGATGCCTCTACCCAAATTAAGGTGGACACAGGACCACATGCCAAAGTCAATAGCATGGATTCTATTTAACAGTGAATGTGAGGTAGAGAGATAGAAAGTAATGGGGGTGGGGGAAGGGGAGGAAGAAGAAGAGAGTCAGAGGGAGATCAATCAGAAGACAGTCACCACTACATCAATCCAGTAGCATCCCATTGGTCCTTCCTCATCCTGGGCTTCTAAGTGGTGGTGGTCCCTGGAGTTGCTCTTCTGGGGCTCCCACCTTAGCAAGTTCCTGGTATTTACAGGGTGTAGATGCTGTTCTCAGAACTTGTGGTGATATGTATATAAGCAGTATATGCAGTTTGCCACTAGAGGATTTTTTGCCAAGATGCATTAACTGGGATACTCATACCAGATCTCACCTCTGCTAGGTCTGAAATTAGCACCTTCCTGCTCCAAATTAATCTCTTCGGTGCTTATCTCAAGCTCCCTTTGTGGTAGCTGTTCTTATGGTAAATTCTTTCTGTGGCCTTTGGCAGTGTTTGAGGAAATCATGATCTTTAAATCTCTTACAATATTATGACAATAAAATGAAGTCAATTACCTGTTACTAATAAATTAAAATAAAAAGGCAATGCCAGACATTTCTAGGGACAGGGCACCGAGACTGAAACTCCCAGAATTTCTGCTGTCAGATCTTACTGGATCCTGTCTGTAAACAAAGCTCTGCAACCAAGCACCTGGCCATGTACAGTACTGCTGGAGACTAGCAATCATTTTGACTAGTGGGCTAACAAAACCCTGGTGTACAAGAGCTGTTTATTTTCTGGTACACATCATCACAACAGTCTGAAGCAGCATTTCTGTTTAACAAGGCCTCTTTTGCCCTTTATTCCCACTGGTCTACCCAAAATTGTGTCCTAACCAATCTTTCTCCAGTCCAAAATCTCATCACTGTAGCACATATGACCAGGGATCATTTAATTTACACTGGCCTCTGATAAAATTTTCTACCTTGTCAGAAGGGTTTCTCTCAAAATCATACTCAACTCCCAATGCAGAAAGAAGAAAATCCCTTGAAAATCCCTAAGAAACATAAACCAGAAAAAAAAAAATCTATGTTTTGATTCCTTTCTACACCTCGATACAGGCTGAGAGGAATTTAAAAATCCCCAAACTGACATATACAATACATCTAATTTCCAGTATAAAGCAATTTAGACTCAAAGGGAGAGAAAGATATGGAGAAACTCATATCTTTTACATAGAGAAACTGTCTATTTAACAGCGTATGCTGTATTATAATGTCTCTCATTGTTCAGGATATGAAGTCTATCAGTGATAAATAAAAATCCCCTTATTTTTCTGCTTATTCAGGTTGTTGGTTTTTTTATCTTGTTTAGTGTTTGTTATCTTGCCTCTTTGTTTTTTGCAAGGAGACTAACCCAGGATTGTTTTGCAACTGACATGAATTGCACCAACAAAACAGCAGCAGAACCACAGACTTGGGAAGGAGCAGGTCCCCCTGTGGTGGTACTCTTACTAAGAGAAATGTTAATAGAATCATATATTCCAGCCAGCAATAAGTTGTTATATGTTACCAGTACTATCCACAGTAATAAGCCTCATAAGAGTGCTTTCAGTCCTGCTTTCTGCTGCTCATTGTCAAGAACACTGATCTATAGGTTTGGTAGTCAATGGTGGTCAGGAAGGCAACACAGATGATTTCTCAACCAGTCCTTTTTTGTTATCAGATCATCATTACTTCTTACACTCTTTCATATCCACAGATAAAAATGTTATTCCGTATTTTCAGCTACCTGAAAATATCTTTCCAAGGATGTTTTTTAAGGCTTAGACAAGTAATTTGAAAAAAGACAAAGCATATTGATTAAATTGAATCATAGAATCAGTAAGGCTGGAAAAAAATCTCTAAAATCATCAAGTCCAACTGTTGTGATGTGTTCATTTTTATTTGGAGTTGGTTCGTTCTGTTACCCCTATTTGTAGTGATGGTTCAGTCTGGAATTCCCCTCCTTCCCCAGGTTTGCCCCTCCCCAGCATAAGATTTCTATCAATCTATTGTCTCCTCCCCTGTTCCCCTGGATACCCTCTGTTAATCCCTCCCCAAGTTCCTGTCCGTCACCCACTGGCCCCTCCCTTCCTTCCAGAAAGTTCTTCCCTTATCAGTGGGTGATTGGATCAGGAACAAGAGTCCCTCCTTCCTATCCTCCCTATTTGCTAGCCGGCATGTCATGTCTGTTATAAGTTTGCTCCCTCCTAAGTTTCCCCTTATTGGTTGTTGTATAGTCCCCACCCGAGTGTTCCACCTCCTTTATATACTGTTGCACCCATGCCTCGAGGTCTTTTCTCGTCTAGCTTACCTGGAGGCAAATAAACTTCTGGACTGTGCCTCTGAGAAGAGTGCCTCTTTTCATTTCTCTACTTCGTCTTCCTGCTGATCACTGCTGCCTCCTGCTGAGGCACTCCCCGGACGCCCCTGGCGCATCTGGGCAGTGCCCCCCGGCTGTCAGCTGCTGTGCCACAGCTCAGCCGGTGCGGTCTCCTCCCCTGCCCGGGCGAGTAGAGAAATATTGGACAGCAGCGCGGCATCCAACCATTACTCCTGTTCCACTATGTGCACCCCTAAACTAAGTCCCCAGGTGACACACCCTTTTGAACATTCTCATGGATGGTATTACCACTGTTTACCCAGGCAGCATGTTCCCTTGCTGCTATTCTATATTAGAGAGTTTGGTAAAGGAGATTAGCAGTGAAATGGAAAAATCGTGGCAAAATATTTTGGTTACAAACAAAGAAAAAAACACAGATACCTGAATAGGGAGTTGGCACAAGATTACCTCTTGCGGAATAAAATGAATGACTCTCCATGTTTAGAGATGGTAAACTACAAGAGCAGTATTTTAGTGGGTGATGGACCTTAAAACTGGACCTAACAAGAGTTTATATGTAAAACAGGGGAGAGATTCATGTATGGCAAGCAGGGCAACCAGCAAATCACAGCCAAAATGCAAAGAGTAGCTTATTTCATTACCCTGCTGACAACACTGGGCAGCAGAGGAACACAAGAACACGGGCTCTGCTAGGCTTAGTTCATCCTAGTGAGCAGCAGAGAGGCCTGCTGTCTGCCCAAATAAATCAAAGGGCTTCACGCGTGCGCAGGCTGTGCTTTTATGATCTCTGAGCTTTTGATCTCTCTCTCTCCCAGGAGGAGGCTCAAGCATGTCTGTAAATGTGCATTATCTTTACATAGGAATTCTACTTTTCAAAAAACACAGAGAATGAACAATATCAGGCGTAATAAATGGATTTTTCCCTCCAGGTATTCTTAGCATTCCCAGCCGCAAGGCCACTTAAGTGAATTTACTATCCTCCTTGTCACTGTTCTGCTCTTAACCCTTTCCCCCCTGCAATTAACATAATAGATTATGACACAGGCATATATATCACAAAACGTATCTTATATAAGTATCACAAAATACATAAGTATACTCAATATCTTCTAGGACCTCCCTTCATAGTAATTTAAGATTATTTTGCTGCATATAAAATTTCAGTCCTGCTGAAATGACCACTACATCATTGTACCAGAGCACAAATGGTGTTTGTAACACCATTTGCAACAACAATCCTGGACGGCATGTCCAAATTTTATGAGCAACATAACAACCATCCCTAAACTCATATTTAAATCTACCAAATCAATTAGCAATTGGCTGCCAGCAGTTGGGGTAATAAGTTTCCACTAGAAAAGCTCATGAATAAGGAAATCCCACACTGACTTTGCAACTCCGCAGCTTCTGGAAAATTCCTTCACACACTTCAGCAAAATGGTCTTCATCTACCTCATATTCCATAGGCAAGGGTAATCCCACAAGTCCAGAATTATTGCTTGTCCTTGCTTAGCTCAATGAATCCAGAAGCTGTGGCTCATCAAGTAAATTTACTCCACATTTCTTCCCCCTCTCACTTAGCCACAAAGGTGAAGAAAATATGAAGCCAAACACATCTGCCTGTCTGCCATCTACAGACACACCCACGACTGTTGTCTACATTTATCAGTGAGACCAGTAACACCTCAAAGAACATCTGCAGGGTTTGGTAAGTATTTTATACTGCATCATAGGAAAAATCACAGGCAATACTGCTGAGGAATGTTGCAGCATGAACTATCCGCTCACAACACTAAATGGTTAATAATGAAAGTGCTCACCTGATAGATCCAATCGTTAACTGATCTAATAATTAGTTTTGCTTGTACAATAAACTGGAATGTAAACAGTTCTCTTCGAATTTCTGCACTTAGAGCAAAAAGAAAAAAAAAATCCCAATATATGAATGATAACATGAGCTCAGTTCCATGTGGATGGACAAATGGTAATCCCTTATCTATTTGAGACTTGGTCCAGTTGTAATCCTAAGAGAAAGCTTTACTTGGTTTTGAAAGATAAATAGGAATCAATAAAATCTGAGTGCTGCATTTTCACTGCCTATGCACCTAAACTGATGGACCATGACAGTTAGTAATATTTGAAATCCTTGTACTACTGCATTGCAATTTCTACAACAGTAAGGTTAGATTGTACATAACCAGTCTGGAAGACAAATCCAGGCCAAAACCAAGATACCGTTCTGTTTTCACAGCAGCTGCTAATGCTATGCTGTGGTCACTGGAAGGAGAGAGGCTCTGCAGTCTTCGTTCAGAAGGGTTTTCAAGAACAGACTGGATAAAGCCCTGGCCTGATCCCATGTTAACCTCTTTAAAGCTTTTTTCCAAACTGAATTATATCACAAGTCTATGAGCACTCCAAGTGGTTCACCTATTATTGTTGGATTATACTAAACAAGTTTGCTTTTCCGCATTACTTATTTTTTAACTTGCCAGAAGTCTATATGTAACTCATTCTTGCCTTGTTAAGTACTGTGCCAAACAGAAGGCACATCTTTCTATGTCAGCAACATTCATTCTCAAGTACTTACAATGAACTTTAATTTCTTCTACGCCAATTAGCCCACATATTCCGGATTCCAGTTCCAGGTGGTGGGTGTGGGAGATAATGGAATCACTAGCATTTACGAAAGGTTAAGACTGTTTTCTCAGATACTCTAGCTTGCTCCTTTTAAAAGAAAGTTACTGCACAACTAAAAGTTGTTACAGTTTTATAAAACATATAAATAGGGAATAAATAATGTACTTCCCCATCTGAATTTTAGGCAAGCAATAAAGTATTGAAGAAGATTATGTTCAGTAGAGTGCTTTTTCTTGTCATGACCCATGTTCAACTATTGCTTACCAGAACAATTTTTTCCCAAAACAGGTAATTGTAGAGATTCTCCTATTTTTCTGAATTTATATGCTAGACACATTTTTAAATTCTCAATTAAAGTGGATAGCCAGTAAATTCACACCTTTAGTTTCTCTTTTCAAAAAAATGTGTATCACTGACGTGGTATCTACTGTAATTTTCATTTTATATTTGAACAAAATCAGAGTATTAACAGTCTGTATTATGAGTGACTTTTACAACACCATGCCATTCTAGCTGTTTCAGCACTATTACAATAAAATTCTCAAGTTTGTAAAGGTATGCATTTCAACATGCATTTTGACCATTATGACCAAAAAGACTGTTAGTCTTTGAAATACAATTCCAAATCTCTCAAAACTTTAGAATGCTACTGCATTTTCTGTTTCTTACTGAAAACCACTGGGTATAAATTAATTTTACAATATGTGGCATTTTGATTTACAGAGAGAAAACAAAGGAGGCAGACACATTCCCTCCCTTTTTACAAAAAAAATTAATAATATAGACAACGGCTACAATTTCTATGACTTTTTAATCAATAGAATTAGTATACGTGTTTCTTAAGAATATTTCTAAAACTGTTCTTTATATTTAGCACTACTTAATTACTTCTGTTTGCCAAAAATAAAGGTCATAAAAACAATTTTGAATCTTGACTTAGATTTCTTGACTAACCTGCAAGTTCTAAAACCTTTAACTGTGTTCCATTTAATACATTTAATAGATGTAAAAGCTCACAAGCTTTTATATTATATGAAGGATAATTTACGCTTGTAGTGCATTTTTGTCCAATTAATAGATTGCCTGTGTGTTGCACACTTTGCATGACAAAAGAGCAGAATATTAAACTTCCATTTATGAATGCATGAAATTGCACTTTGCAAATTAGAAGTGCCGAAACAGAAATTTTTCACCCTGTTTAGGAAATAAACAGTCCTTAACCAATTAAATTGCATTGTAATAATTCTATGATTTATTGCAAATTGTTTAACTTTCAAAACTTGGCTAACCCATATTAAGGTCACAATCCATCATGTCTTGCTTGGAAAGTCAGCAAATAATGGCTGTTGTAGTAGCTGCTTTTGATGATAGTATGAAAGAAGTATTAGCACTTGTCAACAAAACTGCTTACAACCTAACATTAGCATGCATGGGCTGTTGTACCTATTTATTATTCTGGCAGCTTCACACATATTGTTACAAGCTTATAAAACATTTTGTCGGGTGGAAACCGAATGTACACTGTTTGGTTTTCTGATAGACTGGCAGCATAAATGTCTGGGCTGACTTAGTTTAGGTTAAGTGTAAATAGAGACACAAATTCTTCAGCCTGTTCTCTTATTGATACTGGAAAGTACTGAATTATTCAGCATCCAACTCTTCTGTTTGTGTCTATCACAGTTATCAATTACCCATCAGTCTTCTTGTCAAAACAGAATGGATTAATCTGGCTGAAAACAAGAGAAAGAAGTGGATACAATAACAGAGATGCAGGGTTGCCAAACCGTCAAAGGGAAATCCAGGCAGTGACAATTACCGTCAAAAGTCAGATATCTGGCTTAAGTGAGCAAGTGATTTCCCTTTACAAGCAAAGAATGCACTTAGCTTACTCTAAGTAAATTAATCTACCTACTTTGCCTACTAATGCATTATCAGCAATGATAGTCACAGTGATTTTGTCAGTCACGCTGCTCAGATGCCTTTATAGTTCAATGCTTTGTGTACAAGTTGATACTTAAATATGAATACGCATAAGATGTTATTTTATACATTTAAAGAAAATTACTTGAGTGTCATTACTTGCGTTAGCTTCATCTATTGTACACATAAATTGGTAAGAGAAATCAAGTAAATCTTTGAACTTAGGCCTGTGGAATACACTCAGCTTCTGTTGGATGTAGCTTTCCATTTTCCTCCCAAGCTCTAAACTTTGAAATCTTGGCAAACTCTTTAGTCCATCTATTACTCCTGAAAAAGCATGCAGATGCATGTGATTTCATTTGTATCTTTAAGTAAAATGTTAGTAACACAGCCCCCAGCCTGGAGCAAAGGTTTGGCACCCACTAAGTCATGTTTGGGATTCTATCAGAGGTTTCTGCTTCACCACCTCCTCCCCACACAGTAATAGTATCAGAAAAGACTCTTCTAAACTATTTTACTTAATCATTACTCATGCCTGAAGTCTTGCAATCATGGCAGCAGATTTCAAGACCTTGATATAAGACAAATTCTTCTACTGTATACTGCATTAAAAGCTTTTGAATTTAGCATGTTTTACACTTATTTTAGAAACTTATCTGCTATCTGATTTTAATTCTTACATAAGACATGGAGTACTACATTCTGGACTTTCAAATGCATATAAAAAACTACCAGTATTTCCACTATGTACAAAATTATTCACAAAATCTTGGGACAAAACTTGCACATTAAACAGTTTGACAGACCAAAAAACTGGTATCCACATATTTCTACATAAATTATTGTAATTCCTTAAAAGTCAAAATATGGTGAAGAGTATCACCAGAGTAATAAATTTGCAAAAACAAACCCAACCCCCCCAAACTAACAAAATAAAATTCAAACAAAAACACACACACAGGAAACAAACAAAAACCAACCAACCCCCTCCCTGAAATTAGCAGAGATACTTTGCAATCATTTCCCCTACAGTCCTGACTCACTGCTGATGTCTCTAAATATTCACTAAAAATACAGTGAAAGCCATTATGTCACATTATTTCAGTAAAGTAGTGACATTTACCTGTTACATGTTAATCTTCCAATTTTTTTTCATTTCTATTAAGCGTGAACATGGCTGGCTCTGTTAAGTACTTGATACCAAACATCAGGATTTACTGGCAGACATTTAACAGGCAAGAAAAGATTGCACTTTTATAAAAGTTATTCAGATTGTACAATTCAGCATTCCTAGACATCTGCTCAGTTATTTTAATAACTTTAAGACTGTAATGTTAGAATTTATAAACTAGATATATATTCTAATATTCCTTGCTCTTCTTTTGGAGATATGCCCATTGGGATATCTGTAAATTTGTGTGGAATTGGTGTCAGGTTCAGGTGTGATTAACTCTCTTCATCACTTTTAAGTGAAACAGTGTAAACAGATCTCAGGATATCTTTCAGAAAGACCTTTTCAGTTCCAAGAAGGAAACAATATAAACTTACTGTTACTTAATTCTTGACAAAACTGCTTTGTTCTCTCAAAAATTAAGAAATCATTTTTTCCCCTGTAACTGGTGAGAGCAACTATTATTATTATAAAAGACATAAAATAATTTAAACAGAAGAAATTCATTGCTTCATGTCAAAGGTTTTAAAAACTAGTTACAGAAATCAAACACTGCAATGAAAAGAAAATTGCAGCAGAAGCACTTATCCACTTCAAATGTCAGAGAATAATTTTCATTTTAATATAAGGTTTTTTGTCTTTATTTTAAGATCCAGCTTACACATTTGTTTATTCAAAAAGTTACAAATTATGGCTACTAGATCTATCTGTATGCCTGAAAACTGTCTAATTTTTTCATGTAATGTCCACTGGGTTTCCAGAAAAATCAACCTATAAGCTTCATTAACATCTGTCATATGAGACAATTAGGAGAATAATGTTGACATTACCAATCTGTTGAAACACCAGCCCAGATTTAACATTAAGGCAAAAATTGCACCAGTATAGCTCATATAACTTCCAAAGATTGTTTCTTGTGGTAAACATCTTCCAATTCTAATCTTACTGTGTTTTCCCCCAAAGATACACACATATCTGAGGACTAAAAGGATTAATTTTTATTTCTTATACCTAATTATATGAAGACTACTGCTTATGAGGCATTATCTAGGTGTGCATATGAAGCAGCAAAGTGTTTAATGCTCCTGTTTAACTTTAATTCTGCAATTCAGAACAAAACAGTTTAACCAAAAATAAGGGCTAAATGTGGGTCTGTCACTATGGTGCTTCTGATAAAAAAGCAGAAAATGCAGAATTGAGCGGCCTCTCCAGTGGCAGGTTGACAAGGCTGCTGAGTTTCCTTTGAGAAAGTCAACAAACATAGCCTCCAAAGTGCAGATGGAGAGCCCTGACCAAATTTCAGTATCATAATGAAAACTGAAAATATGCAAGAGGTAAATAAGTATCAGAGCAGTTGGTGGCAGATTAACATTTTATAAAGTACATCTCACTTGATGGTTTCTTCCATTGATTGTCAAATGTTAGGTACATTCATACTAGCTAAAGCACATTCATACTGGCTACAAAATTAAAATCTAGTATGCATATTATCAAGCAGCATTTGAGGTAATCAAGGTTTATACATAACACTGCAAAATCATATTTTGACAGTTTAAGTAAGATTATGCAACAATAAAGAAGAGCATTTGTGCAGATTATCATGAGGTTTCAGAGGAATTTTCCAAGCCTAAAAGACAAAAATACAGGAAAATGAGGGAATCCCTAACCTACCCCCAGAACTATAAAGGCTAGGATGCTGCTATAGAATGTTTTCAGAATTCTTAGTAACTTTCATTATCCCACTTTCAAAAACTAAGCAAAATGCAACTGTGTCAAATTATATTATCTTTCCATGGTTTGAACGTTTAATTCTCCACAGAATTAAATTAATTATGTATAAAGTAATGATGCTAATGCTAAAAGATTTTCCAAAATGTCGACAGCTCCCAAACAGAAATATTTTGAGTGTACAGACTTTATATTATTGCTTGATATTATTATTATTTTAATTACAAACATAGCAGGTTAAGAAAACATTGGATTTATTAAGCTGTCCACCATACCTGGTCCTTGTTACTCACCTGCTTGTTTCAATATGGTAGAATCTGTCTTGTTTAAAGCATCATGCCAAGCAGAGTTATTATCAACTACTTGGCACTGGACAACATTTGTGGACACACAAGGCCAGATGACACAATGATTTTCTGATTTCTTTCTAGTATTTCACAGTGTTTGCTGTGTTACTTCAAGCTAATTCTAAGCATTTTCTGAGAGAAAAACCCCAGCAAGTTCAAGAAAATAGAAAATAAATTATTGTGAACTAGTGCATTTGAGCGGTGCTTTATCTAATGTAGTCTGTGCAATTCTGCCCCATCTTCAGACAGGCGATTACCATTCTGAATCATCCATAAAAAGAGGACAAGGATCAGAACTCCCTCTGTGATCACAGCTTATTCCAATTACCATCCTAAAAATACTCATCTCTCACTCTTCAAAGCTTGTATGGAAAGAGAATCCCAAGGGTGGTCTAAAGAACCCCTTCCCAACCTACAGCCTGTTATAAATGATAAAAACAAGACCCTGGCTAAGAAACTGACATTCTTAACTGCAGTAATAATGAGATACATGAACTGGAAATTGCTTTTGAAAAATCAAACTGATCAACTGATCATGGCACTTCAATTGCAAGTCAAAGTATCAGGGTAAGCAAAATTTCCCTTTCAACCCATAACAATACTTAAAGAAAGAAGAAAAAAAATTCTGCTGGGTTTTGGAACTTTTGGGTTCTTTTCATCAGGAGCCCACATTGGTATTAATAGTGTGGGTTGCATTGAGTCAGAGTTACAAGTCTCGGGAACTACATCTTTGTCAAACTCAATAGGAAGGGCTGCTTCTACCTGTTCATGCTTCTCACCTAATGTTTTATTTTTGAGATGTTTTATTGGCCTAGAGGGGAAACAAATACCAATCTTTCTACTGAGCAGTAATTTTTGGAGAATGAAGTGTCTGACAAAACATCATAATTATGACTAACTTGCTTTCAGAACATACTTATGGGCATTCAGTAGTACAAGATCTGTCTACTTTTGCTAACATAGTTACACTTAGAATCACAGAAACATTCCAAATTTTTTGCAAGATGTCATATAAAGCTTATAAAAACATCATTGAAATGAACAGCAGTTTAAAAATTAAAATCATTGATCAAAATGAAAAAGACTGATAAAATTAACCATAATTAATGAGTAGACCTGACACACAACTTCATAGCTTCTAGTGAAAAAATATATGGTGGAAAATATTGTTTAAGCAAAAGTTAGGTCCTACACAGGAATTTTTTTTTCCACTGGAATTCTGTATTTTAAAGCAGACAACAGAACTAATAACACCCCCTGCTATTTCTGTCCATTATTTTGATTAAATTGAATGATTTCATCTTCCATCAGTTCAGCAATGATGTAAGTTTATTGAGCTGCTCATAGATCTTAGATAGACTGTTTATTTATTGAATGCCTCATATCTCTCATTATTTTTATGGGAAAGATTTTCTTAGGCTGCACCTTCGGTTTAGTGTGCAGGAGATTGAAATGCAACATTGCTAACATGAACCAAATGGAACTTTTCCACTTAACTCAAAATGCAAATCAGCCATGCAAAGATCAGCTCAGAAATGTTCCATACTGAACTGTGCTTGAGAATGCTTCAAAATCTTCTGGTTTGGAAAAATAACAGTTTTATTTTTCAGTGTTCATAAAAAATTGTCTAACTAAAGAGAATTGAGATCAGAAAGACTAAGCAGGCATTTACATATACAGAAACTCAAAATGTTTTGCCTTACGTGAACTTATTTTTTTTCTCAATAGCTTATAGAGTAATAAAAGGCCCTCATATTGAATTTAGTAATACATTTATGTCTATTTCTGTATTAAAATTTTAAATTATAATAGAGATGGCTGATTATTTGCTTTATTAGCTTAGCATTGATCAACTTTTTTTCTTATCTTGTTCTTATCAAGGTGAGGCTAGCACACAACAGCTAAAACCTCTTTATCAATAAACTAGGGTAGGATTATTCTGAATTTAAGATGTATTAGATTACATGGTCATAGGTGAACCAGATTTAAAATAGATCACCTAAGAATAAATAGTAAACACTGTTATATAATCCTGGGCCCCAGCAGGACATAAAAACACATATGGAGAACATCAACAAGGACAAGAGCTCTGCTCTACAGAAAAGTATTTTAAAAGATGACAGAAAGAGGAACTGTTTTTGCAAAAAGTTCTCCAGAAACATTTTAAGAAGGAAAATTTAGAAGGCAGGCACATGAAACCAAATGCAGGATGCTGACATCCCTTTCCATTATATACTTTCCCCAATCACACCTACTTAGAGAATGATGCAAGGCTACCCTTTATATGTCCAGTTTGTGTCTCTTCCTTATCAGTAGCTACTAAAATGCAGTTCTGAAAGAACTGACAAGACCTAGCTTGCTTACTGAAAGCATTCAGTGGCAATTACCTTCAGGCTACTTTTGTGCTGTATAAAAGTATATTTTATACCTATTAAGAATTTTCTATCTTTCTATTCCCCTTATGTTGTTTTCCAATAGGAAAAACAGAAACTCTGTGTATGAACGACACATAAACTGCACATACGTTTTCACTGTTTTCAGGTACAATATAAACTTTCTAACCTTGCATGACTCAGTCCTTCTGAGCTCTCATCAGCCTGACTCATCATGGGAAATACCATTCAAAATCAGAGAGTTTCTCTATCATATTTCTGCATCATCCTCTAGCATATTCTTTTAACATACTCCAATTTATTTTTGACAGCAGCCTCACTTTTAACAGCTATTTCCATTCTTTCTCTAAATTAATATTGCCAATACAGTAATAATTGAGGAAGTATATAAATGTTTCTAAGTTTTCTTGTCCTTTACTTTGCACTTCATCTGGCACTGTTCATTTAACTTGGTCATGGCTCTCCTCTGGACTTAACTAACTCAATCCCTGCCCCCAACAAACCCAGACTGTATCCTCATGAACAAAACAGGACCAAAGCCAACCTCTTCAGCATCAGCTTTAAAACTTGTCATCCAAGAGCTGAATAACAAAGTTATTTTTAAGTGTCAGCAAAACCAATTTGTGATCAGTCATTAATATCTGGTTTAAGTATTCTGTATCGCCTCAGGGCTATGTAACTCACATGCAGGCACAACAGGACTAATCCTGCTCTTGGTGCTAGCATCACTGAAACTGAGCTGGGTCCACCATTAATGTACGCCATCATGAAGAATCATTAGAATAGCTACCCAAATTTCAAGGTACAATTTAGACAACAGTCCCTTTGAATTATCTCTTTCCCAAGTTTCCTGCTCAACAAGCAGCATGCTCTATTTAATGTGACATAAAAGCCTGGAATCTCATTCTATTGAAATTAGAAACAAGATCTGCTTCTTTATTCCTAAAGGCAAGACATTATCTCTATCTTTAAACTCTATCTATTTATCTATGTATCTATACTGATCTACATATTTTAAAAGCAACAGGATCTAGTGCCAAGACGATTTAATCTGCTGGGTACTGAACTAGGCATCCTTTAACATTTAATTTCAAAATAATGAAAAAGCACATAGCTGGATATTTCCAGCCATTATTTCACTAAGTATAATTCAAGTTATAATCTTTCTCAACAGGACAGACTAAACAATCATGCAGACTCTGATTTATCTCAAGTGTTGCTCTATATGAATTATGAAGTGTAAATGTTAGAAGGAAAAAGTGCAAGTTTTATGTGAGAACACACAGTTGTTATACACTAATAATCTGTTTAAGTGTACTCTGACACAAGATGCACCTCATCTTTGACTAATCAGGTAACACAAAATTGAAATAAGCATATAATGGCAGAAAAGGTAGATCAGCTTCCTTACTGCCACTACAAAGATAAGTGTTAATTGCAAATCAAGTTTTAGATAATTTCAATACATAAAATCCTTCTCAATTAAAAAAAATACTGATGAAGAAAACAAACATTTTCCCTTCAGTTTTTTTGAATGCTCAGATTCTGCCTGTTTCAATAGTTTATTTATACTAACTGTATGCACATGAGTTCCCAGGTTCATTTCATAACGGGAATTAACAAAATAAACATAAGCACTAAATGCCTGATGAAATTCAAGATATCAAATATGATATTCTCTGTGAACTAAATGGCAATGCAAAATAATAACTCATCATAATGAAAATGTAAAGCAGTAGTTCTGCTTTATTCAGTATGGCAGGTCAGTGATCCCTGTGAAGCTATATTGAAGCAAAGAGTAGATTAATAATTTAATTTGGTTCATGCCTGTGCAAGTGGGGCACTGGAAGACATTATTCTGTAACCAGCTGTTGACCCTAATATGGGTCAACCAATTAGATACCTCTATTTTACTGTTGGTGACCAATATAAAACTGACCAGAAATTTTTGTTGTAAACACAATACAGTGGCCTAAAACAATCCCAGTTGTCCCCCTGGTGGAGACAGTGGGTTGATAGAGGCTCACAAAGAAGCTCAGCAAATGAAAAAATTGCTAGATCATTTTAGGATGCATTCTGTTACTGAGCCTTTTTTCAATATCACTTGGTGAAAGAACAGCCCTCTCAGATAAACCTCCACAAAGCAAATACCATCCATATGAAGATATGTTTGCTCCTTGTTATCACAACTTATGCCACTTAATTCATTATTCAATTCAATTATTTATTAGATGCAAGGTAGCCACTCATCCCTAAAGGCCATGTATGCAAAAGACTGCTTGTAATGCTGTCACTTCAAACCTCTCCAGGCTTTTACATTGCTTCAAGAATTAGGAAAAAAGTAGCAAACAATTTAGATTATTCATACTGATATTAAATCTGTATATAATAAAGGCAATGAAAGAAACATTACATAGCTAGCTTAAAATTTATTGATACAGATCAACAGAATATCTTATTCCCTGTATCTGGGACACTGACTCCTGCAGTATAAAACCCACTATAAAACCCACTAGTTGGTATTTTATGTTTTTTAAGAGATCTAATTAAAAAGCAAAAAAATATTGGTTTGTCACATTCCTTCCTCCCATTGAAAGGCCCTTCAGCCTCTTTCCTCAAGTTCCTTTGATATATTCAGTCCACTACCACTACCAGAATTACCTGCTCAAGTGCTGAATCCTCATAATGAGCATATGAAAATCAGTGATTAAATGCCACAGATATTGAAGTCCAAAATATTTAAAATATCCTTTTGTTATATAATGGACTGTAAGATATATTGCAGCTGATTTTTGTAACACACAAATGTGTGTTCTCCAATGTTTTTAAATGTAAATTTTGCTAATGACATTTAATAGCATAAAATAAGATCTTCAGCTCTTTTCGTACTGCAGTAGCAGTCGACAAGATGTTTCAATTTTACTCTGTAACTTCATACTGTTAGAATCATTAAAATGCAAATGAATTACTGAATTAAAAAGATTTCCGATACACTCTTAGCACAATTAATATTGTATAAAATTATCTGCATAATTACACACACCAACATTGATATAAGGCATTGTAAAAAGTCACCAATAAGAAACTGGATGTAAAACTGGCAAGCAAATTGAACAGGCATCTACATATGAAAATATAAGAGGTAGCTTACAGTTAGTACTTTATGTGGCTATTATTACACAGTATATTCCACATTTCAGTCATTGAAACATTTAAAAAGGAAACATTTTTTCCTGGGAATTCAATCTAATGATGCATAATAATGTACGACTTACAACAGTTTACAGTAAATACTTTCTTGATATTAACTCTACTTTTAAAATTATTTAGTGACCTGACATTACATAAACAATTGAAACAATAAGGAAAAAAAAACACACCAAAAAATCATTGCAGGTATACACCTCAAGAAATTATTGAATTACTAAAAATAGCATTTTCTAATTATAGCAATTTATTGCTAGAGTTGCTACAAAAACCTCTGCTTTTTAAAACACTATATTTTTCTAAGGCTGTGTTATGTGGATTGTGACTTTAAAAATGTATGTATGATTCTTAGTAATCCTGGTCTTATAGCATCAGTTAAACCATCATAATTCAGGAACTCATCCACCTGAATAATTGACCTTTTATTCCTGCAATAGCAAGTATAAGGTGTATTGCTTTCCTTGGATAATGCGGCAAGTATAGAAATTCATAAAGTGTAATACAAGACCCAGTTGTTTTCTGTATGTCATGTAACAGTGGCAGTAGCTGGGCTGTGTGGGGAACTATATTCACACTCATCTGATATTCTGGAGCAATTCTGAAAACTTAGTAGGGAATAATAATAATAATGAATGAAAACTTTTCTGTTAATATAGAGAGTCCTAACTTTATCCTATATTGTGCAATGTTTGCATTTTTGCACATGGGAGATTTTAAAAGTCACACAGAGATTTTTGCAGTGCGACCGTATGCTAGATAAAGACATTTAAGCTGTCAGTATAAACTGCTTCTGTTTTCATTTTGCATTTAATTTCAATGCCAGACTCAAGGCATAAATTTTTCATCACCTGCAATGGTATGAATAAAAGATTAAAAAAAGAACTGAGGAGAAATTCTAACACATGCAGTGCATGCAGCACATTGTGCAGACACAGTGTGCATAACTACATGTTTAATTTCCATCACTTTTTCCTATGTCAGGAACACTATTATTTAGTTCATACATCATGCAGCTAATTTCCAGGATTTCAGCTCTGTGGAATTCAAATGTATCTAGTTCTGGATAATAATCCATTCAACACTCTTGAAATCTGAAGATGATACACATATTGGTAAATTCATGTAATACTTTCTTAACATTAAATAGAATATGTCTCTTGCCATCTAGTGTTGGTAAGTTAAGTACTATTAAAATTTTTCAGCAGCACATATTCTTGCCTTACTTCTTGAAATAGCAAATGAATAATTCTTTTCCTATGTTCCAAGAAGCAAGAATTACTAAAAAATTCTGAGCTGATTTCAATTTCTCATTAAGGCTCACTTCATCTTTTAGCTGAAGGATGTTATCAATCCCAAGAGGTGACGTCATGGACTCACTCTCACAGAATTTTTTTATTTAGCACTTCAGTTTTTAGGAGCCTCTTTTATTTTACTGCATTAACACTCAGAGGGGCTTGGATGAAATTCTGTTTGTCTCTCTCCAGCAGCCTCTATGGAATAAAGAAATGTTCTGTGGAATATACCTTGTTTAGCATTAATGGCAGCCCTCTATTAGTCAGAAAATATCTGAGATTCCTAGTTTGACTTTTGCCTGGCAGCAAGCTCTCAGGCACACTATACATTCTGGTCAAAATTAAAAATATTCTTCAATTTTGCACCATTTCTAAAAATGTACATTTGGGTAGTAATCTCTGTATACTGAAACTAATTTAATGGGAAAAATACACTGCACAATTTTAATATAATAATGTGTCAAAATGGTTCCTAAAAATAAGTTCAAACTGTGGTTTGTAGTGCTTCACCATCAAAGCACTGAAACATCTGAGCAAAGGCAATAATGGTATTACTCCAATCCCTGGCCTTTTCAGTCTGGGATGAGCACTTTTAATTGGAAAGATACATTTAATGGATGGTGACTGTATTGATGTGATTTATGGCTGTCAGAATTAATAGGACGGAAATACAGCATTTTACTAGTTGCTTCTTTGACTTGTAGCAAAGCTGGTCCGAGTCACCACTTTTGAAGAACTTTTAGAAGGATTGTGTATAAGTTTTCATTTCTAATGCTTCTGTTAAGAGTTCAAGCAGATAAAAAGAGGTCGAATATGAATAATGAACTATTTTCACATCCAGTGAAAAGTTGTCCATTTGAAATAGATTGTGACATACTGCTGGGGCTGTGTGACACCTGCACTTACATGACACTCATTTACATTCATTCTCTATTTCCTCTAAACAAATAAAATTACATTTAGTGCTTCAAGCTGTCAAGGCACAAAAGCAAAATTATGTATTTATTTTTAATGGAGCACCACCAATAGGAGCAATGGTGGTGCAATTTTTTACTGGCAATTAGCTTCTCAGTTCCTGCCATCAGCTCTGCAAGGTGCTAAGTATTTTAGCCTTAATCCAGCAAGAAGTCTTTGCTTTACTTCACATTGGATAAGAAATCATCTCCTATGAGCATCTGAACTCGCTTTTAACAAATTTAACAAATTATAGTCTGCACCACACAATATAGTCTTATCAAATGAGACAGTAAGCAAATGTGGCTAAATGTGAAAATTTGGTGACCAGAAATAGCTTTGAATTTGCAGAGTTCCATATATTTAACTTTTTCCTATAAAATTTGTGACAATGACAAGATACAAAGTTACATTACAATCTCATTTTTTAACTGTTGCAAAGTGTATGAGTAACTTGGGCATCTGGGCGTGGTAACTGTGAACTTGTATACATTCATCCATGTATACTACATATGTATATATAAACCACAGGAATTTTAAAAATGCAAAAACAGAAGTGTTGTACTTTCAACAGATTTTAAACACAGTTAGGAGTGTAAGATTCAAGGAATTAAATTGAGAGTGGAAACAAGAATAAGAAAATATATTGTAAAGAATATCTAAAACTACTCCGAATTCTTTACACCACTGTTTTCAATCAATAGTGAAAACTGAAAATTAATTGGCAGTGAGAAGGCAACATTTTTTCTGTGCTACATCCTTAAAAAAAAACAACTTCAACATTTTAGACTATAGATTGTTTCCTCCACAGAAAATACTGTGTTTCAGAAATGGGATGGAGAACAGAAAGGCTTTGTTAAATGTTTAGGAAGAGGGGTGTGAGCAATCAAATGAACTGGTCCATAAGACTCAAAGGACTTTCTGTTTGTTATAATTTTTTTCCATCCACCAGGCATTATTCTTCCCAAAATGAGAAAGTGTGGTGCAATTTTTATAGTTGTGTCTATGGATGAAGTCACTACATGTAGTGATGCATGACAAATAAATGTACAAGTTTGTCTTATTCTCTTTTTTTGCCTGGGAAGGTTATTTTGATGGTGCTTATAGTGCATTCAGCTCTGGATTTTCTAAATATAAAACTGGAAAAGTAGGAAAATTTTAGCCATTGTCTGAGTGTTGCTGTGTAAGGTTTCATTTTAGATTAAGATATTACAGATTTATCAATATCAATGACAATGAATTTTGGTGCATAAATAATTATACATATTATTCAATTACAGCATAAGCACTTAATTCTAGAACTACAAAATATAATAGAAGGACAGAAACTGCTTAAATGAATTTGCATTGCATCAGCTGGGTGCTAATTTAAAAAAAAACCTGGTGAATATCTGCCTTAAAGTTTCTAGGCTAATTGATATAAATTTAGGAGCTACTCTGTGATTTCATTAGGAAGTACACCCACAGAATATGATGGCTTCTGTCATTTTGAAAAGAATGCCAACAGTATGGTTGTTTCATTCACATTTATTTTTTATTTTTTATTTATTCTAGACACAGGAGAGCTCAGGAGACTTCCAAGCTTTGAGTCTAGCAGTAATTTCAGCATAGTGATTCCATTTCTAAAGCTCCACCTATCTCATTGCTAAATTTTACTTAAAATCACAATTTAGTGACAGTTCATAATAAATTTTAATATATAATTACTAATGTATCTTGATAGTATTAATCTAGTTTAATTTACTCATGTTCTAAAGTGCAACATGAAGTCGATAAAAATAATTTTGCAGTATGCCATTTCTGCTTGCCTACTACAAATCAAAGATTTTCTTCTTTTCATAATACACTATAATATGGCTACAAGTGCATTGAAATTCATCTTGTTAGAATGGTAGTAATATATCCCACCAGGACTACTGTTCCTAGTAGCAATTTAAAATAATTATTGTGAGACTTGATGCTAGACATCAGGTTTGCAATAGAATTACAATGAGGGAAGCATATTAGAGACAAAACATTGCTGGAAGAAAACTTCATAATGGTGCAATTTGGAACTAAGCCTCAATTTTACAGTAATAGATTCTCTTTATGATGGCACAAAGGAGTAAATGCACTTAGCAAATTTAAATCTATTATTAATCACACTTCATCAATTGCAGTGTAGAAAGGAGAAAAGATATTAGGTTTTTAGTTATATTTCTTATATAAAACAAGTTCTGCAATGAAGAACGTTTTAGAAAAACCTCCTTGTTATAGCTCAGAAACACAGTAAGTCTTCATAACTGCAGAGAGTTAAAGAGGTTCAAAAACTTTCTAAAATAGTTTTGCATGTCTTTTCAGGTTAGAAGTTACTCAGATGGTACACCCAACATCACCAAAACAATTTCACTTCTAGAAACAAAATATCCAACAGGAAAGGTGAAGTAAATGTGATGTTCCCAATTGCTTTCCCTAACCACTTTTCTTAGATGGAGGGAGGATTGTACTATTCCCGATTTCATTAAATCACAATTTTAATAAAGCAAAGTATACTCATTTAAGTATCTACAGACTGATTCACAGTTGAACATACCAATGGATGCTTTCAGAAAGATATTTCAAATAAAGTAACAGAAAGTAACACAATGCAGATTTTGGAAAGTTGTCATACTGCATTGGAAACATTTCTTGTTCTATTATTGTGAAAACTTCCAGTTTTTATACTCTAAATTGTAATTTTACATCTAACATTAAAATAACACATAGATTTGGTACCTCTTTTCTATTAAAAATGATTCACATTTTTAATAAAAATAATATATACATAAAATATATATCAATGTATTACATGAAGTTTTGTTTACATTTTGTTTGTTTGGGGGTTTTTATCACTGATTCTTTCAATAAACAGCTGTCTGATGGAGACAATTCAGATGAAAATAAAACTTCTAATTTCAGCACAAAGTAATGTGATAAAGTTATCTACCAAAGCACCAGCATATGAAAGCCAATAGGCCTTGCAAATGCTTATTTTAAACAGTATTAATTTGACATTTATTTTATGATCAGTAAATAAACATTTCAAATATGTTTAATAAATTCATATCTCTTATCTTTTAGAGGGAGATTAAGTTCATGTTCACCTACATTTTACTGCTTTTGATCTTTGCCCATGTAGAGGGCTTCCAAGACTTTGGGATAGATTAGATTCTACACGTGTGTGAAATAGATAATAGAGAAAAGTGTAGTTTGTTGTATGTCACAGGGTGAGAAATTTAGAGTTTTGGGATTCTAGTATGGAAGTAGATAGGAGGCAAGATGGAGGATTTTGAGGGTTGTCTTGAGCTTCTTCTTCTTCTTCATCTACTCCATTTTCTGCAGTGTTGGTGGCACAGGGTGATTGAGTGAGCAGAGTCACAGGGCAGAGGTTACGTGGAAAGACAAAGGTAGAAATAAAGTACACTTTAAGAGTTAATTGGATAAAACAACTTTAAAAGACCTTGAAACTGCACATCTTGGGGCCATTTTTGCTGTACTTTCTTGCGCGCTAAGTCTGCTGCAGACAGCATGCCAAGCTTCTGATAAGATACCAATAAACAGCAACTGTTTATTGAAAGAAGTCCCGTGCATCTCTCAATCCTGGCACGGAACTGCTAAAAGGAGGTTTTCCCCCATCAGGGGTGCCTCTGGGGCCCAATGATGAGATGGGCACTGGCCATTTAAATTGCGTTTAAAATTCCTGACAGGCAGAGGATCTTCTGAACTTTAATGATTTTAGTTCCATGCATGCTCCAGCCATCACCAGACAATAAATGCACACCCACACTGCAGCTTGCAAAGAATTTCCAAAGCTATTTTCAGATGAGCTGACTTGGATACCAGAAGCACTTTAAGTAGCATAAGCTCATGTGGGCTAATTTACTTTTCCTTGCTTCAGCAAGGAAAATTAGGCTATAAGGAGGTCCAGACTGTAAGTTCCTGGTACCCGAGGTACCTCATGTATAATACCCCCTATATTATTTCTCCTATCCTGCAGTCTGTAGCATAGCCATGGCTGGAGGAAACTAGTCAGTCCCTCCATGAGACAAAAACCTAAAAATGGTTCCGTGTCAATGGCTTCATGTGAATGAACATGCATTACCTCACACTTCTCATATAATTTCCTTGAGGATGCTGCACACTTATTGATCCAGATGACCCTAGTAAGGTCTGCAGAATAACACATCTATAACATTAGAAACAAAAACTTCAAGTACTGAAACCAGTTTTCTGAAAGAGGAGTTGAATACAGACAAGCCTACTCTTTTTCTACTTCCTTCTGAAGACATAATTTAAAGGAAAAAGAGGACAGAGGGAACTACCTGATCTGTATGCAACACCTAGAAGAGGTGGCATTACTGGCTTCCATAATTACTTCTCAAGTCTTTGATAGTTCATTCTTACCAAAGTGAAGAACAACTTTCATTCTTCTTAAAAGTAAAACATAAAACTATCAGCAAAATGTGATATACATCCACAGATTTAAAAGCAATTACACAAGAAAAAGGAGAAAAAAATCCCCATAAATTAACAGTACCTTTAGATAAACTCATGACTCAAACAGTGAATGTGTTTTTATTGTCCCTATGATATTTCAGACCTTAACTTAGTTTAAAACAAATTACTCAGCAAACATTTTGGAAGGATGTTAGAAATTCCAAGTTATTTCTTCATTGTCTTTTCTTTTTTATGCAAGCATGTCAATGTCAATTGATAATTTTCTCAATGGAAACAAACACTTCCTACAAATAACTGCTTAGCATTCCTGAAAAAAAATCTGAAACAACTGAAAATTTCCTAAAACCTCAGAAATGGCCAGAATGATATACACTCAGGACAGTGAGATAATATGCATCTGAAACAGCTTGTTCAAAAAGACTGTTAGTACTGTATAAGTCAATAAAAAACAGTTCCATGTTTCTATTTTCAATTAATCCAGCAGGAATACTGCTATAGTCCTATTCATTTTCTTCACCTAGTCCATACACAGTCATCCATTTATGGTTTACAGCACAGGTGATGATAATGCATGTGTGTTTATTATAAAGCCATGCTTTTTAACTACTAAATGGAATTTAAGAATGCCTGCCTCTTGTAATACTCTTTACATCCATAAGAAGTCCAGCCCCAAAGCACCTGTAATGCAGAGCTGAACCCATCTTGAGCATGGTGTTTTAAAGCCAGCCTGCAGTCAAGGATTATACCCATGCTGTATGTCATACTGACTCCATAAAGCATCTCTTTTCCAAATGCCATCAAGAATGGCATTTCTCACAGATTTTCTTTCCTTTCTCTGAAATATCCTCCCGGATGGTCTGAGGCCACCAAACTAAAATAGTAAATAGAAAACAAAATCCAATCAGTTTCTTAGTACAGTTTATGAATTACAAGATGCTATGCTAAAGAATAAGAAAAAAAAAATAAAATATATCATAGTAGCAGCTCCCAAGACTGAGGAAAACAGTTCTGACAGCATGCAACTTTTAAAGCTGAAGAGCACAATCTAAAATAATACAGCTGAAGAATGTTCCCATAGCATACACCTGAAAAAATCTATTAAAACAGAAGTATATCCAAGTATAATGGGGCAACTATATGCTTTTAGGACATGGTTCAAAATTATATTTTCTGTCCTATATAATTTTCAAAACAAACAAATAAAATTATTTCTATTTATACAATAGCTACTCCAGAATACGACCAGATGCTCTGATTATATCTTCTAGATTAGGCACATGGCCATCCACAACCTGAAAAAGGTTATCTGGTGTAATACTTCATGTAACTTAGCATTCGTTAGCTTCACTTGAAATCTCCAATGCTGGTTGAACGATAGTACAGATTATAATAAATAATCTAGGGACAAAACTAAATTATGTGAAGTAGAGAACCCCACTAAGCAATTTCTCCAGCAAATGTCAGAGTTATTAGACTCTATATAACTTAGATAAAGGAGTATACTACATGCAGGTTAATAATTTCTAATGGGACTGATACTAAGATATTTTTTGCCTCAGATTATCAAAATTTCCAATTCTTTATGTGAAAGTCCATCTGTGTACTTCCAGAAGCACCATGAACCAAGGTCTAAGACAGAACAATGAAACATTCACACTGAGTAATATCTATATAGAGCTATATATATACAGATGAAAGTTGCCAGCATCAATAACAGGAACTAAAAATAGTTTGACTTTCACATGAAACAGAACTTGTTTAAACAGTCTTCATATTTGCAAGCAGGCAATGAAGAAAGCTGAAAGATTAGTTTTGCCCCTAAATAAACAAGATTGAATAATGAATGGATCCTTGAAGAATTACTGTCTACTTTTCAATATTAGCAGAGATCTCCATTTCTTATAGTGAAAAAATATGTATATTGCAAGATTAGTAATCACGAATTTTTCAGGCCTATGATACACTAATAGTTGTAAATGCAGATTATTTGACTGTCCTGAATAGATGAATGAAAACTTACACAATGACTCCAACTGGTGACCAGTTTAAAATACTAGAAAGAAAATCAGTGAGTATTTACCATTAAGCTGAAGATCATCAGATTACTGACAATAATAGATCAGTAAAATTTAAAAAACAGTAGATACTGCATGAATAAAACAGCTGTAATTTAAAACAAAAAATAGACTTCATAGGGCTATTGTGCTGTAGGTTTGAATGAGCCAGTCTATACACAGAGAGATGTTTCCTTTCAATGGCATAAAAAAACCACATCATAGTGGCTCTCACTGAATGTAGGCTCTTTGCCATGGGGTTCAGAAGCCATATCCTTTTGACAGTTGAAAAAATTATTCCCATTACATGTTCTTGCATCCCTCAAGCTATATAACTTCTATATAACAACATTCCCAATACAGCCACTGTCTTCCTCCTACTCTCATCTTCAGTACTGCAATCTGCTTATTCTTCTATGGTATCTTTCCCACCTCTGCTGCCCTGACTGCCTTCTAATATTGAATGCTCTTTTCTGGTATCTGCATCTCTTGTCTCTTTATGTCTTCCACTTCTTTCTTTCACAAGAAGTGCCTCTAATTTAGAACTTTATTACTTTCAGTATGATTCCTCTTATTTGTCTTAGTCACAGCACTGAATGCTAACCACTGCTTCCAAAGCCACCAAACCTTGCCTATTTTCTTTTGTGTTTTCTACCCATTTTCCCTTTTACTACACCATCCTGAATGTCATCATCTTTGAATTTAGGTTAAAAATGTTTCTATCCCCTGTAAAAAAAATTCATTTTCAAGGGACCATCCACCCTTATTAGCTCAGCATCCTCTAAATGATACTTGTTATTTCACTGTTTTTAATCCAAACTGCAACCAATTTCTGACACATAATTTATATAATCACAAAAAAATCTTTATTTTCCATGCCCACAATCAAACAAAGCACAAATTTTAGTACATAACTCAATGTAAGAGGATTCTTATGGAGCGATATGTTCCATGGACTAGTTTTTTGCAGACAGTGATGAACTTTTTTCACTCCAATGGCCCCCTCCAAATTAGTGTGTTGCTGGTTCTCCTAACCTTCAGGAAGTGTCTTTACTTCTCCACTCTTTCTCAGCTTTGAGTCCAAAAACCTATGTCTCCTTCCACCCAGCTACTTTTCTTTGACCATAATTCATGTGCTATGAAGATGCACCTACAGATAACAATGGCATGAGTAGTGCATTAACCCCTTGGCTAATCCCTTTTTTGCCACGTGCACAAGAAGGTCACAATTAAGCCCTTTTAATGTGTTTTCAAAAGCACTTAAAAACTCAATTATTTGTATGGCATTTTATGCATTACACTATTTGTGCAAATATGCACAATGCATAAAATTACAGTCTATTTGTGTCTGTTAAGTGCCATGTTACTCTGTAAATGAGCAGTAAGATAGAAATAGGAACAGCAAAAGAAATCAAACCTCAGGTGATTACAAGTGAGAAGAGGAAAGCAATGTTATAGAGCATATACATTCACAAAAATCTATTTTTATGGATACTGTAAATAGGGAGTTTTGGAGGGTTGCTAAGAATTTGGTTTAGCTGGGACCAAACACATTTGGTCTTGACTGCCGCTGCGTTCATGATCAAAATGGGAATAACTTCATACTGGAATGATGTTGCTGTCTGATCAGAACTGTGACATGCTGTGTGATAAGCCAAGGGAGAGCTGACAACAAGGATGCTGTGATATTGGGAGACATGGTTTGCAATCTTGCATGCAGATTGGAAAAATATTATTTTGTGACCTGATGATATGACTGGATTCGTAGACCTGAATTAGCAATTGATTGATGGAGCAGTCTGTTTAGTGGCCTGTAAGAGAAGAAATAACCTTTGTTTTGGTTTTAATCAGAACAACAGATTTGATTTGAAATCAAAAACCCAGTCTGTAACAGCAGCTACAGTACACTGGATTTAAACCTTTTTGGGCAAATCCGCACAACTTCACTCAAAAAATGGCACCCAACTTCAGCAACACTAGCTCTGCTACACATGAAGACAGAAAGCTTTGTACAACTGAGATAAGCAGTATTAAATCCCTAGAAGTGGTGCAAAGGCAAGGGACATCTTGTGGGAGGCAGTGGGAAAGCAAACGGTCATCTCACAGAACTGATACACCAAGCAGAACTAAAAATAATCAAATAGGAGGAGAAAGGAAGTTTCTAAAAGGAAGAAGGGCTCATTCTGGAAGTTAAAAATAGTATGCTGAACTGTGGTAAGTTAGTTACAAAACCCAGGGAGACGGTCTGGAACGGAGTTTGAGTAACAACCCATGCTATCATCAAAAGCTTACAATAGAATAGTAAGTTTTCAAACATATCAGGAGGAGGTTTTCTGCTTGAATGTTCGCATGGCTAGAAGAATATTAGTGTGCCAGTGTCACGGGTTTTTTGCTGGTTTTGTTTTTCATGGTGGTGGTAGTTTTTTGTTTCTGAATAAGATGTGGAAAACTTGAGCAAGTTCCTACACTTGCGGTTTTCTTAATAAATGTATCAGTAGAAAATCTATCTCAAAGTAAATGTCTGTAAAAAAAATTGTGTGAGAAATAGAGGGGAAAAAAAAGATGAGTAGTAAATATCCAGTACCAAACAATGCCCGCTTCAAAACTGAACTGATTACTGAACCACTAATTGTATTGTGCAACCTACTATTTAAAGCCTACTTAATTAAGGAGTAGAGAGCAGTAAATGTGCCACTCATCTCTGAAATGCATTCCAGGGAGCACCTGCAAACAGGTCAAGACTACATCAGACCAGTTAGTGGATACTATAATAAAGATTAGAACATTTATCCATCAATAGAGATGGATAAATTGTTTATACCAGATAAGAGTCAGCCCATCCCTGGTAAATGGAAATAGTTTATGAAAAATTTACCAATTATAATGTTTGTAAAGGAGATCTGCTCAATATAGTGTACTCCATTTTTCAAAGTTTCTGACATCGTCTTTCACCAAAGACTTGCAAAGAAACCAATCATGGTGGAAGAGAAAGAGTTGCAACACAGATAAATCTGGCTGAAGTGCAGGAGTCAGTTTGCATTGTGCGTGCCACAGAAATTCCACAAGGAGACAAGTGTTTAATTTATTCATAGTTGCTGAGGAGTGTGTGAGTCAAATGTGAAATGAGGAAGTTTGCTGATGATTCAACAAGTAATAAAGTCAAGAACTGATATTGCAAACATCAAGAAGGCTCTTATGATTGAACTCCTGGGCATTAAGGTGGTCAATGAAACTCAACAGAAATGAAGTTATATATGCACAGGAATCTCAATTCTTACTGTAATTCTTACTGTACTTGTGAAGTGATGGGCTCTGAGTACATTATTATCCATTATGCATGAAATCTTGAGGCCTTAAATAGGTCTGGGAAAATGTATGTTAAATGAGGACTAAAAATGGAAGAAAAACTAAACAAATTCAAACCCAAATTAAAATTTAAAAAAACAGCGTTGGGTTTAAGCATTTGTATTAAGAAGGAAAATAAGAGAAATATACTAAGGAATGGATATAAATTCATGGCTTTCTCATGTGTTGGAAACCATACACATTTGTCATTTCATCCCTCTGTCTTGTGGAAAAAAAAGATTGAACTAGGTGCAAAAGTAGATGGGATTAGCTAAGGCTGGAAAAGACATATCAGAGCAGGACATAAAAGAAGTCCACAAAATTTAGAGTAGTGTGGAGTTAGAGAGAAGGAATCTACTTTTCAACCATCTCTTCCAACTTATGAGTTGGTGGGCCTCAAGCACAGAGAAGAGCATCACAACAAAACAAAAAAAAAAAGCTTCAGGCAAAGTGCAGTAAAGTTATCCATTGCTGAAGATTCTAAAAGTTTATGTGGACTCATGTCAAGAATGGACAAGTTCAATGAAGAGGAATCCTTAATTAACTAGTAAATATATGGATGCTTCCTCTGTTTATAGGAGGCTGTGAGCCAAAAGTTATAATAAACTGAATCAAAGAACATTCTGAGTTGGAATGGACCCACGAAGTTCATTAAATCCAACTCTTAAGTGAAAGGCCTGTAGAGGGATCAAACCCACTGCCACGGCACTATTAGCACCATGCTCTGACCAACTGAACTAATCTCAGTGTTTGAGTGAATATCCAGGGATATTTTGATATGTCTCAACTGGCTTTTGAATGCTTGCTACATCAGAACATTCTTCACTGTGGTAATCAAAGACAAAGTTGAATAAACAGACATAGTTTTTAAAAAGTCTCTTCATTCAGTAAACTACAAATGAGACAGTACAGGTTCTCACATTTCACAGTAGTAATGTATCACTTAAGTTTATTATGCAATATGAAAGATGGCATCTACAAATGTGCTCTTTATTTTAATACATGGAGAGTTACTAGTACCATCTAACGTATCTGCTTAAGTAATCTAGTTTTGATTGAGTCAGAATACTTAAAATTAGTGCTACCCACATACAGGAGCAGTAGTGTTTCCAGACAGATCTAAATTAAATGCATAAAGAAAAAAATCCATAAATAGTCCCTCCAGTGTTACTTCTACTTACCTAGTATTTGCCATATTTTATTGCTTTCCACATATATATCTACTCAATTATTAATAAAAAAATTGTTAGGATGAAGTAGAGGCATTTTTAATGCCTTTTGTTGACATCTCCATCACAGATCTATCTCAAAGCTAAACAGATTCTGACAATGGCAATTTATGAGAGAAATAAATTGCCGTTCTGTAATTTTTTGCTTTAGAACATATTGTTTCATAAGCTAACTTAAAACATCAGCTTTAACAAAATCTTCACTTCAAAAATACACATGAAACTCTACCTCTTACATGGTCTTTTCTTTTTCAATAATTTCACAAATAGAAGAGTCTGTAAATCCTTCATGTTGTTCTGAGGCATATCAATGGCATCACCTACATGGCAGGTATCACATAAAATTACACAAATTATGCTCTACTTGGCATCTGCCAGGATTTCAGTTTAAAACAAAGTGCAGCTTCTCCCACACAGCATCCTGATTAAGCAAATAAACTGTGGCGCTGACTGCAAATGTACACACCAGAGTGTAAAAAATGAACAGATACAATGGCCAAATCTGTATTTAATTTTAATTAAATTTCATTCTGTAGCTCAATTAATCCACAACTCCAAATGTCATCAGGGCTTAGGCAAATGGAATGACATCTGCTAGACTGCATCCTGACTGTAAAACCTTCACAGCATGCTACAGCTCTGGAAAAGTACCAGGAGAAAAAGAAAAAAGAAATGTTCTCAATAAATATATATCAATGTGCGAAAGTGTAATCTCAACAGAACACAGGAAAGGTACTTGACAGAAAACCTGAGAAAATTTCTTTATTTTACAACTCTGGCTAATAATAGTGCTTAACTAAAACTGAATACAAGGTTATCCATTAGTAATAACATATTTACCATGGAATTGTGTTGTTTTTTAAAAAGTAATCTACTAAGAGACACCTTGTAGCATCCTTTGTAACTAAAAGAAACATAGTAACTAAAAGAAATACTGTAAATACTCTGTGTTATTTCTAATATAGCTGTGTATCTGCATAGAAGTGTTATCCAGAAGTTTCTGCTCCTGTTTGAGAGCTACAGGAAGACATTTTTGTCACAGAGAAACTGATGCACATTTTTAACAGCATTAAAGTACTTCAGTGGTAATCAACATCTAAATATGCTTACAGTGCTAGCCACATAACAGGTGGATTAGAAGAGAAGTTGGGGAATTTGAGGGAGGCAAAAAAAAGACACTAACAGTGAAAACAACTTCACAGATTTTCTGAGTCACACTGCCATACTGGTATCTTAGTCCTTTATTTATTTTAATTTCTTTTTTTCATTCTAAAAGATTTACCCCATTCTAGCCATAATTTTGGACTGACTTTCAAGACAAATAACAGATAAAAACAAGTAAGGTAAGGGATGAGGTCTGTATACTTCTGGGATTAGGGAGAGGTTTCTGTAATAATGGTTGTAAGGTAAACAATTGATTTTTTATATTACTACCCAACTCAATGGACCTTATTTAATATACACAACCAAGGCAAAAAAGCAAAAATCAAAGGAAAAGCCTGTATGCATTTCACAGTACTTTATGAATAAAAATGTATTAAGCTGTCTCAATTTTCCAAATACTGACCATGGTTTTGATCAAAAAAATATAAAATAATGCTGAACTGCAGGATAATGGATGCTCTGTCATAAGATCCGATTTGCAAATACTTAAATGAGTCATATAATGTGTTTACAGGACACAGCCTGTCATTTATTTTTCACTTTACTGATCTCTGTAATTATTTACTCCCCCTATTGATAACTAAGACATTAAGCATGTGAAAAGTGAAATAGCAGCTTCCATGGTTTTTCAAATTATCATTGCAAGAACTTCCAGCACTATTAACTGTGGTATGTGCAGCTCTTGTGTATTTCTGATGGTTGCAAAATTATCAAGTGAAGCAAGGAATATATAAAATTATGTACTGAAAATTGAACTCCATTCTTCAAACACCTAGTTTTTATTCAGGTGGGTAGATTATATGGCTTTAATAAAAGTGCTTACCTATAATGAGAATAAAAATTTTTTAAAAACCCCAAAAGATGCAGACAGTTTTGAGGACTACATTCCTGTCAAATAATCCAATTATTTCTAATCCTTTCACCCTTTAGCCCATAAATTTTGAGCTTCTTTTATATCAAATGCATTCAAGAGATATATTTAAATTTTAATCACTGAACTAAACAACTCTAAATATGATTATATTCAATTTTTATTATCATCATTATATAATTAACTAAAGTACTGTATAAAAGCACATACTTTTATCTTTCCTTTATTTCTGCTTTAGCAATGGCTGCTTTTGTTTTACAGAGAGCATTCCTCTAGAATATGAGCCTGCTTCAGAGCAAGTTGTATCTGTTGATACAATTTAACTTAGTTTTAACACATTTAGGATTTCTAGCTAACAGAATAATTCAGAATGGCCTAACATTTCAAAAATATGTCTTCACCATATTTTATGTATCTGTTAGCAACAAAAGATTTAATTTTTATGACTATATGCAAGGGTAGTATCTTCAAACACTTTAAAGATGTAGCTTAGAAAAATTATTGTTATGCCTTTATATACAAACAATATCTTACATCTAAAAATCTATGCTAAGTATTTAACTGTCTGGATTTTATCTTTGAGGCTATATAGAGACATAATTAACAATTCACAGTATCTATGGAATTTGAAAGACATGGACCCCAACACCACTGAAATCAATGGTGAAACAGCCATTCATGTCAAAACCACCAAGGTTTGACCCCATAATCTCTAAGTTTAACTTTCTGGTCTATATTAGTCTAATTCTACTATCTGTAAATCTACCCCCTCATTCGCACTGACAATGTATATTCACTATTGAATAAATATAATCTGAGTTTATTGAAGGGAATTAATGTGATGTCATGAAATTATCAGACAGAACACCTTTGAACACAAATAAAAACAAATGTAATAGAAACACCTATCTTAAACTTTCTTTCCTAGAAAATCAGGTGACTGTTTCCCTGTATATCCACAAATTTCCCAGCTTGAGCACCTTAGTGTCACTGCATACCTATATCCAACTGGGATCCAAACTGCCCCCTCCCCCATGACATACATCCATATTAAACATGATGCTTCTATAAAAACACAGTGACCAGGAACACTGATTTAATGGAGCACAGTGTATGTCCCAATACATGCATAAAATAAATGCATTACTGGAACAGCAGCTAAGATGGTTAACAAACCATGTTCATTTTTACCTTGTGTCACAACACTGCAGTATATATAAAATAACATGTTCAGTTATTCAGCCTCCTCTGTGGCAGTCAGCAGATTGCTGATTAGTACTGCGCACCAAGTACAATCTTCAGATGTGGGCCTAGTTGTTCTCTTCCTTAACTAGGAAAATTGTGATGGAAAAACCTGGATCATATCCATCCTCATTGCTCCAGACATCAGCAGATGTAAAGGAATAACCTATTAAAGGCTACAAGAACTGCAGTGTCTATTCAAGTGAATACTCCCAGGTCTTCAACTTTTGATATCCAAAAAGCTGCTCCACCACATCTCCTGCTGTTGGTGTCACTGTAAAATTTCAGATAATCAGCTAAGAGATAAGGGGCTCACATGGGTTCTTTATACACCAAGATGAGGAAAATTAATTTTAATGCTACAAAGATAGGAGTACTAGTACAGACAACCACTAAACACTTCCAGCTGCTCTACTATCCTGGAATCTGGAACGGGAATCCTGCTATAAACACTGCAAGTACACAGTAGTTCCCTATGTTCCATTAGTGCAAAGGGGGCATGGGGTGCTCGATAAAGAGGGGGGTTAGGAAAAATAAAATATAAACAAAAGCAAGCTACTCCTCTGCAATAAAAAAATAAAATATAAATGAAAGCAAGCTACCCCTCTGCAATAACTGCAACAAATATTATTGCTCAGGGGGGAAAAAAGTGAACAAAAATGCTTTTGGAAAGAAGCGTGATAGGTTCATCATCATAACAATTCTGTGCTATCAAGGTCAAATTCCCAAACAGAATTTTGCTTTTACAGCATAATTCTACTTCCCAGTTCACAGCTGATTAGAGAAGACGTAGCTTGTGAACAAATACTAATGTTTATTTTTCCTTGTATTTATCCTTTAAGTGTTATGTGTGGACAATGGAGCTCATGTAAACTAAAAACTAATATGGAAAATCAAAAACTTTTGTATTAAATGTTTCCCTATTTTTAGTCTTTTGTGAACTTGTGTTTTTTTAGTGATAGAAAGGAATGATGGACTTCATGGCTCTGGGTGCTTATTTTTCCTAGGTAAATGATGTTTAATATTTTGATTTTACTTTTTCAACAGAAAATAAGGTTTTCTAAGGTTATTTTGAATGCAATAATTTTATTTTCTGACTTTGTAACAAACATATCTGGGAGAGCTACAGCTTGCTACTAGGCATGCAGGTACCACATTGCCATTTTTATTGATAAAATGGACAATTTTACTTCTCAGTAATAGAATTCAATAATGATTTCCAAAATACTGACCCCATTAAAAAAAAACCAACAACTTCAGAAGGACTATTTTATATATATATATATATATATATATATATATATATATATATATATATATATATATATATAATTGAATTCAAGTTTTAAAAATTTTAATACTTAAAATGCAAAGATCTTTTCAGAACCATGAATCAAATTTTAAAATGCTGAAAGGTAAATATTAAAAGGAAGGTTGCATACTACAATTCCCTATTTTTTTCAGGTAAAAACAACTGATTTGTAAAACAAAATTAAAACAAATACATTTTCTTATTACTAATGCTAACATTTGTAGACTGGTTAGATGTCACATCTGGAATCGAAAAACTACATGAAAAACCTGTAATTTGCCTTTTCTCCAATTCCATCATTATTAGTAGTACAATTAAAATAACTGTAGCATCTAACATTTAGTAGGAAAGATATAAATCTTTACAGAATATAAAAGAACCAAGTATAAATTTCAAACCATGTAAGTAATCTAGAGAACATAACAGCTAATGTGTAAGCTTTTCTCTGATAGATTTTACTCCAGATTTTCATTGTTTAGAATTTTTTTTTCTCCAAAGGAGAAAGGAGTGGTTTTGATTTTACTTTGTGAGCCATGTTACAACTCAACAAGTTGTGCATATTTCTAGACAGACAAAGAACTTCTAATCTGCCTACCACTGACTGTCAAGTTTCTGCCACTCTCAGTGTGAAAATCAGAAGAAATATCACAAACTGATGCACAGACAGATAAAATAAACACCTAATTTTCAATTTGAAACTCACCATGTAGCTGCCATTATGCATTTTCCCAAACGATTTTTTATACTAAATGTACATATGTAAAGGAAAGAAAGAAGAAAAATTATTTTAATGCTCTATGTGAAAACTGAACTAAACTATTCACAACAGGATAAAAATATGTAACTCTCATATTGACTCCACTAGTCATTGCCCTTTAAAAAAAAAGGAAAGTTTGAAAGGATCTCTGCTCTGTAGGCACTACAAGTTTATTTCTATTTAAAGGCAAATTATATCAATATCTTGCAGAATTAATGTTTCTTTTTGATTTGCAAAAAGAAATCAGGTTCGAGTGAATTTTCACAGTGGAATCATGTGAAAAGATGCTGTTCAAAAGCTGCACATTTGGTCTTTGAATAACAGGTAACTTTTATGATAGCTGTCCCTCTTTAATAATATAGGGATAATATACACACATGTGAATAATGTGTGTATTCATACACATATAGTTTGAAGTCAGTAAAAAGATACTTAAGTCATATACAATGTCTAAAATTACTAGTAAAATGAGACTGTAAGGCACAGTGCTACACATTACAAGAATGAAAAAGATCATCAGTTTCAAGCAGAAGCAACACCCATAGAACTCTGGGCAGAATGAACCAATGCAAAAAAAAAGATTTAAAATTCTGTTTGCCTCAATGACTTTTTCAGCTTTCATTTTTACTGTTCACTCTGAGCCTTCATTCTTTATACAAGCTTCTCATCATTAAACAATCTACTTAATTTTATAGCCTGGATGTGTGCTGGAAGAGAATTGTAAGGAATCATGCCTGGACGGCCTGTTTGGGTCCCATTCGGCTAGCTATGGACCCCAGCCCACACGATCTTACGTGGACAAAGGCAAAGGATAAGCGCTCTTCTCCACATGGGGATAAATGTCCTACATTTATTTCCCAGAGACCCACCAGATGGAAAAGAGGCCGTCCCCTCATGGTGGGAGACTTATAAACCTAGGGACATGGGGGGCGGAGGAGCAGGACCACAGCCAATGGGATACAAGTGAGGAGGGGGCAAGTGGAGGAGTGAATCTGGGACAAACCATCACCACCAGGGCTTTTGGGGGAGGGAAAGACCATGTGATATAAAATGAGAATCCCATGACGATACAAACATACTATTCTATGCAATAATACAGAACCCAGTGCAAAACAACTAAATGATTATTTAGTGCAATACAACACAGAGTTACCCATTTGTAATTTCATGGTAGAAAATTATGCAGTTTGTTCCAATAACTGAATGTAAGAATGTTAAATTTTATGATGTTATAAATATTTTATTCACAAGAAATTCTTATTCTTACCTAACATGGTGCAACATGGACAGTATTTAGAGACTGCTTGGACAAATTAGCTGTACAGCACAGGTCAAACTGAAGTGAAACTAATAAAATAATGCAAAAGCAAGGAATGATTACATTAGCATTTTAGTCATGAGAGACTTCTAATGAGAGAGACTTTAAGTATTTTCTTATCAGGTTAGAGCTGTGACCTATACACAAAGCCTGATACAAAAAGACTACCAGTCCAACTGTAGCAAAGTTTTCATTATGAAGAAGGCAATATAAAGGAATTTATGCAACAACCCATTTTTTATGCACAGGTTCTGAGGAAAAAGAACTTACCAGAACCTCTGTGACCCAAAGTCTGCTATCAAATCTATGCAGGCAGACCTGTCCTTTCCCCACATGGAATTTGTTGGGTTATGAGGATGTCCTTCATGCAGGAAATGGTCAGTGTGAACATGGCTAGCAGACAAGAGTTCTCTCCAGTAATAAGAATCATATACTATTATGCCTTTTTTACCCTGATTCTTCTGAGTAGCTGTTAATAACACTTATTCCAATATCAAAACTGTTGGCTAACTATGCAGAGGAAGCACAAGAGCTTGTAAAACACTCATTGCAATTCCATGCAAGTACACTGACCTCACAAGAAAATGTTTTATATGGAATAAGTACCTTGCATTACAAATGCTATCACTTGTCTTTATCCCCAGCTGTAAGAAAAAAATATGATTCTGTTTACAGAGGTTTATCTGAAGAATCTTTTTAACAAAACCAGATCCAAACAAAACATTGGATACAATTAAATTCAACTGAGTGACTCCGGACTACAGTCCTTGAGTTGTGTTGGGCACACTACATGGCATTCACATACTCTTTAACATGAGAAAGCAAAACCTACTGGAAGACTTACTAAGACTGACTTATTAGAACTACCACAAATTCTTTCTACTGAGGGTCAAGCATATATCATACACCATCAATATGCCAGCTTCTTGCTGGACAATAAATGTAAAGTAGAAAACATAAAGTGTCTTAAAATTGTATTTTTTAATCGTACTAAAAGCAAAATATACAGAAATAAACATCTCCTGAGGATTTTTCTAGAGATATAATTGTTTGGGGCATAATAAGGACCTCATCAAAACACATTCCTCTCCAAATTAATAAATAACTATAAAACTATAATCTTAGCCTCAGAACATGAACCTTGAATTCAAGAACAAAAGATATTACATTCATTAAAATTATGTAAGGACAAATTGGTTCCATTGTATGTTCAGTGTGACAAAGGATATCTCAACTGTCAATATGCAGGTTTTATTAAAATAATGAAGTAAAATTAAATAAATTTTAAAGTACTTTCAAACCTTGTTTATATCATTAATAGTACCATGAAAATAATACCATTAAACACAGTATGTAATAAAACACATTTAAATGTCTGAGATATAAAGGTTATTTTTCATTTATACTCTATTAGATACTTCCCTTTCTTCCATAACACCATTCATCTGGCTTACACTTCATGTTCAAGTCATGCAAATTGGAGCTGACTCTCAATTACACACAGTCTTTCTCCAAAGATGACAGACCAAATACAGTAGAGATAAAATACATCAAGGTTTAAAATAGGTCCGTTCAGCCCCACTGCCACTTCATCATGAAATGATATAATTCACTGATGCCTCTGCCTAGCCTAACATATGTTCTATTCACAGCCTGCGTCACTCTTCATTTGTAATTCTTTCCCTTTTTTCCCCCTCATCTTGTAATACTTTGCTTGGCTGAAGACAAATACTGAAAGGAAAAAGAGTATTATCATATGATGACCTGTTCCAGGGTGTTAAGTCCCTGTCAAGGTTTGATTTTAACATGGGGTATTGATGACAGTACATGAATTCAGGCATCATGTCTGGAATTAGACTATATTAATTATCACTTGAGTGCAGTAGGCATGAAAATGCTGTTTCATTGACTAAAAGGATTTGACTGAAAAAAATCCATTTCTCATCTGGTTGCTTATGGATAAAGACATTTTTCTCTTCGCAGTGAATTTTTCTTTATTAAATATGATATTTATAAGATTGAATAGACTGTGTCAGTCAACCACAGATATAAATATTTTCAAACAAAAATATTAAATCTATTGTTTTGTTGACAACTGCTTAAAGTTTATACTTTGGTCATTACATAGAAAATATAAAATGTATATACAAAATGCATATGTATGCAATAAAATGCATGTGTATGTAATAAAATATTATTTTAAAACATAAAATTATGAAAGATTAATTATTCTTATATAAAAATAATTTCAATAATGACGCATAGGTAAAAATTATCCCATAATTTTATTTCCACTTAGTAAGAAAATGCATTTTTGTGCTGGGAGTTGCTCTTTTTTTTCATGCAATCAAAAAAATTAAGTTTAAATCATTAAAAAAAGCCTAGGTCAGTGTAACCTAGTTACCTAGAAAAATTCTACTTTATAGCTCTTACTATGTAAACTATAACTTAGCTACAGAGAAACTAGAAGGAGATCTGAACTTTCAAGAGTAAATATCCACAGAGATAGGTAAACCAGTATATGGCAATAAAATGACACTAAAATATTTAACAATGTAATTTCTGAAAAATGTATCATTTTCAATTGCCACCCAGAAATATGAGTTTCTCACTTTACGTTGTGTGCTAGGTGCCTCATGTATTTGTGCTACCGTAGTGAAGTGCCAGGGAACATCACCACATGATGACCATTGCACAGATGTTGCTCACAGTATATATGTTTTCTCTTAGTGTACCAGAGATTCTTCCATCCTCTTTTTATCATCTGTCTGTGCTGGGAGATGATGTTGGGGCAGACAGAAGCTAAAAGAGTTGTACTCTATGTAGAGCAGTTTACTTAACTGCTAATGCCAGATGTGGGTATGCAGGATAATTACAATGATGAATATTTATGTTAGTTATATTTAATCAGCCATGCACCTTGTATTTATCTACTGATCTTTGTTTCTCTGTATTTATGGTTTTCCTCAGAGTCTCTAAACAGAGGACAACCATATAATGCTGTTACTTTTTAAAATCATGCTATATGATTAGAGATCTGAGGAAATGGAAGAAACTTCTTTCTTTAATAGGTATCAATTAAGAATGGGTAGACCCACCAATCAACAGCATAATAAACACATTGAAACATTCCAAACCTTTTAAATCTTGCTTAATCATAGTACTAAACTATCTTAGCTGACCTAGGTGGCTCTAGGCATCAGGTGACCCAACATCATGTATTCCATGTTTCTCTCCACATCAAACCAACCAAGTTTGCTGTCTCTTCAAGACCTGCAGCCAGAAAATTGAACTTGTGTCTTCTACCTGGTTTACAGCAGGGGAAGGATGCTGGGTCCCTTTTAAAACAGGGAACAGACACAAGAAGCTCTCTTTTTTTTCTCTCTGGGCTCTGGAGAGCTCTGAAATTCTTTCACTGCTGTTGCCTGCTGTTTACCAAGGGAGGAGGTCCCACAGCTGCCCACCACCATGGATCAGAGCCATTCTGCAAGTTCCAGCTGCTGCCAGTGGTCCACCAGTGCTTTTTTTTACCAGTGCATTGTAGAGAGAGAGCCTGCCCAGCTGTGACATGGAGCCTGTACCAGCACCCCGGAAGCACTGGCTCATTTTTAACTGAAGTAATTCTTCCCAGGTTTTGTTTTTTCCTGTTCCCTGTTCTTTTGTTTGTCTGGGGGAAGGGATAAGGCCCCCATGTGGGCCACCCCGACAGCAGCCATCTTGTCTCCTTTCTTCCTCGGGGGACCATCTGACTCAGTGGCTTTATATTTCTTGAGTTTTGCACTTTTCTTTCAGTAAACTGAGTTTTTTTCCCCACTTGTATCTTTTTGCAATTGTCTCTCCTTACTGGTAAGAGGGGAGAGGTTGAAAACAAAGGGAAAGTAATTTATTTCAGAGTCTCCGTCCTGTTAAATGGTCTTGAAACTACATCAACTACAATCAGAGATCATCTTTAGCTAGTTCTAAAGAATAATTTTAAAGGATGAAAACTTATAGCCTGTGAGAGAAGTATACCTTCCCAGATGTTTCAATAAGCAATAAGTTAATGATTTTCTCTAAAGGGATAAGCTAGATGATGATATTGATTAAGAGAGCATCAGAAAGGCATTCACAACCACAAGGTACAGGTAGGAGACAACATCTTGTTCTTCCATAGAAGATGAGGCAGAAACTTTTGCTTTTAAATCAGGTAAGTTTTAGAGACAGTATTAAACTTTCAAACACAGGATCATGTACAATCAACAGTTAGTGTTTTGTATTTGGCAGTAAGGTGCAGTCAGCCTATTTACACTTTTCTCCTTTCTTGATTCCCCTTCCCTTTTCAGGCCACAACTACCAGCATGGAGTAACTCTTTGCTTACTCTTGTCTAGCAGGTTGTGATTTAGTTCCTCCATTCCTGCAAATCTTTTCTAAGCCTCAGTCTTCTCTGCTCTTACCCAAGGAGCTCATTCTACCTTCCCCAGTATGACTTTCAGACTGTGATAGTACCTGAGCTACACTGAGCATACCATAGGTGTGATAACAGTTGAAGGAAGAATGACAGTATCCAAGAACTAAAAAAAAAAATACCAGATGTAAAAACATAAAGTTTGGTCTCTTTCAGAAGAAAGAAAAGAAAAAAAAACCAAAAAACCAACCAACCAACCAATAAAACAAAAGCCAAAACAAAACAAAAAACCCAAAAAAACCCCCAAAACCCCAACAACATCAAAAAAAACAAACAAACAAACAAAAAAACCCACCCAAAAAACAAAAATTCCCCCCCCCCCAAAAAAAAAAAACCAAAAACCCCGGCCTGTGAATGTGTAGGGAAATGTTTTAGCAATTTTGGAATATCTGCAAGACAAAAAAAAGACTGCTTTCCCTTCTAGAGGAGCATAGCATGACAAGTGGCAGATTAGAATGATTATGCTTGCTCTGCCTTCTCCATTGCATGATCTCTACTAAAAAAAAACCAAAAACCTGTCCCTTCCTTTTTCTTGTCCAGTTTTTTGGTTTGCACAAATTCTTCGTCTTTACAGTTCTTGCACATTAGAAGCCAACTGCTTGATCCCTGCTTTAGAATAGTATCCACAGAAAAGTATGATGTGAATGAATGGCACTATTCATTCAAGTCAAAAGAAAGCCAGAGAGCTTACTGTACAAAACCGAGGTTGATTGACAACAAAACGCCGCATAGGTTATGCAAAATCAGAGAGGCTACAATGTGGGAATGAATGAATGGGAGCTGTGTGCTGAATGGGTGACTCACCACACCTACACCCTGCAGTGAGGTGCTTGCAAATATCTTAAGAACAGCCTCAGTAAAACATCATTATGCCAATGGTAAAGCTCCATCAAACCCTAGGAAACTACAGAGATTATTTTAATACTTCTGAGTGTAATTATGGGCATTGTTTTAAAATACTTTTCCTTAAATACCAACTGCAATCTGCTACCTCAGAAAAACTGTCACTAGAGCTCCCTGCTTATTTGGATGACTCAGTAATCAAATGAAATCACATTATCTTTGATCTTTTCTTTACAGTGATGTAATTAAGAAACTTATGATTTGGGAGCAACATCTTTTAGCTTGCAGCTGTCTTCTATGAATATTTACAACACATCCATCTTTGTATGGATAATATAATCATTGCTTCCTGATGAGAAGTAACACATTTTTGTATCTTTCATGAACTAAAAGGCACATGGTATTCAACAAGCACTTCGACAGAGGCTTAGTTTGGGGTAAGAAACAAAAGTAAACATCTATCAAGACAGCCTAAAAGCAAACATATTCAGACTGCTTCAAAACGTCTGAACCCAGCACCATAGAAGAAAAAAAGAAAGATCAAACCAAGAATAAATAAGACCAGTAACAACTCATTCTTATGGAACCTGCTCTAGAATTGAATCTGCACCTGAGATACAAATACACCAGATCTTCAGCTCTCACAAAAAATGATGCACTTGAGATGCTAATCGTCTAGACTGTATTAAATATACTAGTATTGTTACTAATATTGCTATTCAATACACAATATAAAAAAAGAACTGTTTACCAGATATTTAATGAAAGGGAATACATGCTATCAGTGTCCCACCCACAGCACTCCTATCCAAGCAGGACACTCCTGTTTGCAAGGAAAAGTGGAGCTGGGAAAGTCCACACAATAAATCTTCTTCTGACTCCTTGATTCTAGGGAAATTAGATATTACCACTTCCAATATTTTGCACTATTGGTGAACATTTGAAATTAATGAATCTCTATCTATATACAATAGTAGGGCCCATTGAAGAATTTAAGACACTGATTATCTCACTCAAAAAAACCTGTTGGCAGGTATATGGTCTTTTGCCCACAATATAACACACATTTCACATTTTGTATATGAGACAGATAAGTACTGTGTTTTTTATGAATATCAGGTTCTTGGCATGTTTCCTTTCTCATGCTAGAATTACACTTATTTAAAGCTGCTGGTTTTTGTGTAGGTTGTTTGAACTTTTTATTGTGATTCAGGACAGTCACACCTATTCGAAAACATTTCTGCACTGTGCAGGCAGGTGAATAATGACAGTTTGCTCCTCTGACACTTCTGAGTTACTAGTATTGTCTAACAATATAAAATATAAAGAACAATTAAATTATCTGAGAATTATTTCATAAGGCATGAGGAAACTATGGATTTCTTTACTGGCTAATGAGAGGAAGATGGAGATGAGTCTTAAAACCAGATCGGTAACGTCCTGGGTAGAAAAAGTGTATTATTTCTATACCTGACATACTTGAATCTGTAGTGAACAGGCAGCATCACAACTTTTAACAGAAACCTGCATAAGTATGAAATCTACATCAGTGATGTTTCAAATTTCAAAATATAATCTGAGATTTTATGAAAAATATAAGGTTAAACATTTCACAATCCAAACCAAAATATCTGTCCTGTTTTAAATTTCTATCATAAAATTATTTCCAAGTTGATACTAGTGCTCTAATTTTTCTCTAGGCAGTCCTAATAAAAATGCACTATTTTACTGCTTCACTAGTAAAACTTTCAAAGTTTCATCAATTAAGTTAAAGTGAAAAAAAATGGTGGAAACCATGACAATACTTCAATAGTTAAGAAGATCGGAACAACTGTGTAAGGAAAAACAAGAACAGAAATCAGGCTGGTTATTCAATAACTTAATGCATACCTTTGCATGGTTAAGACTTATAAACTTGAGAAACAACTAGTCTCACACTGAGGTAACTAAGGAAAATTGCAGCACCAAGATCAGGTTGAAACATCAGATGCTTTTACCTGAACTAATCCTATGAAGATTTTGAAAAACAAACAAACAAAAACCCAAAAGTATTTCCAACATCTATACAGCTCAAATACTCCCACACTTTATTATTTATATGAAAGCATGCCTTCTATACATGCAAACTCTTACCATTAAATTCTTACCATTACCAATCACTGATCAAATCAAATATGCCTTCAGCCATGAGAGGCCTAGATCACTCCAAATGCCAGTGCTAATGAGCCATCTTGGTTTGCAAACAAACAAAACAAGAACTTCTGAAGAAGTTTATGAATGTACATTCTTATTTCCTTGTTTGGCATCTTAAAACTTTATAAACTAACTTCTGACTCAAAGCAAGTAGACAGATGAATCTACATGAATAGCTGATTGCAGAGATCAAGATTGAGCATAGTCCAGTCCACCCAGATTAGCTCAGCCGGCCAGACCATGGCACTATTAATGGCAGGGTTGTGGGTTTGATCCCTCTACAGGCCATTCACTTAAGTAGTTGGACTTCACGATCCTGAGGGTCTCTTTCAACTCACAATATTCTGTGGTTCTTTTAAAGAGATTATTCTCTCTCTTATTAAAATAATGGCCCAAGAGTATCCTCCCCATGGCAAGAAAATTAATTAATGATTCAGGCTTGACCAGAAATCTCTGATTTTAATACATTCATTTTCTTGCTAAAACAATATTAAGCCCATAAACTAAGGAGCAAGAACCTACTGAATAAAGTAACACTGGCCTCAACCATAACTCTAATAACCGGTTTGTATATATTTGGTGACATTTCATAAGTAGAAACTTTTTTTATTTACTGATATTCTATATTGAAGAAAAATTGTGACAAATTTGTGCACAAACAGCAGAACATCAAAGCAAGGATGCAGTAATCAAAATAAAAATCTGCAATGAAACTTCATTATAGAGCAAGACTATTTTATATCTGCCTCCACTGCATCTGGGAAGGTCTATATCAAGAAGTTATTAATATATATTTTTAATCAATCAGGACAAGTTTCAGTTTACACCACAGCCAAATACCCACCATTATGTGAAACTATCATTCTGCTCTGAGTAGAAGAGTAGAAGAATAGAAGAGTATTGAGGAAATTGAAATTGAAGATACTCACAAAATAGTTTCCTTATATTCTAACATTTTCAAAGTTCCTTACACTACCTCTTCACATAGTATTGTGCAACAGACTTCAGTCAAGTATTTGTCGCCCTTACGTCCTTCAGCTTTAAATCTGGGTAATAAATATCCACTACTGGTACTGAACGGAATATCAAACATATTACTTCAGGAAAAAAACCCCTTTATTTTCTTTTTCAAAAATGAAGCATTACCAGAATGAAAGTCTGGCAAAAATACACTGAGAATATACTAATTGAAGTTAACTGTGACTCACAATTAACCTTCCCTTTTTCAAGTAAACTCCTAAAAAGCTTATTGAAAAGCCAAAAGAAATAGGTCTAATGAATAATGTTATAGGCTCAGTGCAAATGGGACAGGCTAGTGGCTCTGCTGTGTAATTTTCTATACTGGTGGAGAGGGCTTGACATTCATATTAATCTTAGTATGTCTCAACAGAATTAATGATATTCCCATAATTCATAAAACTATTGACTATAAATAATTATCCTTCTCAAGAGAGCTTCATGAATTCCCAGTTTGCTTGCTAAAATGGAGCGAGTAATTTCTCAGTGTGCCTCCTCTATTACTATACAATATACAAAGCTCCAGAACTTTCTGATCCTTATAATTTCAGCATATAACACCCATTGAATGATTTGGGTGAAATACCACAGAGGGAAGGACCAGCAGTATATGGATGATGCTGCAGTGCTACCTATCTGTCACCACCTACAGCTGTATCAATACTGTCTATCAGCCAGTCAGTGGATGAAATCAGATCAGAAGTAGAGAGATAGTGATCTGTGTGACAGGGAATGAAGAACATGTCAGATGTACCGAGAAAAAGCATTTCAAAGGATTCACAATGAATGTACAATTTCCCTTGCTTTAAGGGAACTATACATAATATTGGTCAATTCAACCTGTAGATTAGAATTCTGGCATTTTTCCCTGACACTAAGTTTCAACCATTACCAGTACCTCCACTTTCTTGTTGCTAGGAAACGTCTTCCAATCCTGGTGGACGATCATAAGATCATAGGAAAATTCAGGTTGGAAAGGATGTTAGGAGGTCTTTAGCTCAACCTCCTACTTAAAGCAGGGTCAGCCATCAGGTCAGACCAGGGCTATCCAAAAATGGCTGAATGAGTGATGTCCTAGTCTCATTACATCCACTCCAGAGCTGGACTATATGCAATAATTGGGCACACTTTTATTCTAAAAACTGCCTAGTATAGTGCATTCTTCCTTAACAAGATGTGCATTCTTACCAGTAGGGATTTTAGCTGGTGTCTTCCTAAATATGAACATCTCCACTTGCCACAGTGGCTTCTTCTAGGGTTGTGATATTCAAAGTCTGTATGAATACTAAAAAGGTGTCACCAGCTTACCTAAAAGACTGAGTAAAGCCAGATAGTAGTCCTCCAACCTAAAGAAGCTCTAAGAAAAAGGGAAAAAAATGCCTTGGCATAGTCTGAGACTGCAAAATGCCTTCCCACAGGAACTGCAGATCATCAGAAATCCCACCTCTGCAAGTATACATTCAATTCTGTGATATGATATTATTATAATTAATATGAATACTTATATACACTTTCTACATGTAACAAACAGTATCTAAATTTATTAGCGCATGCAGATTGCTCCATAAATTTGCAGAGTTTATAAAATTTTTAAACAAAAAAAACACCCCAAATCGTTAATTTAGGTATTTCACTGAACACACATTTCCATTTGTAAAAGAATCAGGGAAGAAGCACACTTATTAGCTTCACAGACTAATGACACCAAATTAAAAGGCTTTGTTTTGTGTTTCAAAGCCATGATCTTCATCATATACCTTTTTATTAACTTCCAGATAAAAGCTCACATTCATTAGGAGTAAAGACTTCACAACTGCAACTTTGAAATACCTTGGTAGAAGTGAGGCAGTTTCCAAAGATAACCATCAGATATTTAGAAATAGCTGGATATTTAGAAAATAACTGGAACAGAAATGCACACTGAAATACTAGCTTTGCCCAACACTAGAGTCACTCAGACAAAGGAAAAACTATTACTATGAGGAAATAAAACTACATTACTTTGTATCCTAAAATGTATTGGCTTAACTTTTTCTTTATATATTTCAGTTCTGCAGTCATGAGTTCTGAATAAGGAGTAAAACAATGTGAAAAATTAAGAAATTCCTCAAGTACTGACAATACATGTAGTGTGAAATTGAGATCCAGGTTAATCTGTACCTATGCAACTGGTTTATTCACATATTGAAAATGTGAATATTCAATATGTTAATATTAAATGTGTGAATATTCAATATGTCAATATTCAATATGCCCTAATCTACCAGTATAACATGTTCAGCATGGTTTATCAATTTCATGTAATTAGCTGGTATGAATGATGAAAATGAATTGTAATTAATATTTAATTTATTTGTATTTTTGTGTGTCCATAATGATAGTTGCTTTTGCAAACCATATTGCAAAACAGACAATGTAATAACTAAAACCACTTCCACCATTATTAAGCATTTTTGCTTTTTCTTCCTTAGGAGCCTTTTCACTCAAAAAAAATTCCATTTAGTTCAACATCTGCAAATTATTACTGAAGATTCTCTCATCTTAAAATTCAACTAGCTCCTTTCTATTGTAAGAGTTATTGTCTACTTACACTAACATTTTTGTTTCCAATTATGACAATCGCCAAGGAAAACTCAACTAAAATTGTGGCTTATAAAGACTGAAAATAGCTCAAATATCTGCCAAGAATTTTTCATGTTTGCATGGAGGGAGAACTCAGAGTAAGTAAAAAATTAATTTGATGCCATCCATGTCATTTTGATGTCTTATCCATCATAAAATGACAAATATAATTAAAAACCATACAACACATTAAGTTCTCATTTTCCTTATTATCATAAATCCCCCAAACTGATATTGATCTAACTATGAGATTCTCATTATTTTTTCCTGTGAATGAAATAATTCCTATTTATAAAGATATGACATGTCAGAAGCTTTTCTAACATGACAGATCATATTGTAATAGAATATTAAGATTCTGTATGTTTTTTTTTTTCCAGAAATCTAGAACTAAACTCTAGGTTTATTTATTTTCTAATTTATTTTCATATACTACAGTTACACTACCAGTTTTTCCACTTATCTAATTTTTATCAGTTGTATATATTGGTTGTCTCTTCTGAACAAGAAGCAATGACAGTATGTCAGTTTAATTAACTGCTACTTTTACCAGATTTTGATTTTAGATATGACTCAGTGATCTCAATACATATGCACTTTTAAAGAAATTATAGATGAAAAATTTACTACTGGTTTAATTAAATTCATACAATTCCCTAGATCTTATGAAATCTTTCCCTCAGAAAGCATTCTATTATGAGGTTTTTTCTGTGTCTGTTGGGTTAAGTCATGGGAAAAACAATTCTCAAAAGTAACAAACAGTTTGAACTGTGAATACCTGTATTGGGCCATACTTGGTTTTGGGACTGGACTCCTTTAATGGGCAGCTAGGAGGCATGACTTGCTCATGCTGACATGATGCTAGAATAATGGGGAACTGGTGGGATGAATTTGTTGTTGTTTCTCAGTCAAAAACAAACTCTCCTCACATCTTCCACCTCCTCACTGTCTGTTCAGTTAAAGCTACTGGAAAGGCATATCTTACTAATTGGTTACGATAATGTTACACAACATTTGCAAGCCTATTTCAGAATTGCAACCTTATTGATACATTCCAACAGACTAGATTCATACTAAAATTTTTACCTGGTTAGCACAGCCATATTTACAGCAGCACATCAGCAAGCAATTAGGGCCAATTTTATCCTCACACAAAATATTTGTATTTTACTGAAGACTACTGAATTATGATGACTTAGCAGAATGAACAAAACCACTCAAAACAAACCAAAAAAACAACAACAAAAAACCACAAAAACCCTCAAAACCAAAACAAAACAAAAAACCCAAAACCAAACCAAAACAACAACAAAAAACCCCAAAAAACAAAAAAAAAACCCAAACAAACAAACAAAAAACCCAAAAAAACCCCAAAAAAATCCCAAAAAAACCCTACCCACACAACATTTCCCCTGTACTACTGCATACTGACAGCAACAGGTTATGGATGTCTGATCTATCAGAAGGATTTCTGGCATGGAAAAGATTGAAAACATAAGGACACTGGCTTCATTTAAAAATTCTCCTTTGAGATTTCTATAGCTTCAGTGGACAGATTTTTCCAATACCTTTCAGCTCTGTTTTCAGGCTAATCATCATTTGTATCAACTGAATAAAACATTTAATTGCACATATGTAAGGGTATAATATTTATTTTGATGGTACTTTAACACTTCTATATGCCTTTGGATGTGCTCTAATCTAACAAAGTAATGACAGTTTAGGTAGCTGTGCTGGAACCAGCTTCTAAACAAACTCTAGCCTTCCTGGAGGGTGATAAATAAGGAATTGCCCGTAGCAAGAGGTTGCAATGCAGTCCCAAATGCCTGTGGGACTTCAGGCAAACACACCCCAAAAAGTCTTTCTGAAGACCTATGCAGATACTGCATACTGCTTAAACAAATAACAAGTTAACACAATAACAAACGTGTACTTGGATTACTGGTTTTACTGCTAGAAGTATATATAAAAGCTCAGCGTGCATATTGAAAGGCTGCTTAGCATTTTTTTTATTTTTAGAAAACCATAAAACAATTTGGAGAAGCAAGGGTGACCTCCAGTGTGCAATTAAGTTTATGTCATTACATCTTATATGTAACAAAACATTTTCTTGGCCTATTACTTTTGGTTATCCTAAAAAGCAGTAATTTACTTTCTTTCCTGTATGCAACAAAGAAATTTAAAACATTGCCTTCTGCTTTGAACTGTGATTTTCTTACAACATTCTGAGCTTCTCTGTATTATAGGGAACAGCATAAAAAATAACTGCCTAAACAGAAAAACTAGAAAATCTGCTTGTTGCTCCTGTCTAAATGCGGATTACCACAGCCTACACTTTTCTTCTAGAATAAGAGTAATTAAAAATGTGTATTACTGTTAATGTATTACAGAAGCTTTTGCAGTTTAAGGATAGTAGAACATTACAGATCAATAGTGCTACTACTGTACTACAAAATACCTCAGCTCACATGCACTTTATTGCAAACCTGAGCAAATTCAAAAATATTCAGAAATTCTAACAAGTCAAAACTATCACAAGAACTTATGGAAAAGATGTGTTCACATTTCTTGGTAAGCTAATCATTAGGTACAGTGTCTAATATACTCCACAAATACCTATTTCAAATACGACCTTTTCAAGAAAAAAGGTAAGATCATGTTCCAAATGCTAAATTCATTATATTGATGAGTTGTGTCAGATAAATATCTTTGAATGAAACCTTTAGTCAATGGGGTATCTTTAAATTAAAATAAAACTGATGTCACATTATGAATTTAAAACGAAGATTATTTCCATCATCAATACACAATTTAGCTTTTGATGACTAATTTTGAGGTATTTTTTCTAATAATTTAGGGAGCATTTTTTTTAGCAAACTGCAAGGACACAGAAGATCTAATTATGAGTACCAATTGGGGCTACTACATGCCATTCAATGCAAGTGCCATTCAGGGTCTGTTAGTGCTCCTTTTATACACCTTCAGAGGGTTATAATGTGAAAGTTAAAATTTGGTTCAGGGCTGACTCTTGGCGTACTGTGCAAGGCATCACACTAGATCTTTTGGTTTTTGGTTTCTTTCTTTTTATTAATTAAATTATCAAGGTTAGTAATTTTAACCCCTATCTACAGAGAAGGAAAGAGCTAATTGAAGAACACACTTTTCTAAATAACAATAATATAAAAGCATCTTACTGCTTTAGAAACTTGAGTGCTGCATGAAAATGTAGAAGAAAGACCTCCATTGCAACAATAATTCAAAAGAACACTATTTCATTTTTAAGGGTAGAGGAAGTTGGCCTTTTGGTTTCATCAACCAGAAGATTACATATTTGTCCACAATCTTCAAAATACTCTCCATTCTAGTTCTTTCTTTGGACTTCTTGAATATTTTATAAAGTATCTTAACCCTCAGAAGAAGTATACAAATTCCTTTTTAATATATATCCTACTCTTTACAATCTTTATAAAGTAGACAATCATAAAGTCAGAAACTGAGTTTCTCTCCAGTAGAAAAAGGTGTGCCACCAACTCAAGGCATCGGCACTCACACGCAGTTTTCACGCTTATGCCGACATCAACACAGCACATTAGTGTCTCACTCTAACTGAGTGCACGCTGAGTGCTCCATGGCTACAGCACAGAGGAAACGGGTCACACAGTGACCTACTGCACTCTGGAGACACTCATCCAGCGTATTCTACCAGGGTTAGGAAAGGCTTAAACAACAGCATACAAACAAATCCTTTCTTTCTTTCCAAGATGGACAGACCTACCAGCATCTTCATTATGAAATTGTAAACTCATAATAATAATTTTAGTTCAAAGTAACGCCTTTCTGAGCACAAAAAATGTCTTTAAAGTAGCATAATTCATATATATTTCTTATAATACCTATTATAACAGGGACCATCATATATTTGAGGAAAATATTTTTGTCTTTCACAAAATAGGAGTTTGAACTTGATGGAGTCTTAATAAAATAATACAGAAATGCAAGTACCTGTATTTATACTTTGTGTTTTATAACTCAGTATTGTTTATTTAGTAATAGGATTGAGAAGGCAAGAAAACGTCTTTCTAGTGTGTCTTTACATGCTAGATGTTGTTTGACCTTTGAAAGTTCTTGAAGTGTTCAATATTACATAAAAAGCTATAATCCAAAGACACAAGATTATAATAATCCACTATGAATTTACACACTGGTTGCTTTGTTTTCATTTCACTAGTTTCTTTACTTTGATAGATACCATGCACCTACATATGTTCACAACACGAAGAAAGGAACTACATGTAGTACATCACATAATACTGAAATAATATGCAATACAGAAAATAATATTGAAGTAATACATAATACAGCTAAAACTGAGGACTGGTTCAAGTAATTTTGAGTTCTTTTAGAGCAATAGTTATGAGATTTGGGGATTTTAATTTAATTACACTTTAAACTTCAGATTTCCTGGTACATTATCTTAGCACATGCAAAAATAAATGAAAATCAAAAGGTTGCTCAAAAATTTTATTGGAGGCATATGAAGTACTTATGTTACCAGTATATAAATAACCATAGCAATTTTGGTGCATTCATCTTTCAGAAAATAAACATTTTTTTTCTGAACTAAGTTTACATCTACCCATTGACTTTAACACAACATTTTAGCAATCTGCAGGATTTTTAAGTGAAGACCTCCCCTCACCCTCTATCTGTGTATCAGGAGACCATTTTAATTCACTCACAAAATCTCAAAGGGACTGGTATGTGTGGTAACACAGGAGCCAATATTGCAGCTATCAGTTTTCATACAGCCTGGCTGGACCTTTACATTAGAGCTGCCCCACACTGATTGTTCTTTCATTGCAGCTGTCGGCATTGCCTGACAGCATATTACGAAATACATGGCTACAAAGTCAGTATCAATCAGGACATGATAATGCAGATAATAGTAGCAGACTATTGATAATAGACCTTAAATCAGATCATCATGTATGAGATACTTAAAAGCCAGTAGTCTTGAGAGCCTTCCTGCTCAGTTCTATCTGCTGTAAAACTAACTTACAAAACACCTAAAATCTTCATATGAATATGTAATTAACAACATTAAAAATAAGTAAAAAATCCTATTACTTTCTGCAAATCAAGGTGAGAATTAAAAGTGATTTTCCCTAACTGTCTTCTAAATTATATATGGTAGAAATAGTACACAATACCTGCCATTAGACTAATGTTCTTTCCCACTCCACTGGAAACAGCAGTTTTGTTGTGCTTTGAAACTCTCTCACTTCAAAAGCACTTCAACTTGATATGGCCATTTAACAAGGAGAACAGAAAATGTGTATAGTTTAGCAGCATTCTTCACTAAACTGAAAGCACCATGTTAAAAACAAAAGGATCTAATTTGTCCTAGACATAAATAATAAAACAAAACAAGAGTTGCACGCAAATTTAGTAACATAAAATTTTAGGTGATAAACAGAATGGAGCCTGGCTTCTTGTTTAGTATTCCTTAGTTATCACCATAATTGCTGAATGTCTGTCATCACCAGGAGAAGAAAAAAGTGTCTCTCTCAGCTGTTCCCCTGCTTGTTTTGTTCACTGTATTCTTGTAAAGTGGGAGAAAATAAGTGTCATTTAATGAATAGTGCTATTCTTTGTCTGACAGCTTCATATCTGTTAGGTGTAGGAGGCCTAGTACTTTCCTTTCTGATAATGTTTTTGACAGTGTGCTAAATTCCTCCCCCAAAAGGCCGGTGTATATATTCTGCTAAAAGAGGCTTCATCTATCCTGAATGAATGCCCTCTTTTAACCCCCTTCAGCTTCTGTTCTTACATTAATTGAGCTGATCAGATTGAGCATATGAATTTGTCTTTGATGTATTCATATGTTTAGTTGATGCTGCTCGCACTCCCATTGGCAAGCAGGCAGAGCTCTCAGACAAATAGGGCTGTTTCCATAGTAACAAGCAATAGCTAGGGATCTCTTGAAAAATATTTTTATTTCAAAATTCAAACTGGAAAATTCTCACTGGATATGGGTCTAGTTCTAAATGTGACATATCGAATGATGGATGCAATTAGGAATCCCACCAATGTTTTAAATAATAAATTAGGCTAATTTTCTAGGCCTGGCATGATGACACACAAATACTAAAAAGGCATCTCTCTTTTTTTATCCCTGACAAAAGACTTATTAATTACTTTTGGTTTTAGGATTTCAAAACTACTTGAATGGTGAAATAGTCACATAGATGCCCATGTGCTGTAGAAGAGAAGCCTAGAGGTAAACTCTTGTTTGAAAAAATATTTCAAGCTGCTTCGATATTTGGTTATTCCATGTAAAAGCAGGTGAAAAAGATCATTCTACAAATGCTATGGCAGTTGGTAAATCTCAAAGGGTGAAAAATGCCCATAGCCATTTTTAATTACTGAGCATGAAAAAGGAGAGATGTTAAAAATAAGTTTTTTAGACCTTTACAATCTGAGAATGCCAGAATTCTTTAATAAAATATCATTTGAAATACAAGGGAACAATAAAAATACAGGGCTTGGTGGGTGGGTGGTGAAAAGGTGGGGGGGGGGGGGGGGGGGGGAAGAAACAGAAAGAAAGGGGGGAAAAAGGGGAAAAAAAGGGGGTTAATTATTGTACTATGATGGTTTGTAATTAAAATACATATTTTGCATTAATCTGTCCTGAAAGTTTTTCCCTGAAAATTAGATGCCTGACACTGGATTTTAATATACTGCATGTCAATGTACAGTAATAGAGTTTCAGGGTTCTGCTTCAACATATTATTATACTACATTGAAATCCATTGATATTATCATCTTGCTGCTTCCACTTAGACATGTTACATCTTGAGGGGTCAATCATTCATATCTCAGCATTAAGGAAAATTCAGTTAAATGTTAAAAATTTGACAATTCCCTGAGAAACAAGGTTACTTTTTAAGCACTTCACTTGAAATCTAGTGTACCTGCAGTTGTCATACAGGGAAAACAGTTTTAAGGAGCATAAGGGTCATAATCACATAGAACTAGTCACAATGTAGTGAAGAAGAACTAAAAATTCTCCACTGTATTAATTTTAAGACTCTTATGTAGGGATTTACATTCTTAAGACATTGCTTATTAGAAAAAGAAACAGGAAAATCCTCTTTCTGAATCCCCACTCTTCTGTCCTTTGCTAGTTTTACAGTTACGGAATTCTGTAAATTCTAATGTGTACTACATTTTCAAAGACATTTTTTACAATACTTCAAATTTTAAACAAAAAAAAAAATAATTCAATCATACTTAGTCACCCAAGATGAAAACATAGCTTTACTTAAACTTGATCATTGTCTTTGTTAGACTTACACTTTCAGCCTGGGAATATCTTTTATTAAATCAAGGGAAAACAAAGTCTGAGACTTTTGAAAGCCCATTTAAGAGGAAAACATACTGCTTTACCAGTTTGTTGTCTCCTAATCTTGTGAGATTACAAAACTGGGCTCTGGATTTACTTCAGATAATGCATTTTCAGCTCTTAAGATAGATGTATCTAATGTAGCTATTTTTTTATTTTATTGTCTAAAAAAGAGACAAAAATTACATGATAAATCACTTTGTTCAATTTAATAAAGTGGTGCCTGTTTTAGAAATTTCTAGCATTATACTTCTGATCATGGTCAATTTAATCTTTTTAACTTCTATATATAGAAATATCTAGTCTGTTGATAGTTTTGAGCTACAAATTCTGCATTTTTTTTATAAAATAGGGGTTGCTTTATCTGAGAAAAAAAATGTTTTGTGCAACATCATGCACTGTGATGCAACAGCTGACGTGGCTTTCCAATGCATGATCTTTCTAAACACCTCTTTATCAGAAATAATCCCATAAGAAAGCAATTTTTGGTCAACATAAACATTAATAATACCTAACAAAACAGAAGATACAATGTAATTTATTTATCAGTAGTAGCATTCATCAAATTGGAGGATATAGTCATATGACTGGACAATGGTCAGAGTGTCACATGGCTGGACACAGCCTTGAGGTTGACCGAAGAGATGTGCACACCTGTGTATCATGGGACTGGGGCACACATCCCACCACGTAAAGCAAAGGGGGATTTGCATTCTCCCAAGAGTCATTATAAATGTAACTTGGGATTGAGGAATAGTGCCCTCAGTGAGACTCTCCCTCACACCTCACACTGCTCTCTCTCACTCTGCCTTTTTCCCCTGCCCATCCCCACCACAACAGGATGGAGAGAATTAGAGGCACAAACAGCAAAGATCATGGGTTGAGGTAAGAGAAATTTGCTGAAAACAGCAATGAGGAAAGAAAAAAAAAAGCAACAGTAACAAAAATGACAGAAGGTATAAGAGAAGATATAGTTCACATGCAAAAAACTTCATAACAGACATTAGGAGATGGGTCCCTCTGCCATGTTTTCTCGACTGGAAGGAACCGCGTCTTCCCCGAATAGAGTCCCTTTCCTCTGCTCCCAGCAATAAAGTGGTACAGAATAACATCCAGGTCCTAGCCATGTCCCAGTTACAGCAAAAATGAACCCTGTCCTAGCTGGAACCAGCTATGGTTCATAGCATCACAGTCCTTAACAATCTTAGATAGATCAATAGATTTATCTAGTCATGGTACAAAATCCAACAGTAACATTATTAGCACATGAGACCAGATCTGAAAAAGCACATGAAGCTGTAATTTATTTAATGAATATAAGATTGCATATGTATTTCTTCAGTCTGAATCAGATCCTCTTCCTTTAGCAGAAAATTAGTCTCTCAGTAGGGGAATACCTTACAGCAGTCAACAGAAATGTTTAAAAATACATTATGCTAACTATTAGCAGCAATAATTCATTATACTTTAAAGGTATTTTAAATAGGATGGAAAATTACACTTAGAAAATAGAAAATAGACTTATTCTGTACCAATGAAATCTATGTGTACCCTACAACAAATATGTGGATGTGTAATTAATTAGGCTATTCTAAAGCGGAAGTATTTGGTTTAATTTTGCAGATACAAAAAATGTTTAAATAACAGTAAAAGTCAAAATAAACACAATATGTACACAACACAGGATCTGGTACGTTGAAAACATTTTAGTAACTCGATAGATGAAGGAATTCAGATTTTAGATAGTAAAAGATTATGAGATGTGGTGGTAATTCTCTTTTCAGGGCTTAATTTCTCTAATTTTATATTGGTGTTTTGCTTTAAATCAGTTCCTTCTTGAACTTTCTGACTGAAAAAATCCACCGCTATTAAAAATAGTAGAAGATATTACTATAGCTATTTATCATGAAATATAACTACATAGATAAAAGCATCACATTTTTTTTCCAAAATGATTTTGTGAACATTAGAACGTCCTTTAAAAGCTACTATAACTTTTATCTTAAACATGACCTTGTACTAACACTACATAGCCTATCCTATTTTCAGAAAATTCATCTCAACCAAAGATTGATGGATTTTCTAAGAGGGACTTTGGACAAGAGCTGTGGTCACAATCTTGTTACAATGGAATAAAAGATCCATTCACTATTAAAATGAATTCAAATCAATATTCAATCAATGCTAAAATGAAAACCAATGGAAACAACTGCCCTTCACGAAGAGTAATCAGTGGAGAACTCAAATACGTAACTTAAATTCACCTAAACAACATCTCACAATTCACTGCGCTAGGAAAGAAATTAAATTATACTGAATGTAGATCGCTGACAGTACAGTCCTGTTTGAGGCCCTTTTAAGCATTAATAGGTTATAAGAAGTGAAAACAGACATTCACTTGGTAAAACAGAGCATAGTGCAGAGGCTGAAGGTACTCCAATGAGCCACCGATTTCTAATGATGCATAGTGAAAATCAATCAACTAATTAATTCTTATAAAGAATTATAAGAGATTCATAAATAAGAGATTCAAAATTGCTGTAATTATTAGAAGACCACAGAAGTACAGGAGAGATAATTCTTAGATGATGACCCTGTAAACTGCTAATCTGTGTAGAATAGCACTGAATTTTTTTCAGCACACATTTACACTCAATTGTATTTTTTCCAATCAGGAAAAAAACCCCTGAGAAGTGCATTACAAGTCTGCTTAACCCACATTTAAACTTGGATGTTTCTGCTTATTAATTTAACATAGTTAAAAGTATGTTCAAATGAGCAAGCAGAAGGGACAGACATAAAAAAATTATTGGAATTAAAAACATATTTTATTACACACTATTTTCAGTTCAACACAATTACACCTTCACACAATTTACTTAGCACTTACTTTACCTTTTTATGATAACTTTCTAATTTTCTTAGCGTAAAAACTTGGAGTAAATCAGTCAGCTCCAGATATTTCTCTTAAACATTGAAAAAGTGTTGAGATCCACAATTCAGAAACACATTTTTTCCATTGATTAAACACACTGAAGTTACATGTCTGAACTTTAATCCGGAAAATACATCAGCATAATTAAATACATGTTTTAGGCTCACTATCTGCTTTACAGTTTTTTGGAATTGTCTTACTCAAGCTTTCAGGGGCTAATTAAGTTTTTCCTTACCATATCTTAAACTTTCATCCATTTTATGATATGGATTCTTATAAAGTACAATGTAACATTTTAAAATCTTAGGCTATAAATAGGCAAACTTCCAAACAATATCTTAAAAATAGATTGTGTAGCAAACATATGGTTTTATCTTTACATCAAACATTTACTTCCTCAAAAGTATTTCAAGCCAATGGGAATTTTTGTTCTAGCAGATGATGCAACAAGCTGTGTATAGACAGTTTGCACTCCAGCTGTAGCAGTAAAATTACTGAAACTGTAATTCTCTTAATATTTAAATAATATATTAAAATTTAATTTTCAGCACCTGGAAGAATCTGTTTGTGTGCCAGCAAATGATGTAGTTGGGCCTGGAGCTGCTGTACATATGGGATTCAAAAACAACCTATCACAAATAATTACTAAGAGCAGCTGTACTCATTACACTAGTCATTTAAAAATCAGGTCAAAGCTTCCTCAATTCTTCTTTCATTTTCAAGGATTTCTGCAAAACCGTTCTGCAGTTTTTATATTTTTGTCTTGGTTTTTGTATGCTAAAATTTTTTAAATTGTCGATTCTTACAAAGGTAGTATCTGAGATTGTTAGCTTTCCTGATATTCCAGGTATTTAACAGTTGAAGGTTTCATGACAGATTATAAAAATGAGAATGTTCATTTTGCAATAAATCTTTCACAATTTTTATAGGACAGAAAGTAAATAGTATAATATGAAAATGCATTTGCTGATATGCAACATACATGTGTTACATGCATATACACATGGTACTAAGTACAATTCAACAAACACACACACACACACACATATATATATATATATATATAGATGTACTTTTTAAAAACAGGACATACCACGTGGCTCACAAAAAAAAATTACTTGTATTGCATTTATTATTAAGTTGATAGTTTTAAGGTTGAAAGTTTTTATTTTAAAAGCATTTTCCAAATTATCTTTTTTCAGAATTACTTAATTTTTAACTGATTTCCTGAAGTTGCTTTCTAGCAACCACTACCAACTTTATGATCTTTTGTGAAGAAAAGTCTATGTACCACCTTTTTTAAACTCATACCTTTTCAAAATGTATTTAGAATGACATAGTATAAGATCACATTTTTTAGATAGGATCAATAATGTTTGCACTGGATCTGAAATTTTTTTAAAGTTCAGAAAGATTCAGCTAGAAGCCTTTATTTTATAATTTTAAAATATTCCAGTCTGCATTCCTACACATTTAAGTAAAAAGACTCATAATGAAAACCATATATTTTAGAATGACATACTGAGAAATAAAACAAATTACCCTTCAGGGGGAGAGACCCAAGCATTTATACACCACTACCTTCAATCACTTGAATGCAAGTCATTCACACCACCACTATTGCTAACAAGGCATCCAATTTACGAAACAATGAATAGTGAAATTACATTTAAAAGGTACAAATGACTGTCCAAAGAATGACACTGAAAAATATTAAGTAACAGCTCTACCTCAAGATAAGCCTCACAATTAAAGACTTTCAATGAAGAGAGCCTTCAAAGGCTAAATCAGGAGGCATTGATTAGATTGCTTCTAACTTTGTGTTTTGACACCTTCATCTTTCATGGCATTATATTGTCTCTGTGCATCTTACAAAGGAAGCATTTTACTAAGGCCACACATGAACAGGAGACAGCAGTGCTTATAATAGAGACTGTCAAGGGTGTGAGCCAAAATGGGTCTCATTTGGATTTCAAGTGAAGAAAACTCCTAATGCATTTCATTACAATGTATGTGAACCTCTGAAAAGAACGATGGATTGAGATTCTCATACCTATTAATTTATTGAAATGGATTCTGTTTTTTCTTGTATATTAAGAGGGACCATGTGTTTCAAACAAGGTAACAATATTATAGTACCAAATAACTAAATATGCCATGATGACGTATACCCTTCTGCTAGACAAAGAGGATGCAATTTTCTTGATAAGTGGGATTTGAGTCCAGAAATAAATCCTCCAATAGCTTGGCAACAAATAAATGCTCTTTGTTGCTATCAGGTTTAAAGATACGACCAGGAAGCTATGCAATATAGGGATGGATTCCATCTTTGTTACCACAGCATATTTTTACCATAGGAAATTGCATACCCTCCCTTCCCCCTTCCAAATCGTCATTCAGGTATTGCCTTTTTTATTTCACTGAGAGATTGAGTGATGCAATTTGGGTACCACCTACATAAGTCACCTTTTATTAAAAGATAACAGAACACGATGCAAAAAAGTAAACAACATTCAAGAAAATTGTAATAAATTGCAGATCAACTTAGCTCTATAAAGATGCCACAGCTAGTGTATCACTGATCATCTTGTTCACAGTACAAGAAGTTTATATAAATACTTATTTGTCTATTTTTCACTTTAACTTCAATAACAAAACCTATAATCTGCTATTCAAAAACTGTAAATTCTGATTTAATACAGAGAACAGGATATGAAATCCTTCTGTATGCTAAATAATTTTACCAATATAACTATTAAAAATAGAGCATATGTTCTCATTAACCTTAGAAGTGATTGATTGTTCAATGATGTTCAATAGCATTCACTAAGTTCAAAGCTCATCTATTTTTTAAGGAAATCTTACAACCTGCTAGTTAAACTAAAGGTTAAATATACATAAAGTCTTAAAGCAAGACAAAATTATTCCACATGTATGTAGCTGATAAGCAGAGTACACAAACACTTACATAAATCTGTTCACATTTAATAACCCAAGGCCTTAAGAAACCCTCCATTGTCACACAAAGACTTCAAAGATAGAGGTAAAGAGTTTGATATCTATGGAATATTAAGAAACTATGTTTATTAAGTTAGGAATTGTCTATTAAGTTCAGAACTCTGCTGACATCACAATTGCAATAAAAAGAATTTGTCAAAACCATAATCAGAGCTAAAGATATGCTTGCTTTCACAAATCAGTCCTCAACGAGCATTTTATTTGAAAAGGGAAGTCCAGGGCACATATAAGTGGTTTAACAACAATTATGAAAATACACATATGCAAAAGTGTATAACTAATTTATTTATTGATGTATAACATGTAAAAGTAGAAATGTAAGTGAAGTGTGTATATATATATATATATATATATATATATATGTACTCCATACAAATGAAATAAACATTCTGAAAATTTTCAAGATTTGAGTCGATATGATTTTTATACTTATATATCACATGTTTAAGTGGTGTATGCACATATGCCTAAGTAACAGAGAAATCAGCAAGAATCATACAAAACAAAATAAAATACAACAAAAAACCACAGACATGTATTTATTTTATTTTTTTAAGAATAGTCATAATTAAATTAGAATGTTCCTTACTTGTTCCATATTTTATCTTGACAGCTTCTGCATACTCAGGCAGAGCCCATTAAACACAAGCATACAGCAGCTTACTTGTTGAATTATGTATTTCAAGTACTTAAAATTACTAGGGATTTGACTGTGATCTGTACATGAATACGTATTTTAGACTTAATTTTCTGCACTGATATTTCTTCTTCTAAATATACTTTAAATTCTACCACGAACTCAGTTAAAATTAGGCTTTTCCATGACCTAACAAAGATAATAACATTATCTTTTAAATGTAAGCTAGGAATATACATAGCATTTTTTCAGTTGTAAAATTTGATCCATAAACTAAGTGATATACTTATGTTAATTTACCTTTTAAGAGATATTATGTGTTGTTCATTTTTTTTTTGACAAGACTTCCATTCATACTGAAGACGTGTTTAAAAACACTGCATTTTCTCTCAATATGGAAAATCACTTTATCCATTATCATACTCATTCTGTTTCAACAAAATATGAATCATCAAATACTTATTTCCAAGTTCAACTTCTTTTACTCTGATTTACACATGCTATTCAAATCAGTTCAAATTCTTTCAATTTTACTTGGTATTCTTGGTAATGTTTTTAACAGTATTTGACATTTTAAAAGAACAAGGAGAAAACAAAACTTTATACCATATTATAATGAATTTATTCTTAGAAGTTTGTTATCTGGTACTGCTCAGAGCCTTAATATTTTTTAATAAGAAAAAACCCCACCAAAATTAAATCTGTTATGTAGATTTCCAAGTAATAAAGATCTGATTGAGCCCATTGAATAAGGCAATTGCATCGGTTGTCTAAATGGTAGCAATGTCAATGTCAGATATGTGGTTATCTTTTCATCTTGGCCTATTCTCAAATGTAAAAATCAAATGTTTGAAGGACATTTCGCTGACCTGCTATGGCCTCTGCAACTCTCCAACACAATACTACTGTTCCTCATATAAGTGCCACATTTTGGATAAAAACCCACTTCATCCACGATGCCTTTGCGACATCTGGCGGTCCTTATTATACATAAACTTTAAGTTTGTTTCTTTGTTGGGTGTTTTCAGTTGCTGTTGGGTACTTTTAGTATACTAATTTTATTCTATTTATTTATTTATTTGCAAACCTACAAGCATGTAAAACTTTAGTCCAAAAGGCTTTGATACCCCCTAGCAGGGAAACAAAAGCAATCTAGTTTGCAAAAACACAAGGTCTACCATGAGTCCATATGGAGCAAAAGGTCACAAATCTTGAGATGCAGTGACATCATGACAATAAGACACTTTTGAGACAGAAGCTGACTCATTCTGAATATAAAAAGGACACTGATCAAATTCTCCCACGCATTTAAAACTATGGAGAAGAATAAGCATGAGAAGAACCTGATGTAGATGCATAACCGAGGAGAGTCAAAACATACACTTTAGTTTTCACAATTACAAGATGACACCAAAAACTTGACAAGTCTGCTTCAGAAGATTTAAAAGCATTATTTTTATGTCATTATCAGATGCTGAGAAAATTTTATTAAAGGAAAAAACACTCTGTTCACAGGATGTGTGCTCCCTGTAAGACCTCGGCTCTTTTCAAACAAGCCAAAGCTTGTTCTACATGTTTCAGTCCTATTATTTATAATTTCAATAAACTATGAGAAAAGTATCATAAGCAACAGAAAAATTATCTTCCCTTCTTTATCCTTCCTCCTTAGCTATTTCACTGCAGTAGAAAAACCTCATTCTAATTTCTTTATTACAGTAACTGCAGGGGTATTTGACATCAACTTTGTGAAACCATAACTTTACTATTTCTTAGCCCAGCAGGAGGAACTAGTGCATTAAAACTTCACTTGTCCTAACAGTTTTTATTTCAAACCAATAGATGATACAAACCAAAGATTAAACATATATTACTTGAAATATAGAACATCACTTTAAATTCTACTTTGCTGCATCATGGTAAAGATTCAGTTAAACACACTACTGTTCCAAAACAAGTAATATAGTGAATTGTTTGTCCCCATATGAACAGATACGTACCATGTATTACTAACATTCAGGAAAAATTTCTAATAAATCATAACTGAATCAAATTGAAAAAATAATCTCTCAAAACTGCTCTTGGCATGGACCAGATTTAGTGAACAGTCTAATAGTGTAGTTCACTATTTTCTTATTTTACAATAAACGATTTCTGCATCATTAGAATATCTAGTAGGTCCCCGTAAAAGCCACCATTCAAATTTTAATTAAAATTTCAGTAGCCTGTGTTTTCAGTGTACATATATGGACACAATATAGAACATGCACTGCGGCACAGGCACATGGTTCTCTGCAGACTACAGACACATAACCAAGTATGTGAGAAACAAGGCCAAAGAAACACTGTTAATTCTAAGTAGTCTTCTCATGCCACAAAACTGCAGGCATACAATCTAGCCTAACATGTTGAATTGAAGTGATTGTACTGAATTCACAGAGACAACTCATTAAGGACTGAGTGAGAACATACAGGATTATATTTTAGTATGGAATAAAAAGATGAATCAGTCACTGAACTCCATGTACAAAAATTCAGCGTGTGTCAGCATAGATAGATTAAAATCAGAAAATGAAACTTAACAAATAAAAAAAACCACATCAGGAAATGTCATGAATTGACGAAAGAATTAAAATATCATGGTATAAGGAGAATCTTTCCTTCTGCAAAGGATGCTCAATCCTCACTGAAAGAAATATAAATAAGTAAACAACAAACTGACAACACATACTTCTAGAAGTATTAGAGCAATTTCTTTCAGCTGCTATGAACTAAAGCATGGTCTTTTAAAGCTTCAGAATCTGTTAATTTTCTATGAAAATTTCATACCAATAGTGAAAACACTATGAAAGCCTGATCATACAAACCTTGTTCTGGACTCACACCTTACCTGATGAAAAGGTCATAGAAAAAAGCAGGACTCTTTGTCAGAAAAGTATCTCTGAATTTTTCTTATTCAGAAAGTTATAGACTGAAGCTGATTAACTCAGATCAGTTAATGTCCAAACATTGAGGGTTGGTCATGATGTTGGAGAATGATCTGTGAGCATAACTTCCTAGTATGTGAATCCCATAGGTCACCTTGAACTATGACAATTTGGCACTGAAGTTTAGATAGACAGAGATCAATGACCATTCATTTTTAATGCTAAAATTCTGAAACCAATCTATCAAATTTTCTTATGCAACAAACATTTATCACTGAGCTATGCAAAGAATACCCAATTGTCTCTGCATTTATAACTTAGAGGTTATAAAGACCACTGTTTCTATTGCGTGATCTGACAGTGACTCCATATGAAACAATAAATAATGAGATGCCAAAAATAAGAGAGCAATGAAAATAAATTTACTGTTAAAGAGCTACGATATATTTTTAAGGTTTCTTTTTTACTTGAAAGAGAAGAAAACCTTTTATTTTCTACATACCATTTACAGAGGTTTAACTAAATATCACATTAACGCTTTCGGTTTTTATCCAAATGTACTGTTAAATTACCCATGTAATTATCCCAACAGAAATCATTATGGTTATTTTATTGACTATATTTATTGACTGATATAATTTCATTAATACTTTTGTGGGAAGAGTTTGGTATTATTTAAATTCAGCTATCACACTCTTTATTAGTACAATTTAAAGGATAATTTCTGTATTATTTTAGAGGGTTGGTCTTTTTACAGAGGAGTTTAATTACCGAGTTAAGGCAACAACAGAAAGCCAATGGGCAAAAAAATTTAGGCAATAATTTGTGGTCAGACATGAAACAAAACTAAAAATGTCCCTGATCCCAATAGTGAAATCTCTTCAAAATGCAAAAAATGATTGTTAAAGTGAAATAACAGTTCTTTCCAAAATGACAATATGATAGCTGTATATGCCTTAACAAGCCCTTCAATAACAAGAAGTAGAACCACATTTGAGTAAACATAAAAAGTCTGTTCCAAATATAACTTAAAGAGACGTATATTTAAACATTTGCTTACAGAACCATGCAAAGGCAAAGCAGTTTTTTGATATACCAATAATATAAGACCTCATTGCTGCAATAAATGCAGCACCATTGTTTTCCTGTCTTTTGCGTGCACTACGGTGTTTACTGAGTCAGCAGGCACTATACTTACATACAGTTCAATTTAGTTAAATTGAATAAGACTAAAATAACTTTGCAACTGGCAATCCTGGGAATTAAAAAAAAAAGTGAAGAATGTGGATTGCAAATTAAAATCCATTTCTGGATATGAAGATCAAAAGTAAGACAGATGTTCTAAAGAGGCAAACAAGATCAGACTATGGCTATTAAGAAATTACTCATCCCAGATGACAGTGGGAAACTTCTCATTTGCCTCAGATTTTAAAGAATAATTTTTATTATACTGAACATTTATTTTTGGAAAAATATGAAAATTAGGGACACCAAGGAGTCAGCAAATACAAAATTCTAACAAATTCATACTCTTTGACAGAGTAAAATTAATTTTTATCCATGGGGAATAATACCAATTTAAAGATAATTTGAGGGGAAAAAAAAAAAAACTGATGAGGAGGTATAAGACTTCTGACTAGGCTCCCTCATTCCAGGGGATCCAGAAAGTTTAAAGAAGCACGATGTGGAAAAATTGTGCAGTGATTTCATTCTTTGGCTTCTTATTATGGGGTTTTCCCATCAGTGCAGGCGAAAAATTCAGTGCTGATTCACTAATAAAATCTTTGAAGTAACTTCACTTTAAGCATTTTATGACTGTCTACATTGCAGCCCTACAGAACAACTGAATCTTTGTTCCAGATGATTTTTGTAGTAGGGGACAGTACTGGAATATCATGAAGAAAATAGTCAGTCATTTATATGCTGAAAATCCCTGTATTAATTTTTTTTCTGCCAAAACCTCCGTGCACATTTTTTATGTACAAAAATTTATAATATTAAAACCCTTTACATTAATCATAAACTGTGTTTCCATTTAAATGAATATGTTGTATTAAAATGAACAAACGGTAAAAACAGTGTCAGTGTTTACTTTTGTTTCCTACCTAAATAGTATTGCTTGGAAAAAAACAAATACTTTTGTTTAAAATAAAGGAAATCAATAGTGAAAACTTGAGAAGAGTTGTGTTTTTCAAGTAAAATGGAAAGACAAAAGTTTAAGAATGTTTGTAGATGTGCCTTGTTTAACAGTTTTACATGTTGGATGTGACTTTCACAGTCTGTTGGTTGTTGCAGAAAAGACATCACATCTGTGACTTGGCTGTTGATTAATGAGTCTTTCAATTCCCCACTACCATCTGAAGAAGGGCTGTGGCATTTCTAAGTATCACTGGTTTACTCGCCTTCAGCTGTAGTCCTACCAAGGTATCTTCCATAAAGAAAATCACACCTGGTTAAGGCTAATGAAAACCTTAATATGTCATTTTCTAGACAAGTCAAAAAGCATGTAAAACTAGACAAAAGATGTATTCAAGCAACATGAATGCAGTTTTGTCATAACCTGTCAATCAAAAGACTAACATAAAAAAGCTTTCTTCAGTGACATTTTCCAGTGTCAATGATCAGAATGACAAATCTCAATTCCCCATTTCATACGTGAGGCAATATGCACAATGGTTTCCCACTTTTCACTAAAGACTAAATTTTGTTGTTAGACCCTAGAAAGAAGTTAAGAGGGGAAGAAAAATCCCAATCAAAAAGTTTTTCTGGGTCAAATCAGCCAGTGTCAGAAACACCCAAATCACTGTGTATAGGAAGATTTTAAACATACTACTCACTTCACAAAACCTATTAGGAGTTCATGCAAAATTGACCAACTTCACTGTAGCTGCATCGTGATTGTAAAACTTCTGAGGTCAGTTTGACATTAACAACTGGACTTAGGGAAGAAGCAATAGACCTCTAGGACTTGTCATCCTTTCTTAAGCAGTGGGAGCCTGGCAGGACAGAAGAAATACATCCAGGAAAGCCACGAGTGAAGTCAGTAACTTTGGGAAAGCCATAGGTCTAAGAGACAACACTTACAGCTGCAAAGGTCTGGGATCCACACTGTGGCCACCACCACATACTTGCTTTGTTGTTGCAACAGCGAATATTTCAAGGTCAGGAGAAAGCACACAGTCTTTCCCATCTCCTTCAGAGAGAAACTAATGGGACTACCACTTCCTAAAATTAAGGCAAGGTGATTCAAAGGCCTCACTAAAGTTGAGTCACCTCTCCTTTGTTGCCACAAAGGAACTGAGCATAGCAACAGCCACCACAGATCAGCTACCATGTGGTAGCTTTGTATCTTAAAATTAGTCAAAAGAACAAGGTTCTGCTCTTTACTTTGCAGTGTAGAACAAACCTTAAAAGTGACTTGTATGACCAGATTTTCCATCTGTTTAACTCTGATATTAATACTTCCCCCTCTACCTTACAGGGGACTTGCATGTCTCAGCTCATTACAGTTTACAAAGAAATTGAGATCCCTGTATGGAAATTGAATTACTCTACATTACTAAAACTTCGATTAAAAATCCCTTATCTGAAAGCAGCAAAATGAAGAAACAATGCCTTGATAGACAAGACAGACTTTTAGCTTGTCCGCTTGTGTCCTGCAGCCTCTTTCCTTGCAGGTGTAGCAAGAGGGTCTATAGATAAGACAAGAAGCTAAGCCACTGTGTACAATCAGGGAAGTCAGTACTTTGAATGCATTAATTCACATTCATACATTTAGCAATTACACATAACACACTACACTTACAATCACTATGTAACTATGTATCAATTACAAATAAAAACTTGGATCAATAGGGGTCTGAAAGAGGAAAGAGAAAAGAATAGATAAGATGAACATGAGTATCTCCACTTAAGAATCCCTAGTCAGAACAGGATTTGAGACAGAGTTGAAAGGAGGGCAAATTATTTACAGATGAAAGGAAATATCTGTTTTTAAGAAAAACCACCCAAGTCACAGGATAGCAATTACCAGGTTAATTATATAGTGATGCAACTGCTGAAGTGCCACACTTCCAAGTGATGATTTATAGCACATAAAAATACCTAGTTATGAAGAAAAAATACATACCTTTAAAGAAACCAATGAATCCTAACAATAAATACACAAATTATTATGTGTGTTATTAACACAATACATTGAACATAGCTAGCAGTATTCCCATCAAAGCTATCCTGGTTCTGGGTAGGACAGAGCTAATTTTTGCACTAGCCAGGAAGGGGCATGGCTGAGACCTGGAGGTTACTCAATACCCACACATGTAGTTTTCTGGGGATGGTTAAAGGATTCTCTTCTGAGTCAGTGGGGTGGAGGGAGAAACTGGGTATTATCTCTTGTCAGGGGGTTTCCATGTGAATTGCTTGCCTCTTTCTTGTACCCTCTGTTGTTAGTTTTGCTGCTGTTACTACTTGTTTTCTTCATTCAGTGCTGTTTCCAATAAATTATTATTATTTCAACCATGATGCTTATGTTTTGTACCTTCAATTCGTCTCTCCATAGCACCACAGGGGAGGCAAGGGAAGGGAGTAAGCAGTGGTTTAGTGGTTTGGAGAGTCTCAGCAGGAGCACTAAATTGTGGAATACCATTCCTAAACCAAGATAAAAGTATATCAAAGGATATAAAAATGTGGACAAATGTGATTTAAATGGGGAACCAAAATAGTGTGAGACATTATGAGAAGAAAAAGGTTTGGATCACAGGTTCTGCTCTAGCCAACACGCTGTCCTTACTACACTTTTCAATGCAAAAAGATGTACCAGCAATACTCTCTTCTTTTTCATTCATTTTATTTTCACTTTTTCTAGAAGCCAGGTTTGAGTAAAGAAAAAAGCATCCAATAAGCATGAAACCTGATTTGTATTGCAAGGCTAGCAAAGGCCTCATCATAAAGGACTCCCAAGTATTAAAATGTAGCTCATATTAACTAAGGTTAAATGGGATATGGCCATCCTTATGGTCTTAGCACCTTCTATTGGAGATTGTCATCAGAGAGTATTTTATATCATATGATTCAATATATCTGCAGAAGAGAGACACTGATAAGAATCAGAAAAGTGTATTGCATATGGGGAGCCTCATCTTTAACCTCATTTATTTGTGAAATTCATGCTGTAACTGTATACATGATAGGGGCTTGAGTGGCAGTCAAAGAGTGTGTACCACTGTTCCCTTTGCTTATTGATGTATGCTCTGCCACCAATGCTTTAAAAGTGCCAGGCAGGGAACTAAGCCTATTTGTGACAGATTTTTTAAAGTCACAGTATGGTTTGATTAGCTATGTCAGAAGAGGATAAACAGACAAGGGATAATCCTTGTGGTGACAGATGTAACATACACCTTGTTATTGACCAACTCATTTATGGAACAGGATTCTTGCTTACCCAGAAAGGTCAAAGTGAGATTTTCCACAAAATCTCATTGGCTTTTTTTGGTACATCCAGCATGAGGGTCTAAGCCTGACTTCATGATTAACCAAGAGATGTACAATAATGGATTAATACCTTTCACCTGCTTCTTTTGATACAGGAGCAATGAGATACTGCCTTTCCTAGCCTCACATGCATTTTAGAAAGCCTGTTATCATATGCATTATAAGGGCATCATTTATAGTAACACTAACCAGGTGATGATTACTGCAATATTAATGGCATCCTAGCTCTTCACCAACCATCATTAACAATTGTAGCAACGGTATGAATTTCCAGTATCCAGCAAATTTGGATACCAAAGGTCTGGGAGCATCTGCAGTTTAGAAGACAGATTAATATACCTAGAAGTACAATAGATATAAGACTGCTGCCCTCTGCCATGCAGATAAGCCCTCTGTCTTGGCATCATGTCAGTAACTGCTCTTCCATCATTTGTTTCTTCTACAAAGAAAATTGTTAGAGAACTTCCTACCTTTTAATACCCTGGAGTTTTTTTCACTCATTTCTCAGATTTAGGCTTTTGTAAAGTTTTATAAAAAATCTTTGACAGATAACAAAACACATGCAGTTTGTTGGCATTCTTTTCAGTTTCAAAACCACATAATAAATTTTTCCACGCGTTGATAAACTAGATTTTAAAAGTGCGTTTTCTGGATATCTAGATAATCAACAACACAATGAATATAAACATTTTCTATAAATAGTTCACCATATGGCTATCATTCTCAACAGATGGTGTCTGTGTATTCACTAGAATATACAAGAGCTATGCAAATTTTGCCCTGCAATCATTCAAAATTCTAAACAAGTTTTTCTTACTTCAGTTTTATTACGCTTAATCAAAGTCAAAACACGCAATTTTATCCCCAAGCTCTAATACAGGGAAAAAATGCCACAACTGTATAAACAAAGGATTTTGCAAAAGGCAGTACAGTTGAAAGGAGTTTAATAAAGAGACACTAGGTACAAGGTTTTCTCAATCCTAGGACAGCACTCTGCTGCTAATGATAGTTTTTCCCAAAAAACAGACCCACTTGTAAACAGTTCATGAACAAGAATGCAGTTATGAAAAAATCCGTATTCCAAGGGATCTGAGAGTTTGTATCTATTTTGCAGCAAATGTTCTCATATGCATTATAATGGCATCATTTATAGTAACCCCAAGCAGGTGATGATTACTGCAGTATTAATGGCACTCTAGCTCCTCACCAACCATCATTATACTTGGCTTGTAGCTGTAGCAACAAAGCCTACTAGAAAGTCTACAGATTTTATCCAGTTTTAGTAAAAAAACAAACTTACTAAATTTTTATGGTTTCCTGAAAGCCAATATATAAACATCTCCATGTTTTCAACTTTCAGAAGCTGCTGGGCAGGTCTGAATATCAATCAAAACAACACATGACCAAAAGTTGACTAGATACTTGTCTATCCTCTTCCAACACAAAACTATTTAAGCTCAAATCACTGTATAAACATTTTCTGAAAAGTCCTTCTTGGTCTACACTGGCTTATCTGTTGGAAATCAAATTCTAATTTTCAGTTTAGACATTTTTATAGCATTTCTTATCCACCTGAACAAGTACTAGTTTTAATTCTATAGTTTTTCAAACTTGTTACTATTTCTCACCTGACACACTTATGGTAAAAATAACACATTCCCATTCCTCTCTTAGTTATTAAGTTGTTAAGCTTTCTGTTCTGTAGGTCCTGACTGCTGTTGGCTTTGCCAGTCATGATTTCTTCTCTATCTGTTCCTATAGCTCCCAGCTACTACTTGTCCCTGCACAGACACCAGTTCTTAGTGAAATCTCCCTAAGTATAGACGAAGGAATCCCAGCCATTCCTCTTCAGAACTGCAAATAACTGCAATATTGGATAATGGCTTCACATGTTACAAAAATGTCTCTTTTTTTCCTCCTCTTTATAGTGACAGGAATATCTTTACGTTATCATAAGGTATGCAGTGCACCTGAAAGTCCTGCACAACTGCAGAAGGCAGGTGACATCTCAAAGCCCAGCAAAATAACAATATCTTCTAACAACGTACAAGTTGCCAAGATATTCCTCTGAAAATTAATAGTGATAAATGTAACTTTTATATAAAGGAGAGTACATAAACAAGAAGGATAATGCATGGTACTGTGCTCTGGAATTGTGCCTCACTGTTGACAGCACACCAGCTTTTTGCCTACTGCTAAGTACTTCTTGCCGATTTTCAACAGACTGATTTGGCCAGACAATAACAATTGTAACTTTATGAGCAGGACCCTAATTATAAGTTGAGATATGGGTAATTAAATAACAATTTCACTTCTTGCTTTAATACATGTATTAGAGTTGAGGAACCCCCATTTCATATTGAACAAATGAGTCCAAGACTTGAAAAGGCAGCACGTATCTGTGTAATTTTGTAGAATATTTTTTAAACTTGTGTAAATCAAGTTCATAAGTTAGTTGAATGTTAATGGTCTTATTATTAAAAGATACTGTTTAAAGTATAATTGATAAATACATTTTAACTTTTATTCTTGCAGTTTGAACTATATATATATAGTATATATATAATATACACACATACATATTATTTATTTCTGAGTAAACTAAAATCAGATGGGTTGAAATTTGTTAAATTGAATGGCCTTAGAGCTTGCTAAATTAATGTTTTGTCAAATACTTTATATTGATTCAATGTTGCTTTAGACTTCTTCTACAGTTCCCTGATTTTCTCAAGTTTGACAGTTAAGTTTTTGTTGTTTTGACTCTTGAGGAGTATCTTGTTGGTATTCCTTCCTTGCATCTAACTCAGGGCACATATATAAATCCCTGAAAGCCCCTTTGAGGGACTCAGTGAGAGGATTCGAGAGCCTTACAACCACCACATCTTTAATTTGAAAAATTTCCTGGACACTTTGAGGATCATAGGAATGCACGGGTTAGATTCCCATCATTGTGTGAAGCCAGCTATGAGTGGTAGACAACAATTCATTTCCTTTTTAACCAGTCCTGAAAGTATTTTACTTTCCCCTAACCACCAACCAATTAATTTGCCTAACACTTGCTGGCCCTGGGACACTGCTCTCATAACACCCTCTCACCTAACTCAGTCATTAACTAGGTTAGGGGAGCTTTTCTCTTGTAAATGAGTCCCCTAAGCATTTTCACTTTTTTTTTCCCTCAAAAGAAAACTGTGCTTTTTTAACTTCATATGCAACTGACAGTATTTTTTCTTGAAATATGAAAAGAAGGAAAGAAATATTCTAACATCACTGTGAACTGGTGAAAATATTTTTGCCTGCACAGACATATCTATTCAGGGAAAGCTTTAGCACGTGTCAAAGGAAGGAGTAATTTAAATATTATGGTGCTCCACTTTATAAACTGATGGTTCTGTAACAGCTTAAGTACTGCCCATGATTTTGTTTAACTCATCTCAGGTCCAAAATAAATGGGAGGTCAAAATAATCACACACTCATTCAGCTTGAACATTAAATCTTGAGCACAATTAAGGCTGATTTATGCAGTTCTAGGAAGGATCATGAAGAATCACCTAAAGATAGGGCTCACCTGAGTCTTACTGCAAAGCTTGTTTGTGTAGCCACAGAAACAGCTAGAATTGTCCTAGTCAGCTGGAAAGCATGAGCAGACACACTTTAGCTATGATAAAAATAAAGTCAGATGAAGACAAGTTGTTTTGTCAATACTGGCTGCTATGGCAGATACTGAATCAGCTATTCTACTTTTTATGATCACAGTAGATCTAAATGACGTGGTGGTTTGCAGAGTGGTTGAAGTAATAGATCCATGCTCTAATCATTAATTATTTGCATAATGTCACTTCTAGATGAGAAAGGGCAATGAACGAAGGCATTTTCAAATTAGGAAAGATGACAACAATTAGGGAATTAATTACATTTTTAAGAAATAGATTATACTGCAAGGATGAGAAATACAGAGAAAGACAGAGGAGGCATACGTATGATTTCTTTTAACGTCTATAAAGAGATCAAAAGAAAAATAAAATGTGTTTTAAGGGAACAGGGAATATGAAATGTCCACACAAAATGTTTCCTCTGCAAATCACATCAGCCCCTCTGCTCTCTTTGGCTCATATTGATGACACTAACATGAAGCGAAGTTCAAGATCCAGTTTTAGTCTAAGAGTCTCTTTCAAAAGGACAATCTACTTAATTTTTAATGAAGGACATGAGATAGCAATCAACAGGAGAACCACCAAAGAAAAAAAATTAATACTGTATTTTCTCTGACATTTAACATAAACAGTCTGTGAAGTTTCACATTCTGTCTAGTAACGGGTAACAAAGGACATCAAGAAGAGAACTGAATAACAAATTTTTGCTGGCATAATTTTTGTGCAATTAAACTTTTGGAAAAGAACAATTTAGGTAGGTAAAGAAATAATCTTAGCCAAATTAAGACGGAAGACTCAAAACAGACTGTAAAAGTACTTTATCTATGAAATGAAGGAAGAGTTAAATGTTTAAGACTAACTGCTACTGATAAATTGAGAAAATGAGACAAAATACCCAAAACCTTTATGACATGCAAATTCACACACTTTTGAAATCGTCACTCTAGTTTCTAGATAGCAGAACAGTCAGATCAAAAGTTGACTGAGAGGGTCTTATTAGGTATCATCAGGAGGATTCAGAATTAAGAAGGGAATGTCTCAGTTTAGCATGTAAAATGTAAGTTTTCCAGTTTTCACAATTGACAAATATTAACAAAAAACAATCAACAAACAAACAATCCACAAAATTGCCTCCAAAAAAATTCCATCTCAATTTTTCTGAATTTAATAAATTGCAGTTTCTGATTTAAGAAGTTACATTTTGCAAGTGAAAAGGCAATAAAATATGAGAATAAGTTTGATTAATTGGAAACTATTAAGGAAACACTTCCTATTTCTAGCTACACTTGTCATGTCCCCAGCTGCATTTAAGCTCCTTTGCAACTTGAGTAAACATAGCCTAAAATCTGTGCTAAAATTTCCCATAGCTGTATAGGCTTGCAAAAGTTACTCATTTTTTTCCAAAGCATTATTTAAGTGCAATATCAACATATATTCATATACTTCTGTGTCAGACAGTAAGAACAAATTATACACCTCAAAACAGGCATTGAAAGACATCTGAGTATGGATCAAATACTACAGAAAAAAATGCTGCTACATTTTAAACTATGTATTTAAAAAGAAATGCAGATTTGCTTTATAAATTTCACCACTAAAATCTTTGTGTATTCACTATTACAATGTCAAAAATACAATAGGAAAATGTGATGATTTTGCCAAAATCCCGTTACCTGTGTGTTAGCAGCACCCTGAAAGCCATCTGATTCAGTCCCAAGTAACCTGGCAGCAAGCTTGACCAATCCCAGTTCCATTCAGTAATGGCTGACTGTTGATACATGGAAAGAAGCTAGTTAGTTATTAATCAGCATCAATATGATCAGTACATTAAAGCTCCAGCAGCTACATACTAACCAAACAGGGTGGTCTAGAATGAGGAGTTAGAAAGATGATATCAATCGTACCCACAGAAGAAGTTTTTTATTCCAATCAAATGGCAATTAATTAATTACGGACATAGCCACTGTTTAAAAAAAAAAATCTGTTTTTTTAACCATTATTCTTCCAATTGTTGATAGCATTCTGATCAGCTACTTTGTCTGAGAGCTTTACTCTTTGTACAAAAAGCAAAATAGTTGGTAACTTTTTATGTAACAGCAATTTGCATTGTCTGCTGTCAGCAAAAATTATGTCATGAAAAATTTGGTATAGCTGGAATTCAAGAAATAACCTGTACCATAATTAGAGTGATTTAACACTGTATTATAAACAGCATTAAATCTAGAAAATATGAACAAGTATAACTCCACATTGCTTATTTAATAAACAAAAGCAATCTACATAATCAGTGGGCAGACAAAAGACCATACACAACATTCTTATTTTTAAAAAACAGAAAATCCTATTGCATAATATTCCTTATCATTGTCAGCAATCGTCAAGTAGTGACTATAATTTAATCTTCTTCGGAGAAAAGAAGTACAAAGTTATTGTTGTAACACTGAAACAGCACTGAGTAGTAAAAAAAATGTTTAAGCAAGTCAAAACAATGGAAATAAACCCAAATAATAGTAAAGTATAATTTGGAGTGCATCTTTTTCTTCTTACAGTCAGCACTCGGTTCCTCTGGGAGAGCAGAGTCACTGCAATCCTTCCTATTCCTTCCATCTATATTTTATCGCTTTCCTTCTCCTTACTTAATTTACTCCCTATCCCTCATCTTTGCCATGCATGTTAAAGTAAAGTAGAAAAACAAGGGTGGAATACAGAGTATGAAGAGGAAATAAAGGTAACAAGAAAAAATAAAATACTGAGAAAGCAGAAAGTGAATGAATAAGAAAAGGTTCGTCGTCAGTGCTCTGGCATCTTCTACAGGCACTGGCAATAATTTTCATTTGAAAGCAGACATTCAGCTATACTTACCAGTTTTATAAATGGACAGTCCTACACCACTAAATAAATGTACAATTTAATGGTAAAGGGAACTGAACTATTTAATAACAACATTAAACTTGGAAATAGAATCAGAGGACAGAATTACAGAATGATTGAGTTTTGAAGGGATCACCATGTTCCAACCCCTTGCCATGGGCAAGGTACATCTTTCACTAGACCAGGTTTCTCAGAGCTCTGCCCAGACTAGCCTGGAACACTTAAAACAGATGGGGCAACCACAGCTTCTCTGGGCAACCTGTTCCACTGCCTCGCCACCCTCACCAGGAATAATTTCTTTCTGATATCTAAGCTAAAGCTACTCTCTGTCAGTTTGAATACACTCCCTTTTGTCCTGTCACTACATGCTCATCGAAAATGTCCTTCTCCATCTTTCTTGTAAGTTTCCTGCAAGTACTGCAAAGCTGCAATTAGGTCACACCAAAGTCATCTCTTTTCCAGGCCAAAAAACTGCAATTATCTTGGCCTTTCTTCATAGGAGAAGTGCTCCATCCCTCTAGTGATTTTGCTGTTCCTCCTCTGGACTGGCTCAAACAGCTCCATGTCCTTCCTATGCTGAGGACCCCAGAACAGGTTGGGTCTCACCAGAATGGAGTAGAGGAGCAGAATCCCTTGACCTGCGGGTCACGTTCCTTTTGATGCAGCTAATCACACAGTTGGCTGAGCATTGGAACAGACTCCCCAAAGAGGCTGCTGAGTCTCCCTCACTGGAGATACTCAAGAACCATCTGGAAATATTCTTTGCCCATGTGCTCTAGGATGACCCTGCTTGAGCAGGGAGGTTGGACCAGATGAGCCACTGTGGTTTCTTCCATTGTCACCCATTCAGTGGTTCTGTGATTCTTGAGTGGAAGGTCCCTTTCAACTCAAGCTATTCTATTATTCTACTGATTCAAAGTAGCATAGTTCTCTGGAGTGAGAAGTCTTGAGCAGCCTCAAGACTGCCAATATTGGTATATATACAGTCTCTTTTTTCAGGATATTAACACTTCTATTGCAACACGACAAAATGATTAAGCATTCATTAAACAAGTAAGAAAAACAAGTATATTTTACAGCAATATAACTAATTATATAGACCAAAATAATCGAAACGGGAGAGATTACACTGCATACAAGCAGGGCTGCACTGAAAAAGGATGCATTTCCACACAAGTCTGTAAAGCGAATTTCATGTCACCGCAGCATCACATTTTTTCAACTATTTGATTTGACTGCTTGGATCAAAAAAGCTGGTGGTATATTAGGAATATATGAGAAACAATGGCATGAGATTTTTTCAGTCTAAAAGTGGTATCAGAAACTATTTAGCATTTTGTGCAATGATGTGGTCATGGAGTGCTCCAGCAGAGATTTAGGCAACTAGATCTCTTTTCTTTAACTGTTCCATTATCATGAAACTAAATTCTATAACAAAATTGTAATCCTTTACATATTATAGGCATGACTTAAAGAAAACCAGAGAAATTTACGCTTGTGTGTGTGTGTTTTAACCCACTTAGTCTCACTGTTCTGTAAAATCTTTGTATTTCTAAAGCATTCTTTACTTGACTGTTCAACATATCTATGAAAGTCCCATGAGGAAGATTATAAATGTGAACTTAGAGTTCTGATAAGATTTTTCAAAGGACTAAGACTAAACCTATGTACTATTGTACAGATGCAATAAAAGTCATTGCTATTATGGTCTTTCCCTCAGTATACTGAACACAGAAAGTGTAAGTAAATGCAAATTGCTCTTGCAATATTTCCGAATCAAAGAATGCAATAATTCCAATCAAAGAAAAGGCCAGTAATGTCTTTTTGAACATCATGATATTGTAGAGGGTACCCTCATTACACTCCCACAAAATAATATTCCTTTCTGCTTCATTAGATGTGAACACACATAAATAAGTCCATTTTCATACATTTAGTCTTTGTCATTACCATGATCATAATAATACCAACAAGTAAAATTATACTATAACCAAGGTTTCAGATTTTCACAAACCTGATTGAATAGTTTTGCATAAGATTGTCTGTACACCTGGAAAGGGTTGAAGACAGGCTGCTCTTCTCTCCCCTTCAGCGTCAAGGGCAGACATTGGCTCGAGGTAACACCATCTTCAGAAGAATTCTCACAAGACAGCTGCTCTTTCAAATATTCCTTTTGGAAGAAAAAGCAACCACAGAATAATACAGGCCACCTAGCTTTCTACATGAAATTTGCCTAAATTTCAAGCATAAGCTTGAAACATAGAAGTTCCTTTTAATACAGTGGGGAATTAAAAATCTCTTAAAAAATATAAACCTTTTTAAAAATATTGCCATTTTACAATGAACAAGAAATAACCCCAGAAAACATGCACCCAGCTTGAGCAAAACAGAATAATCTAATCTATTGCTTTACAATTCTTGTCAAATTACATGTATAAGTTCTCATTTAACATGTGTGTGTGTGTATATACATATATATACATACATATATATATATACATATACATATATATATATATATGCTTGGTATATGTAGAAGTGAACAAGTATTTTTCATGTCTTTTGAATTAAACTTTTTGGAAAACAGTCAACCATTACTATATTGACTATAAATCAATTCTTTGATTAACATGTTGTAACCATGTTATTTAAGCACAGGAAATAAATATTCTCACACTCTTGAAAGCTATTTTTAGCTGCTTAAACATTCAAGGACTAGAAGCAGTATGATTTGCATCGCAATTTTAGAAACTATAGTGTAACAGATGCATTATTATTTTGGACACCATCTTTTCTGTTTTCACTTCTTCAACTACTATGTAAATAAATCATCATTGCAGGTCAATAAAGTGTTTTGATTAAACAGAACCATTTTATGAAGACCTAGATAATAAAAGATTTACGCATCCATTTGCTGGAATAACTACTGTGATTAAACAGTTTGTTGTTATTAAAATGAAGTCCATTACACGGAGCAAATACTCAAGGTGAGTCATTTAGGATGGGTGAATGCAAATGCTGCTCTTATTTGCAGTACTACTGAGATGGAATAACAGGCAAACTACCTACCAAGGCATCCTGTGGCTCTCAGTAGTTCTTTCTAAAAAAAAGAATTTCATCATTTGTTTAAACTTACCCAATTATGGCCACACCTGAAAGGCACAAATTCAGTTTCAGGCCACACAGACTGTAGCTGTTTCTCCCTTGTGCTGGCACTAGCATATGTTGTGAAATCAACCAGGGAAAAAAAAAGGTTTCATCCAGATAAACAAGCCACCTGATTTCTAGTACTAGTACAAAGGGAGGGCCTAAGAGTGGAAAAGCACAAGGGCAAGAGAAAGAGGACTGTCTCTCTGCTGGTTGCAATCAAATGTCATGTCTGACCAAGAGAATCACAAAATTGCCTTAGTGTATGGAAAAAAACCCCAACGAACCAAAAGAAGAAAAACAAATTGAGCTTTTTTTCCACTTAAAACAATATCACAAAGCAACTGTTAAAACATACCCTCTTTTAGCTATTTTTACTCACCTTTTCAAAAATATCTGGATTTTTATTTCCCCATTCATTTATTCATTCACTACTTTAAGCCATAACAAAGATTCAGAGCCATGGTGAAGGAAGTTATTTAAAAGCTATTTCTGTACATCTACCAAACTTCCATAAATGTACTGCCTTCCATGTACACACTTCTACAAAATCTGTAGACTAAAGCAACCCAGCCCTCTGGATGTAACAGAGCCAGCAGAAGCAGATTGTGTTGCTTTTTCAGAAGCAATACTGGAAATAGCTGTCCATGTGTTGCCAGATGAAGAACTATTTGCTCAACTGGTGGGAAAACACAATGCTTATTTTGCAAAACCAGTAGTCTACAGAACGGCACAATATGTATTCTGTAGGATCATGTTGGCCATTAACAAAATAATGAACCAGCCTGGGTATGCTATCTCAGCTCCCTTTTTGGAAAGAAACACCAGTTCACTGAACGGGTAACTTTGGGATCTGGGACCACCAGAGACCACCAGAGGGACCCCCGGGACAGAAGAACACATGCACAAAACGGGGAGGGCATGTTATGGCTCTCCAGGAAATTATTATTATATGTATGGTTCGTTCTGGGAAAATCAGTGAATATGTATGCAAAATACAGTATATAAAGCAGGAGCTTTTCTGTACTTGACATGCACAACTCTGCTGGAGATATCCCTGCAGCATATGGTGCTGTAATAAAGAATGTCTGCTTCTTAATGCTATAGTGGCGTTAGGAAGGAGATTTTGACCAATTTTGGTAACACCTGCTTACCAGAGTTTGAAAAATTCAAGTGGTATACAGCTGAATACTGTAAAGGTATTGTACTATCTTTAATGAAATACTATAGATTTGGTTTTGATGAAGACACGTATTCAACAATGGTAAATATATTGCATTAAGATGCCCTTTAGTACAGTAAATATCCTAGGCTCTGAAAAGGTCATGATTCAAAAATGTGAAAATATGAAATCACATCTGTAAACATGTGAACTATATCCTCAGTACACGGACTGGGCATCAAACCAAGTATACAGAATATTATTGAGCCTGACAGAAGAGTTATCTCTTTGGTTGTCATTACTAAAAAATTATTATTATTTTTGGCAAACACATGAAGGGCTGTAAGCTGTTCTGAGTACCACAGTAACTGCTAAAAATTTTTATAACATCATATCTTTATGTTCAAATCCAGCTTCGAAGAATCCATATCGCTTTTCATCTGCTTTTTTAAAGCATATTACTAAAACCAACAATCTTCTGTTTCATCATTTTATTTTTACACATCAGTACCAAGCAGTGTAGCATAAAGATCTCTAAATTATTTTAAGAACACAATCCTTTGACATTCCTAGGGGTCTTTAAACAAAGAATGGACCTTTGAATACACAATCAAATCCATTTATTGGTAAGCAGGCACATAAAACATAATTTAGATTTTAAAAAATAATATTGAAAGTGCATAATCATAACACCATGCTAAGCATTAAAATGTTTTGTAATGGTTTCAAAGGCATTTGCAATTAATACAGTTAAATCCTTCTGTAACTCAAGCTGGTCAGGACCTCTCTTCTTAATTTTTAAAACAATACAGTTTTTTCCACTGAGAAATGTTCTAATTTTAAGAAGAATTTTACTAGCTGCAGAAATTCAAGGAGACACCTGGGATGTGGAAAGTCAGGCTGAAGTCCCTTTTCCCCCTAATTCTCTTAGCCTCACACCTCCTATTGGAGCTGCTCCACTTTGTATAAATAACCGAATACTCACAGGAGTCAGATCTTAGATCGGGGTCTCCAAAACCCAGGATGTTTATTTTATTCCTTCAGCTACAGTATCATTCTATTTTTGACCCTAAAAGTTACAGAATGCATTTTTACCACTATTTCTACAAGGCAAAACAACTCCAACAGGGGAAAAAGAAGGAGTTCCATGCTGATAGCTGTATGGAGGTTTCGGGAATTAGTACAGTATGTATAGTATGGAGGTTTGGGGAATCAGTTCAGATGTGGGAGATGCAGATTCAATTCCCTGGTATAAACTAGGAAGTATATAAGCCTGCATATGCTGTCCCCTAGGTAACTGTCCTAACTCCTGGACTATATGCTATTTTTGGTGGTCTTTTCCAGACTCCTTTATAGCTAAGAGTAATCTTGAATGTGCTCCAGGTGAAGAAGTTTTGTTTATTACAGTAATAATTTTCACTTCACTTCCTAAACCAGTTAATTGTTCAGGAAATTGAAACGTGAAATTATTCCACACTGTACTAATATAAGGTTGTCATCTCTGCATATATGTTTACATTGCTTCTGATGCTTCCAAAGGCAGATTCATAAAAATTGTTTTTAAGCCTAGGAACTAAACAATTGGATCCTATTTTCAGAAGCACAGCGTGAGTACTAAGGTGCTCTCTACGGCCTTTCTACAGACATAGCTATCCAAGTCAGGGTTTTCTAATATCAAGTTTTTCAGAGGAAAAATCCTGGCCTCTGCCTAGATTTGCATTATTTTGTATTTTGTTATAAACACATCTGTACACTTGCAAGGGTCTTAAAACACCTGCTTATGCATTCAAGGAATTTAGTAATTAAAACTAAAACCATAACTTTCTAAATTAAGTTGTGTTACTGTACAATTTAAACAAACCTATGTTTATTTCAGTGAATAAAATCAGAATGCTTTTGGTAACTTGGGGCAATTTAGGACAGCCTTAGAAACAATGCGATTATTCCTTTACATTACCAAAATTCCATATGCAGCAAATAAATCTGAATTTGTAACTTGTAATTTTAAAAGCACTGTAGCTGAACAGAATTGTCTAATTTGAGTAAGATTTCATTTACTTCCTCAGTACAGCCATAGGGGTTGCTTTTTTGTTTAAATTAAGATAGTTAACCAGGTGTGATTTTACCTTTGTAACAGTAAATTCTTCAACAGCCTCGGGTGATTTTTTAATTTATATTTTTACTGTGCTCAGACTCCTTAAATGAGTCTTTGGTCTACAACATGAAACTGAAGAAAGTTTATGAGCCATCCTACTGTCTAAGTACCTAAATAAAATCGACAGTAAAATAATCTTTTCTGTAGAAATGCACAAAAGCCTAAACTGAACGGATTATATTAGAATACAATACAGGATCTATATAGTGACTTTAAGAACTATTATCACCTCCTTGACTAACCCTTAGCTGCCAGCAGATGTTGCCTCAGGCCAGTACACACCTAATTGGTCTGTGGAAAGGCCGTTTCCCTACCTCATTGAGCCGGATGATGTGATAAATTTGCCTCAGGTACTCACTACCACCTGGTTTGTGGCAGATATCCAGGACCATCATGTTTATATTATGCTCAGAGAATCCAAGTGCAATACCTCCTTCCGCTAATGTTCCACTTCTAACTGTGACTGAGGCACTAGAAGACAGAAAAGATACAGTCCTAAGTTAAATTTACATAGAGCAAAATATTAACATGAACTCAGCCAGAACTACATGTTCAAAAAAACCTGGAAGTACTTGACTTAGACATATGTTGTTTCACATATATCTCTCACATAATATGTATTAAACAACAGTGTTATACTAATTTTAATCACCTTAATAAGAAAGATTAACACATAAAACACTCTTTAAGGATATAGAAGTAGCAAATATTTTCATTTCCCCTAGAGAAGTATCTTTGGTACTAGAAATGGCATTTACATTCAATCTCTCGTGCATTTTTCTTTGCCTGTCACAGCACATATTAAAATCTAATTAAGATGTCAGAAAGGAAGCCATTACTCTAAGTATAGGTTAGAAGTTTTAAACTGAAGTAGTTTTCTTTCCACTGGTATCTTGTTAACCATTTAAAAGGTACCTATTTGCCACTTGTTGCATTTTTTGCCCTATACCGTTCCTTGGGGCTTTTTTTGTATTTGTGTGAAACTTCTACCAATGAAAATATGAAGGTGACATTCCCAAACACCTCCACAATTGTGCATTCAAATTTCTGATCATTGTCAGACTCTCTGTATAAAACCACAAGTTAATATCTTAGTACTGCTACCAAGAAGTCTAAGAAAGGAGAAGTACCAAAATTTTCCTCAAATACTAGAGCTGCAGCACAGGTATTTGACATATATGTGTCAAGAACTCAAAAGATTAACAATAATATATTGTCCTTTCTACAGACACTGTTGGATTAATTTAATATAAACTAAGGAAGCATTATCAATTAATTAAAAATCAGTATTGTATTCGTTTAGAAGTAAAACAATAAACAAAACTAAACTAAAAAAATGCCAAAAACCTGAAAACAAAACCACTCTGCTTGCAGTTTACTGTTGAAAGTGTGCCATGGTTACAAAGTCACTCCTTCTGAAAGTTGCTGTTTGACCTACAGGCTCTCTGAAATGCTGCACAGCTGCTGGACATTAAAGCTGATATTGCTTCCACATGCAGTTTCAGAATGTCCTACAGAGCAAATAGTTTCAAAATATAAACTATAATTTTGTTCTTTACTGAATGTAAGTAAGTGATACTATGTTATTATGGTGTACTTTACAGAAACGCTTCAAAGAAATTGATCTTTAAATTAAAGCACACTTAAGGCTGATATTTGATGCCACATACAGATACAACCTGAATTTCTTGTCAAAATTCTTAGCAACCAACATTGAAAAAGCTAAGGACCTCTGACAAAGGAATGTATCAGTGCCAGCACCTAAATTGTATTCTTTACTGCGCAGGTGAAGCAGATGATTGGATTCAGGCAGCACTATGATTAATGACTTCCTTTCTGGATTTGGGACTGCCTATCAATCATGTCATTAGCAACAATGTGCCCTGAGAGAGGCAGGCCTCAGCCAAGGAATAACTGCATTCATCTTAATCTGTATATGCACCCAGCCAGCAAGGTCAGGGTCACCATGATGAAAAACAATAATCTTCAATTCGACAAATTACTTTGCAAAGACAGACGTTTCTTTTCTTCCCAGGATGTGTGTTTTTTACAATCTAACTTGACTGTTTACAGCTCTGGTGCTACCATAAAGTGAAGGTTACTTTAATGAATAGTAATACTTACAGGAAGTACAGAAGACAGGCAAAGAACCTTTGCGGTTTTCTGAACCTTTCAATGAAGGCTATAATTTTTGAAAGATTCTTTAAAATTAAGTTAATACATGCTATTTAAACTTTTTATGTAAATAGCAATCCTGATAATAGTAACATAACACAAAATCAAGCAAGAATTTTACTTACAAAAACCCACCACACTTCAAAAATGTTTTTATGGCTGTGTAGGTGAGTCCCAAACAAGTTTTTGAAATTTATAGGTTTTTTATCTTTCCTATGTATCTATTAAAATTCTATAAGCATTTATAAATATGTATGCATATATGCACATTTATCCAGCTAAATCAGAAAATAATTTGATTACTGAATAGTTACATGGCACCAATACAGTACATAGCATACAATTAGAACGTAGTCATTTCATTCATGAAAATCATAAATCTCCTCTTGAAAGATTGTTTTTAGTTTAGTAATTATGTGGCCACTAATTACTTTAACTGAACATTTGAATTTCAGCTCTAATATATTGGTTTTGTACTTTGCATTTATAATAACATTAATATCTAGATTTCACATCTCAGGTACTTATAAACTGGATCTTTTTTTCCTGCAGATATTGACTCATGAAAAGTGGAAAAACAATATTCCTATTAGATTTCTACTGCAGAAATGCAACTGAAGTCAGGGGAGTCAACTTCATAATTGCATCAAATAACTGCTCACTTGGAGAGCAGGCAATGTATTCTTCATTCTCCTAAGTTTAAAATTACCAGGCCTAGTCACAAGCTAGTTCTTTCTTTGCTTGACACTGCAGACATGCAGAAACATTTTCCGTGTTTACTTTCCACAATCTGATATATAAATGTAACACAGCATTTTTGTGGTATTATACAAAAGAAAATACAGTAGTATATTAACTTAAAATTCTCAGCTTCTGAAGATGTGCAAATTAACTCAAGTTTTAGTTTTTAGAGGTTATCCACAATATCATCTTCCTGTATTTGTATTTTTAAGAAGTACCTATTCTCTCAGCGACATTAGAAATTGTATTACGGGACCATTGTGTTAAGCATCAATTTACAAATTATCATTATGCTTTTTTATTCTACAAGTACATCACTCACTGGCATCTGGTTACAATCACTGGATTAGATCACGTAAATTAGAATTAAATGGAAATGCAAAGATTGCAAAGGTCGGCGTCAATGATTGTGTGACACTATTACTGCTTACCACATTTATTAACTGACTACTCATAGAAACAGGACACTGTCCCTTAAAGCACTGCATGAAGAAAGTTCAGTGGTATGACTGATTCCAACCTACAATCAGTGTATCCTTTGTCTATAGGGACAAATACTGACATGACAACAACTGCAACCTTCAAGAATACTAATTTTAAAAACTGGCAATCTTACTTTCAGCAGCAACCATGTAATTCAGTAAGTCATGTTATTCCAATCAATCTAATATTGCAAAGTTGATGAATAGTACATTTTTACAGAATGATACATGACTGCAACATTAAAACAGACTGGACTACAAACACACTGACATGTACACAACTCCGTGAAAAATCACTGTAAAGATCTTAATGTCAAATCTGAAGGAAAAAATTGGTATTTTCTCAGAAAGGCACAGCAGGATATTATTCTTGTCCTGTTTTGATATACCCTATTTGCCTCAGGGTTTGATATGTTTTAGAATAAAGTACGCTTAATTTTTATTCACAGATGAACACTGAAAGCTTCTCACAGCTCCTCTTAATTTAATCACCATAGTAAAATTAAATTATAAATATATTTAGTATCTGTTAATATTTTGAAAGATATAACAATAGACTTGTCCATATTTTTGGTTCATCAAGATAACATGAAATCTTTTAATACTATGAACATACCATTCTGATGAAAAAAACATGTTTTATTGTTTCAGAAATGAACTTAAATTACAAACCCATGGTATATCAATATTAAGGACTAATCTGTTTCATATAAGATCACTGCTCATCTCTTTTCCTTAAAATTGAGCAGTAGACATAAACATGCCAATAATCCAGTAAAATAAAGAGCAAATAATAGCATTTGAAAAATACTATATTCTTACCAGTCTATGCTCAATTTTCTTGCCTTCAGCAACTGGCTTTCAATCCAGTTTGGTCTTTGCTGCTCAATGCTTTGTATAATCTTCTGGGTCACTTGCTTAGGACCACTTTTCTGTTTTCCCACAATACTTTCTAAGCACACACGAACTAAACTGAGTTTTTCTTTGCTCCATCTGTCAAGTGTTGCACCTGTTAAAAATTCTGCAGTATTTCCATCCTCAAATATTCGACATATAATTACAATCAAGTTCCAGACAAGCAGACCAGCTTTCTTCAATTCAGCAAAGTTTCTTGACATTTTTCTCTCAGCCAGAAAAAAGAAGTATTTAACTGGGGGAGGCAAACATGCAATCACTGTAGGTAACTTGCTGATTACAATAGATACTGCTTGAGCTGCAAGCCTTGTGAAGCCTTAAAAATATAAAGAAAAGATTATGTGATTAACATTAACAGTTCAGCTCTAACTGCTTCTGAATGTTGTATGTTAATTTTTAACTTTCTTTTGTTCTGAAAATGGGTAAAAAGCTTAAGTACTCAACACTGTAGTTTCACTTGTATTATGCTATCTGCACATAAAACCCACAAAACTCAAATAATTACATTAATTAAAAGCAGAAAATTTAAAATTTAGACTGTGACTCTTAACAATTAGTCCTGCTGTGCACAGTCATTACAGGATTCATGAGAAGGACAGTACTCAGGTATTCTGAATGGTAAACAGTTGTCTTCAAAATTGTAGCATTTTTTCAACTTCACAGCTGAAGCATTGCGCTAAGTGTATCAGAATATTACACACATTTATAATCTCTAGTTTTGTATAAATTCCTTTCTATGTTCAAAATGACAAAACTTCAGTTTATCATCTTTCATATAAGCATTTACAATAAATAGCACTGCATTTTAAAGACCCTAGATAATAAAATTAGCTATAAAAGTAACTACAGAGAAATTGTGCTGCTCAAAACCCAAAACATATATAAAATGAAAAATATAGCAAAAGGTGTCAAGATTTAAAAAAGCAACAATCTCCAAACAAGAAAACCCTGTGTAATTGCACCTGCATTCTAAAATCATTAAATTGTTAAAAAAAGAAATCGCATCTGTTCTAGATATCACACATACAAATTTAAATTTTCTTGAACCTAGACTCTTACCTCTCAGTTTGCATATCAGTTCACATATAGCAATTAGCCTCAAATAGCCGTACAAAAGTTCTAGATTAAAATGAGAGTGCAGTGAAGGTGTATGAAAAAAAAAAATGGATTGATGCCCTGGCTTGGCCACAATCTACATACTCAAAACTGTGCCAAATATACTACAGTACTGAAAATAATCAGGTAGTATTTTGGTGGCAAAAATTTATCATGAAACATTTCCATAAATTAGCCTTCTGAACCACAACCTGAAATGACAGATGCTTTAGGCACTGTGGGCTATGAAAATACATACCAGAAATCACCTTTACATCTAATCGCCTTCAAAACACCTCCTGTTCTGTATGATTTCTTTCTTCCTTTACTAACTGTTTCAACAACCAAGCAGCAGCATATTCCACAACAGTTTCAGTGCTTGTTTTGTTCAAGCATAAATTGCTGTGTTGTAAAGTTGGGGTGAATGACAGTCCCGAATGAAAAGTTGATAACAAAAAGGAAAGCTGTTTACAGCCATTGAGGCCAAAGTATAGGCATTATTCTTCACTTTGTTTTGAATCCCATCTGACTACTGCCAGATGCTGGAAACATCTCCACTACTATTATCACCAATACTAAAATGCTGATTATTTTCAAAACCTTGTTTGTACATGTATGGGTGTAAGCCTCAGGAAAGAATAACTAAAGTTTAATGGAAAGTATTGAAAACACCCCAACCACCACAGGAGGTTTGGAAATTGTTTGTTCATTGCAAAGCTACAATATTCACAAAATTTAACTGCCCAGTTTTGCAGTAAAGGACTTAAAATTTCTTATGAGAAGCTTAAAGAATGTATTATACATATAATATTATATATTATATATACATATTATGTATAAATTTCACTTACATTTCCCAGATTCTTTTCTCTTCATTTCCCGAGGAGTGTAATTCCATTCCTTTGGAAGAGTTTTCAGTAAACCTTCAGGAACTATTTGCTTGTGCTGGTATGTTCCATAGTTTTCTGTTGCTTCCCATGAATGCATCAAAGAAATTATTTGTTTCACTATACCCTTCACTGAATTAATCAAAGTCAACTTCAAGCATCTGATAACTTCTGGCTCCGACTCACCGCAACTGGAAACTTCAGAAGGAAGAACTATTAACTATTCAGTAAGTGTTGTGTAAATCTGTTTCAGAAAATGTTTTCAGAATTCTTATGGAAAAAAAAGATATAATTATAATTATATAAAATATCATTATCATTTTTATCATTATATCATGTTAATGATATAAAATATATATAATTATGATGTAATGGTATTATATCATAATAAATTAGACCTATTTGTCTGTTACAAATTAAGAAAGAGTATAATGCAAAACATATGGTATCTTGGTACCATCTTAATACAGTGCTGACAAAAAAATCAATTTATTTCCTTCATTCTCATTTCTCCACTGATATATTTATAAAACTTCTATTTAAGATGATTGATGTCTTCCTTTTTATATGGGAAACATTTAAGTACATGTTAGGTATCAGTGAGGCAAACAGATACACCTTTTTTCCTACTTTCTTGTCTTGAAAGCATTAATGAAGTTGCATTTATTAGACATGCAAACTGCTATACCACACACAGTAAAGGAAAAGAAAGGTATTTTGGAAACAAAAATACATACAAATAATAGTTATCAACTGAAACACAGCATGTCATCAGAAATTGCATGTTCAAAACACATCATCCTAAATACAGTTATTGACATTACAAGAAGTATCAATCTTCTCCACATTCGTAATACCACAGCAAACTGCAGTTTCTTCATAGTCATAGAGCTGCAATTGTCAGACAGAGTATTTCAGAGATGTTTTGACATGTTATATCTTTAGATACTTTGCTCATACTTTTGCTTCCCTCTACTTTTTGCTGATCTAATCATGGTCTTTCTGGGATCTTCCATGCACCACTTCTCTGTTTTTCTTCCTCTTATGTTAAATTTCTGCTTCTTGCTATCCTATTTTTCTCTGAGAAGTATCTGAGCACTTTTATCATTGTTTTCTATTTTGTGATGCTCATAATTCTATTTCCCCTCCTCCACTCTCCCATTTTTTTCCTCTTCTTTTGAGCCCTTCTGCTTTTAATCAATAATTTGCAAAATCACCCTTCTAACGTCACCTCTCTTTTCTGGATGAATACTGTTTTTCCTTGAGGATGGAATTAGTTGCTCTAATTGTGAGGCCAGCTCTCCCCCTCAACAGAAAATTAAGGGGCTAAATGCCTGTTGACAATAGAGACTAAATACTCATCAGATTATTTCTCCCTCAATAGGAGAAGAAGCCCTTCCTTCTCTCTTTCCACTCTTCTTTGATGTTTCCTTACTTTTAAATCGTGGCAAAGGCCTGGAGCTGTTTAATGCATAGAGATGAAGAACCTCTACTGGTAGAGACCTACAAAAACATTCTGCAGCCAGTCTGCTGTAAGACAAATACTTAATCAGACTCCTGATCTACAACACTGCTCTGGAACCTCTCCATTCTTCAAAATTTTAACCACTCCTACCATGGCCTCACTGCAAACTCCAAAAACCCTTCAATAACACCATAATTTTGAAGTAAGCTAACATACTTTCACCTGATTTATTATGTCTGAAAATGAACAACATTTAACATCAGATTTGAAATGCTTATTAATAAATTAATAAATGAATAAAAACCTGTCATATTGTATAAGCAGTTCCACAGCAGCTCTTTTTCCATGTAGGACTCAAAAGCAATGCCAAGAGATTTGGGTGATAAACTGCAGTAAGACAATACTGCGAAGATTGTTTCAATCAGAGAAGGTTCCTTGTTATTTTCCTGTTCCAAGAGAGAACTTTGTTCTTCACAATTTAATGCTTGATTACCTTCAAAATAAAACAAAAACATGGTTCCAATAATTTCCAAGTAATTTAAGATCTCAGTAATACATAATATTCAAAATTAACTGCAAATTCCATCTGACTAATATTTCAAACAATAACACTTACTGTCTTCCCGAATTATGTGTAGCCAATAATAAAAGAGACTTAAGCATGTTTTCAAACTATGGAATATGCTTATTTAATTCAAAATTAAGTTGAAATTGATTCTAATTGGAATTCTATTACTTACTGAAGATTAATCATTAGATTAAGATCTAAACTGCAGAATCACAGTCAAAAACCTATTACTGCTTAACTCTTCCTTATATAATAGTCATATGAAACAATAAAATCCTATGTAGATATAAAAACTAAGAAAAGTAGCAGCTCCATATTCCCCAAAGTGTGCTGGCTTTGTTTTTCAGTGTTAGCTGAAACTCAGAATAAAACAGTTCTACAAAACAAAATCTCAGCTCTGCTAAAATACAGAATTTAAAGACAAGTAGTGATTATCATAGGGTTAAGTCATAACTTCTTTACAAATATTTACAAATATTTCTGACAATCAGTAAAATACAATCTCCCACATATAACACATAAGGATGTGTTTAAAACTTCAGGAATTAATGCAATTCAATGACTTTGATTTGTGCTAATGTTGAAGACCTGAGCTTCCCAACTGTTTGTGAAATATGCTTCCAGCCGTAAGAGAACCAGAGCCATAACCTGTTAAATACTCTTAATTTAAATTTTTAGTTTGTAAAAACAGTGATTTCTATAAAAAGTATTTAGATAAAATTATACTATAAAATGTCATTGCTTTCTACCAGTTTGGTTGTCTTTACCTTTAGCAACCTATGGAGGAGAAAGATGGGGAGTCTTCAAAATGTACCATAATGGAAAATCATTGCTTTCAACATATCTTTGAATTACTTCAGAACTAAAAAAAAAATCTCATTTTACTCTCTTCTGAATTCCTACAACCTAATTCATGCATTACTTTAAATCATTTCATCTAGGTAGCATGCAATCTTAGCAGAACCAGAGGATGTAGAAAGCTGAAAAACATGATCACTGATTTAATAACCAACAATATGTGGGTTTTCTTCCCCAAGGCAGCAGACAGATTTGCAATAAGACAGGTTTTTAATCAGCTTTCTTTTTCCTATGAGCTGAGTGAGCTGCTTTCAATTCCAGATACTTCTAAGTGAAGAACCAAATGGATTCTACTTACTCACTCAACCAGGGATACATATTACATAGAACTAACCATCAAAGCAGAAAAAGCAGTTCAATGGTGAAATGAAAAATCTGAAGTGAACTTTGTTTCTATTACTGTAAGTATTTATTTTTGAAATTAATTTAACCAAATTCTAGGGGGACTTTTGCTAAGATTTCAAGTACTATGTAAACTGCCTTTGAAGTACATGATGGGGAACTGGTTTGTTTAAAGATGCACATGACTTGAAATTAAGCCTAAACTTGGTTTATGACCATGCTGCATGGAAAGTTTAAGTCACAACCTACTAATAACTTTTCAAATCAATTAGTGCTACCAAATGATTTAGATAAAGAGAAAGGAACATAAAAGAATTTTGTAGAAAGGGCTATAATACATCTTGTTATAACTACTGTATAATGCAACTCTTGTGCTTTTAAGCAAAGATCAGCGCAAATCCCCTACTAAATCATTCTGTGACTAAATATAACAAGGCATGTAATTATTCATCAGTTTTTTTTTGCTTTACCCTAAAGTAAATGTTATCCTTGTTGTAAGAACAACCTGAAAGCTCAGGCTAAAATCAGTTTCTGATTGATAAATGGGCATAGATAGTTTGAACTCCAATGCAGCCTTCTTGTTAATTATTACATAGAAGAGAATTTATATGATAGGTATTGTACTGATTGTCCTGTGATGCTTCCCTCTATACACTTCTATTTTTTTCACTGACTGCATTTGTATAGCAAAAGCTAATTTGTGAAGGGAACCTAAAGCTCTCTTAGGTAGCTCAAAGGAGATGCTTCCATATTATTTTAGCAAGACTTAGCATTCAAAAATGTGACTATATATTCATCTAGATACCTGATAAAATAAAAAAATCAGCTGTTTGTTATTTCCATATACCATGATATTTTATATGCACTAGAGATACCAAAACATATTAGAATACTATTCTTTTTAATAAATATCTCTATAAGAAAATGATGTATCTATTGAATAACAGCTATTCCCTAACCACTCACAATGAATCATTCTTCCTATGACAAAATAATGCACTAAATCTCTTGGGATACTACCACGTATTTTAAAAGCATGACTTCAGAAAGGCAAAACTTACAAATGCAATTTACCCATATTTCTTTCTTACTGGTAGAAATACCACCCAGTAATTAGCCAACATTATCACTCATCCAGCACTTATCTGACTAGTCTAGCCATAAAATGAATCTTGCTGAATTCAGAAAATCCTGACTCTAGACCTCACACTCCCCAGTCAATCCATACACTACTGCCAAGATACAAATAGTTATGCTGTCTTTTTAACCAAAAGAGGTAGTCAAAACTCAAATTCATACATGCTGTTTCATTTAGGAAGAGGAATTGAAGATGGACCAAATTATTTCTGATACTGGTCTTTAATTTGCAAGGAGAATGAAACTTTTGCTTTCTTTATTGAATTTAAAGATGTCTTTAAACCACTGTAATGATAAGGATATAAAGAATGCAAAAAGGATATGCTTTATTTGTTTATAGAATCAAATACTTCAGCAGGCAGTCTGCGGTACACTACATCCTCAGTGGTGCTTCTGTCACTAACTTTTCTATCCCTTTACTGTATGTGACCTGGTAGAGCATTTTACTTTTCTTTCAGAGTTGCTCCTCTCCAATGACAGCTAAAATCTATTGTAACTTTGAACATGGCTTCATTTTGGCAGAAAGTGTATTATTTTAGTTTTAAATTCCAAGGAGAAATTTTACACTATAGATTCATGGAAGAGTCACAGAATACTCTGAGTTGGAAGGACGCACAAAGGTCATTAAGTCCAGCTCTTAAGTAAATGGCCCATATGGAGATCAAACCACAACCTTGTTGCTAACAGCACCATGTTCTAACCGACTAAACTAATCTCAGGGTCATATTACTCCTATCCTGTATAAAACCCAGATCTTAAACCTACCCATCTCAGTTTAACACATTCCAAATAATAATAAGCCCTGTATTAGCTGCTACCGTGAGTCAAATAAATCCTAAATTTATGACAACTATAAAGCTCAACATGGCAAAAAAGCTTTAACAACACTTATATCATCTGTCCATAAATTGTTAATGTATCAGCAAACTATTTCTGTAGGGAAATATATGTCATCAATGCCACAGCATTTTAATTTCATTCAACTCCATTTGGAGTTTTTTCTCCCTAAACAATTTACTTTCAACTACCTGAGAAGAAGCTTCCATTAATGAATTTCTGACATAGCGACTTCTGTAGAATCTATCTTATCTATGGCCAATAGAACAAACCCATTATTGTCAGAATACCTCCAGTACTGATTGTATGGGATAGTATGCAGAAAGTATGACATTCTGACAGCTAAAATTTGATAAGGCAATACTAAATGTAGTCCTAAGGCTACATTAGCTCCCTTGTGTTCCTCCATGTATTGGGGTAGATACTAAACAGCTTACCTTCTTAAAACTTATTCAGTCTAGAGCACTACTGTAGCAAGACGTTCCTATCAGAAATTACTAAGTCTTTGAAAAGCTAACATATGACCACATACCACAGACACCAAGTCTATCACATATATATCAGACATTATCTTCACACTCTGTCAAGAAAAGGTAAGATATTCACAGCAGGGGTCCACTACAGTCCAAATAGCAAATCCATCTAGGTTTTCAGAAACTCCATGTTTTCTCTAGCTTATCACTGGAAAATCACCAAATGGAATGGGATATCTGTATTGAGGTCCCTTTTTTACTTATCTTCCAGCTACAAGTATATCACTTCAATACATCCTTCGCTGGTTATGCAGGTACAGAATCCAATAAGCTTAGTGGTCAGATGGACCTTTTGAGGAGGTGCCTCTTTTAAAGTAATCATCTAACCATTAGGCTACCAGGACACAGACTGCTATCATGAAAAGGCTAAGAAAACTTTCAGAGACACCCACAAGCCTTATATTGGATTATCCACAAATACCAGGAGGAGAGATCTAGTTCTGCACAAAGATATAAATTACTCTATGAGATTTACTTCTGTTCAACTCATAACAGCAGGGTTGCAGATCAACATCCAAGTTTTGTGACCAAAACCTGCAAGACCACATTTCCCAAAATGGTTGAGCCATGGGACTAGAACAGTTGCCAGTTTTTTCACTTACGTAATAGACCATGACAGGATTATTAAATCCAAGGAGTCATTAGAAGAAAGAACAATGAAGTACAAGAAAGTATAATGAAATTTTAAGAAGAAAGAATGACCCTCAAGAACTTGAAATAAAAGTGTCAAATTGTTAAAGATTTAAACAATGCCAGAGTTTGGATGGAGTTGGTAATTCATGTAAAGCACGTACATTTTCTCCTGTTATAACTCATTACTGCCACTAGTAGTTCAGTCAATAAGGTCAATTGGTGAAGTTACCAATTTTCACTGTACTTTTAGGGTACACAAAAAACCAGTGCTATTTACTTTTATGTGTCTAAAGTGTAATTTATTAAGTTTGAATAAAAATTAATTAGAACTTAAAATTTACTTTAAAATGATATATTGTACATCGTGACAGTTAGAGAACTATTTCAAAGAAGGCAAAAATTGCAACTGGGAAAAAAAAAAAAATCTTTCAGTTCTGTAAAACATTTCCAAGTTCTCTTTCCAGAAAAAGAGGAATAAAAGAACAGTCTTGGAAAACTCTTCATATCTATTAGTGTCTGGAAAGTTGTCTAATGGTACCATACAATTCTATTTTCTTGGTGGATATCTATTCTCCCCCAACCTTCTTACATGTGCAAGGTAACTGATCTCTTTTTGAAGCAGATCACATTTGTTTGGGTCCAATTTCAGATGTGCAGCCTTTGACTTATTTCAGAATATTTGTAAATGTTACTACCAATTCTTATTTCAGAATTTTAGTGAGGGCCAGAATATCATCTGGGTTGAGATGTACAGACTAAACAATACTATCTTCTAGTATTTTTCAAATGTGTATTGTAAAAGCCAAAGACATTAGGTGAAAATGCCAACAGCCTGGACCTGCTGTGAATGCAGTTTATCTCCACAAGCCAATATTCACTTTAAGATTGTGTAGAAAGACAAATTAAATTTCTGTAACAACTAGAGTCTCAAGTTTTTATGGTAATGAATAAGATTATTTTGAAGATTAAGAAGCAATATATTGCATTTGCTCTTGTTCATCATCAACTTGATACTACTATCTCTTCCTAAACAAGTGTATGAGACCCAAAGACCAAGTGAAGGTCTAGAATGTGCCTTGTTAACAATTTCTCAGTTACAATTTCTTAGTGACCACTGTCTTATCTGTTATTCATAAGTGGCCAGGTCTACTGTGTGATGGGGTCCCCTCTAACACATATCAATCCTGTGTTGGGCCAGTGCAATTCAATAAAGCTATAGCTGTTTGCTTTATTGTCCAAAGAAAAACTTCTGATTCCTGGAAATAATGATTATCGAAATAGAAGTCACCAGACTGTTCCACTGGAATTATACCTATTTAGAGCAAACCTAGCAGAAAAGCTCAGAATTCACTTACATCCTTCAGATTTTCATGTCAGCATCTGTTGGATTCAGCTGCTTATTTTATACAGACACCACTTCCTTTTTTCCTCTATTATTTTTTTGCGTATCAAAATAACCCATTTGTATTTCACATCCATGAATGATAAGGCAATACTGGTTTAAAAAAATCTGCCAAGTAAATTGCAAAATAGTTTATTTTGTCATAAAATTAACATGGTACCAGCTACCTTCACTATTTCTCTCTAATGTCTCTGCAAAGCCACAGCAGAGACCTTAGACCCTTTACTCACTCAAGAACATGTCTTGAACAAAAAGTTGCTGGATGTTGGACCTATAGAAAAAAACTAAGATTATATGGCAGTGTCACACCTAAGGTTATTTAGACTTACAGCTTGTTACAGAGGTGAAATACGCAAATCAAATATTTCAAACATTTTTTCAAAACTGCCTGTATGCAGTAGCTATGTGCACTGAGGACAAATAAATGGTTCCATTCTGGGTAACCTGATTTATTACCTTTAGTATTTTTGATGCAATAACTTAATATTTCTATATTTTAATTTTCATGTACATTTCATATATCATAATACACAAAAATGACAAAAGTGCACTTTTTTCATTTTCCTGTTCAGATAGTATATAATTATATACATGGAGTTTTAATACCTTCTACAAATATGTTATCCTTCTTATAATATTTAGCAACATAAATCATGCACACATAGCTTCTCTACAAATACTCTTTCTACTGAAAAAATTTTGGCATTCCCAAGAGTATTCCCTAGTATGGTGGGGAATATACATTCCTTCTGAACCTCCCCGTGGTACAACCATGGGAACAATGGGACTACAATGAAATTGAATGTGTTTGAATGATGTCTACTTTGAGCATCCCAAAGTGTTAAATCAATATAGGAAAATTCATCAATACCTAAGATTTTTTGCCTTCTGTCCTGTTTTTAAAAGGAAAAGGAAAGACTGAAAGTAAAAAATGAAACCACTAGGGCAAATTGCTCAAAAACTATGGTATACTTAGCTGTATAGGAGAAGGAATAAATAATACATATTTTTTGTCATTAGACAATTAACCCCATTGAAATTAATTTAGATTATATGGATCATCACATATATTGACTTTATCTAAACTGGAAGTTTATTCATTCCAATATTGAATTTACATGAATAAAACCTGTGTAAACAACACATTTTGTAATTCAAAGTCACATGGATTTCCCTAAAGCTTATGAGGTTGGTCAGTCAATGGACTAATACATTCTGTCACTTATTACCTGTAATAATTTAAACAGATAGTAAAACTCAATACTGGTTAACACTAGGTTAAGACTATGACCCTGATCAAACATTTGTCAGCCTTTGTAAAAGACGACATGTGCCTGAGTAGGCAACTGTATGCACTGCAGCTCTCAATAGATGCGTGACAGCAATGGAAGATGTTGTACTCCTGGCAAATATTAGACCATTTCAAAACGACAGAACTAAATAATGTTATGTACAGATAGATAGAGAAATAAATAAATAAAAATATAAATATAAATATAAATATAAATATAAATATAAATATAAATATAAATATAAATATAAATGTAAATATAAGTATATAAAATATTATGTGGACCAGTTTTTTGATAAATAGGAATAATTTGTTGGCCAAAAAAAATAAAGAAACTAAGACTCTCATATTGCTGCAAAATTAAGTCAAACAGGTGATTGTATCATTAGCATTCAACAATATGATCTACAAACTACTAATGGAAAGATGTGATAAAGTTTGTTACTTCAAACCCAATACCATCAGAATGCAAATAAAAATGTGTAGAAATATTCTTTTATTTATCCTACTTTCAAAACAGCATGAATGAATGAAGCAGAAGCATATATATGTAATTCTAGAATGCCTACAGTGACAAGATATAATAATAGCAACAAAACATCTAAGAAGCTTTCCACTGTTCAAATGTAATTTTGAAAGTGTTCTTTTAGACTACTGATCCATACTTTTAAAAACCTGTGTATAGTAGTTGTGGTATCAAAACTCTGTAAAGTTCAAATTCATCTTGACTCTTTTGCATTTATGATAGCAGCCTATTTTATCAAATTGCAGTTTGCTTTGAAATTATTAATACAGTGGTCAAGTGTATTATGTAAATTCTCTCTTAAAAAGTGATGATTTTTTAATCTTTTTACCCATTCAAGAAGTATCCTACTGGTAAGTAAATGGGTACTTAACCCTCAAAACGGTTGTCAGCCTTCCTCCAGCATTTAAGTTAAAATAAATTTGTGTTTCTCACTGATAATCTCATATGGATTGACAATATCAATACTTACTTGAGCTTCTCAGCAAAATTTTCACTAAGAGACAATCATGGTGTAGCAATGTTTCCAAAAGCAAGTTCAAATTACAGTATGGCTGGGATAAGAGCAGCTTCAGCAGACCTTGGGCTGCCATTTCTCTGGTTGATGGAGTCCTTTCAAAATATAAGATAAAGACAGAAATAATAATAAAGTTGATTTATCTATAAAATTAATATCCTTAAATTGCAGATGTAACACTAAATCCCTGAAGTGTCAACTCCTCCCAGATTACTCTGAAAATGCTTTCATGCTTCTTTAAGGCAGCTCAGAGGAAGAATTGCACTTAATTTCAACTAGTTAAAAGCAAATTGACATTTGTTAGTCTGCCACAGCTAAATCTGATACAAAGCAACTGTGTTTATCTCTTTCATGGAACAGTATTTCTTCTGTTCTACCAGGCAAAAAGGAGGATTTTTTTCCTGCAGTTGAATAAATGTAAGGGTATAATTTTTTAGTTTATTATTGCAGTAATTGTTGAGTAAGAGATCTGAAGTGTCTCTCCTTGATGAAGTGTATAAAGCTCTTAAGTAAAAGAAAGTGAAAATGCTCAAAGGGGTCACAAAATTCTACTTTAGGTTGAGCAATTCTTATGTGTCCTGAAAAATCCACAAGAAACATTAGACTGGTTGAGTTACTGCTTCACTAGCAGGGAGAAGTGAGAAAACATAGTACAAATTCATTAGCTTTAAAAAGATTGCAGTTTATTTTCTGTTTGTGATTTCCATGTTCTACAAAAAATTGAGGTTTCCAAATACTATTCCAGGACTCACTCTGAACACAGCCACTGACCCAACACCAATCACTGAACTCACATTACAGTTAAACGAAAAACAAACAAACAAATCTGTTCTGCCAAATGTTTATCACCTATTGTAGTTAGTATTTTTTTTCTTGAAACATTTTTAAAAACAAGTTTTCAAAATTGGATTGTGGATAATTTTTTTTCCTTTAATGTGTAAGTTTTTATTAATTTGAGGGTTCTTTTAAAATTAAATTTCAAGTGACCTTTAGCCACTGTACTTTTTTGGCTACACGTTTATACAATACTTGATAACATTGAAACTTTATACACCTGATAAACTTTTATGCACATGAATTTCACATGCATGATTTTAAGGACTTCATATGCATTGGCTGGGCAGGCATAAATATTACCTGCCAGTATGCAAAAAACACTTTCAGCATCAGTGAAAACCTTCTTCACCGGGAGGGGTATTCAATCTGACATTTTCTCATCAGACTAGAAAAGTATTTATATGCCTCTGCTCAAACAATTTACATGCCATCTACACATAACTTTTGGGACAGAACTAAAATGGGCCTATGTAGTAGTTATAACAGAGGAGTACCTCTCCATTAAGTTGCATGCTTTTACAACCTCTGACTCAGCCAAGCGTGCCACCTCCCAACTATGCTTGAATACATACATTAAAAAAACCAGATAACTGCACAAGTATTTCATTGTTGAATCAAAGCTGCTATTTATACAATATACTCAATACAACCTATAAGTCCTGGAAAAGAAAATGTCAGCTGATACACTCCTCAGCTTTAGTTCCTCACATGTCTATGATTCCATTACCAGAAAAAGCAGTATGCCACCTATCTTGAAGGGCAGCCTTGAAGTCACCGAAGAAAACCATAGCGCCATCTTCCAGCAGGGCCCTTACATCCTACTATTATGGCAAAACTCCACTGTAATAGTAATTTTAGCACAGGAACCTCAGCCTTTGCTCTTTTAACACTAAAGCAAATACCTTTAACTTCATAAGCAATGTCTGTGCCAGGAAACCTTATGTACAGCTTTTGTGATTTCCATCTGGTGCTTTATATATTTTGCCGACAGTGTAGGACTGACTCTACAATTATATTTGAATATTAGCACATAATGGATTCAAGCAATATTTATCAAATATATATACACATATACATTTAAATCTTGACAGAACTTACACCCAAAGTAAATTTTCCATATTTAAAATATATATTGCATTCAGACATTAGTATTTTGCATTCTTAAAATAATTATCCTAATTTCTGTATGTTCAAGATTAGTCCTATATATATAATTTAACACATATATAATTTATATATAATCTATTCATAATTAGTAATTAAAATTAAAATGGTTTCTATATTCACACTAGAATTAATGTTATGGCTGAGAGTAAACTCAACTCTTCACTAATATAGTTAAATTATTCAGGCCAGTTTAATTTTTTTTCATGTCATGCTATCCTACCTAATAAGGTCAGTCATTGCCTTCAAACTAAAAGAAAAGTTGGGTCAATTAGATTTATGAGGAATGATACTTTAAATTCCTATAGAAAAAAAATTATATTTTTAGAGTATCTGAATTCAAAAAAACCCGTCTGTCATTGACCAGATGGGAAGTTATCATGTTGTAATATACACCAGTTCTTGGCTCTTTAAGCTTCTTGCAAATTGAAATGTACAATGGTGTGACTCACTTAGAGGAAAAATAAAATATAGCAGACATTCCCTACAGCCATGAAGCTAGCATCAATAAATGCACTGAGAAGTTTTGTAACGTGCATATGGAGAGGCATATGTTCTCTCATCCTCACAGCTCAGTACTAGTGAAAATAAGACCAGCCTCATAAAAAGAGACAAAAGGTGAAGTACATATAAATATCACACATTTAAATGACCTGTTTTGTACAGTAGAGGGGAAAAAACTCCAACTTTGATTTGCAAATGCTATGATTATAAACCCCAAATGAGGCAAAGAATGAATCACAATTAGCACTGAAGTAATCACCATTAGTAACTAAATAAATATATCTAAATAAATAATTAAGTTAATTATTATCATTAAATGAACTGTAATACAAATTATCAGTAATTCTTTAGTTTGATAACCAGCTACATTATTTTGGTTTCTATTCAAAATAGAATAGAAACACTCACATGTTAAACCTCATGTATTAAGTTCAAGATGTTATAAGGCAGGTAGATATGCTAATTCATGGTAACAACCTTGTCACTTATGTTGGAGTCAAATAGAGAAAATTAAACAGACTGTAGCTATTTACAGCAATGAAAAATAATGTAGAAAATCAGGTTACATAGTAAATAAATTACTTTCAGGAACTAGCAAAACTTTTTTTTGAAATAGCAAGCTTGGGAAGACGAAATACTTAATAGCTAAATATATGACAAGTTAGAGTCATCAGTTAAAAATTAGGTGGCCACAGTTGAGAGGTATACAATGACCTGTGCTTCCAATTTTGTTACAGACAGTGAACATATATTTTAATTAGATATAAGTCGTAAAATTGGAAAACAACCCATGAATAATTAGGATGCTCTGAAATACAATTTTCTGCAATAATTAAATATGATGTTTCTTTATAATGTTCTAAAGGCAGTATTTGAAGGGAAAAAATGTTTCATTCACATAGACTATAAAACCAATGAAAAAACTAGAACACCTCAGAATTACTCATTAGATACAGAATCCTTCACTTCATTTTTTTTTCCAGAGCAGCTGAAAGGTGTGTTGTTAAAAAGTAACATTAAGTATTTTACCAATATATTTCACTCATTATCACCAGGACAGTATGCAAGGCTTTCTCTATGTATGGACTTTTCTCACAAAGGTACACTAACTGTATCTTCTCAGACATGTCCTTTCTTTTGTACTTCACATTTTCCTGTTTGTTGACCAAGAAGTTGTTATTTTAGTACCTTTCTTCCACAGAAAATAAGTGCATACTACATAGCTCTGGAATAGTTCTTCAGCTATTTATTTGCATCTTAATTTCACCTCAGAAAAGATAATTATGTCAGACTGAAATGGTACAAGCATTTCCTTTACATACTGTTACACAGTATAGGGTACCCTTACATATAGGGTACTCACATGTGAAACTGTCTTCCAAAACTCATACTTTACAGTGTAATTTAAATCTAGAGATCTGGCCTTATATGAGGACATAAAAAAATGTATTGTCTTACAATGAATACTTAATGGAGCATGAATTTTCCAGAAATGGATGACTAGATTCCTTTCTAATGCAGTCATTCCCTCTACTGTATCCCTCCTTTCTGCTCCTCTCCAACCATGCATAACTTAAAAAGTCATTGACAAAGTTCCTTGAAGCTCGATAAACACACATGATCTTTCACGCTTTATAAGAACTTAAATTACTATTTCAAGCAGGACACATTCTGAATTCATCACTTATTCAAATCTAGCATATAGTTAGCAAACCACATGATTTTGATGCAGTCACAACATATATTGTCTCTGCTTCAGCAGGTATCAGAGGCACTAGGGAAGGAGACAACAGGATTGATGACACGCAGTTAGGAGTCTAGCCTATGGAGAGAAATCAGCATGTTTTGTGTAGTATGGGGCAAAATTTAGGGAACATAGTTACATATACAAGGTAAAAGATACTGTGTGTACAAGGAAAGAGATAGTAAATCCAAACCACATGGGTCATTCATAGGTCACCACTCATTTGACAACATATTCCTCCAAAAGATAAAAATACTTTCTTGGAAAACACAGTAACATCTTACAAAAGCAGCTTTTCATGAAAATGGAGAGTGAAAAACCTCTCAGGAAATAACCTTGAAAAGGAGGAGAGGGAGGTGAAGGGGTTAGGAGAGGATCTACACTGGTATGGGAGTGCTTCAGTTTCAAAATTAGAAAGCAAACAACAGCACAGCTGGTAGCATCTATCTTCCATGTCACTTGTCCTTAAATGCAATGACACAGAAAAGTTAAGCTTTTGCTTCTAATCATTCAATAATCACAAAAAAATTCAACTACAATCAAGCAGCATATTGTTAAATTAGTTATTTATGTACCAAATATTTATTTTTAAACAGCAATCCTAAAAAGAAAGGCATACATTCTTTATCTCCCCTTTAATTATAAGTCCTTTAAAACAGCAACTGTACTGAACTCCTGTATTATCAAGAACTATATACTCTTTAATTAAAGCCAGAAAACCTTACAGATAATTCAAATATCAAACATAATTAATAGATTAGCAAAATACAGTGCTTTCACTGTAACTTTTCTTCAGACTCTCAAAGATCAGAGAAATCTGTAATTAATTAAAAAATGCTTTTATGGCTTTCAAAAATCAGAATATTAATTAGACATTTATTCAGATATGCTCTTCAAAATGTAACAATATTTGACTAATACTGACTATGTGGTGATCCTTTTATAACAATCAACTTTTGATACTCACTTCATAAAGAAAAAACAGGATGACGGTATGCAAAATAACCAGTGCAATGGCTGATAAGAGACTTCTGAAAAATCTTGAGGAAGATGTTCATCAGAATTATCCAGAAATGTCCTGGAAGAAACCAAATACTTCCAAGTTACAAGGGAGACTGCAAATCCCCTTGGATCACTACTACTAAGTATGTGTATATGAACAGAAGACAGAAATACCTTATGATGAATCTATTAATATATGTATGCAAACACGTAATTGCAACTCTATCTATGTACTGTAAAAAATATAATTTTATTTTCTATAATTTTTATTACTTTCACTCTTTGAAACTCAGTATCTAATAACTGTTATTCAAGTTTTCTTCATATTTTTATTCCTATATAATACAATGTTTGAAAATGCATTCAATAAGCGAATTTCTCTTCAGCCATTCATTTCTATAGCTCTTTTCTTCCGTCATAGCAAAAATACATAGTATTTTCAAAACTTTTATAGTAATGATATGTAAAGTATATTTTGAAATGATACTGACTGATACGCAAGCATATATAGACTTTGGATTATTTGGGACAAAAATTTGAACCAGAAGCTTTGGACTTTCACTGTCTTGAGAGAAATGGAATACCGGTTGTTTTCAAAGATAAGGGACTAGAGTAGAACTAGATTGTGACTAGATGTAACTTTTGCAATACTTCATTTACTCAAATGATGTGACAGGCAAAATCCACAGATACTAAAAATGAAATATGAATTATATGATAGGATTACTACTATGTGTAAGAACAAGATTCTATAATTTGATTATTTGCCTTTAATTATTGCTTAGTAATAAATTATTAGTATTTGTACAATTTTCTAGCAGCCAATAGGATTCAATAATGTGTGATCATAATGGATGCCTTGTGTCCTCTTCCCTTTTTATTCTCTCTATAATTCCAGCAGAGAGGAATTCCATCCTGTCACATGCATCCTCCATTTAATATAACAATTATCACTTCACAAGCACCTTACTTTTCATCTTACTTGGCTGTGAATTTTTTATCTTTCATCTGAAGTAATTCAGAACTATAGCTAAATATCTGTAAGACTCAGATGAAAGAAGAGAGAGAATTATACTTTTTCAACAAGAAAGGTAGCTGTATAGTTTCGGAACTTCTCCAAAAGATAGGCTTTTATTTGGAAACCACTCTTACTAACAAAAAAAAATAGAAATTATTTAATACAGATCTTAAGTAAGCAAAATCTGAGCAGAAGGATTAGCAAAGTCAGTTTGTGCTCTTTGTGAATTCATGAAAACCTGAAGATTAAAAATAAAGCTGAGATTCTAATATAGCCAAAAGAAGAATATAAACTCGAAAAGAATTATTTTTAAGGACAGTAATTGCATCATGAAAATAAAAAACAAATCTTATTGTCTCTCATCCACTGAAATATTTTTTTCTGAATACAGCAAAGTACAGAGCAAACATCCTACACAAAAGTGTGATAAATACATTTTGGTTAGCAATCTAATTAAAAAAAAAGAGGACCACATCTTGTCTATTGGTTGTGCAGGAACTGTTTGACAGAATTCTGGACTAAAGCAGCTTGTTAAATATGACTTCTTAGCTGTATCCTAAGGAGAAGCACAGGGCAGATTTTTGGATTCTGACTTATTTGCTTATACTGAAATCTCTACAGAAATTTTTAAAGTGAGATAATCTGAGGATTTTAGAGATTGTTTAAACATTAGAATAGCTTCAAATACTATTAAAAAATCAAGTGTCTAATGATGATACAGTAATTCTCATGACAGCATCTCTTAATGTCCACTGATGGCTAGGTGATTCTTGCCAGGAATGCCCAACTCTGTGCCAGACTGTTCAACTCAACTACTCTTCTGACAGAAGTATAATAATAGTAAGTAAGACTCTTGTTTTTGCTTCAAGTTATGCTAAACCAGCTGCCTACTATCCCAAAGCACTGGATAGCTGATTTTATACCAAAGCAAGATTTCAAGTTATAGCAGTTTTATTCTTCAGTAGAGTATTACAAGGTGAAAATTGATCCTGTAAGCCTGAGTGCAGGTGTGAAGAAATGAGATGCCAGCAAGATGCACCCTAACAGTATTTCTTCATAGTTTGTATGATTTCTCTCTATATAAGGAATAAACATTACTAAAAAGCAACTTCATGAGTTGTAACTCATATATTAAAGAGAAATGTTCTCAATTTTTAATACTGAAGAACATTGAATTTAAAACAACAGAGAGCAATTTTGCCAATAGACTCTTTATATGCTTCTCTCAACATTGAAATAATTTACCTACCTTCTTGTTGAGAAAATAAGATATAATAATTCATACTATGAAATCACAAAAAGTTGCATCCACCTTGCTCTTTATATTCTTCCTTTACAGACTATCATCCCCTAATTAGTACAAAAGACTAAAGAATACTAGAACAGGCACAAGAATAGATCTGCTCCAAACTGAGCGATCCTGAACCTGAGGCAGAAGACAGTCTCTACTTTGAGGCCCAGATTATTTACTCCTCTACAAAGTTATGAGTAAAGAATGGCATTGGACTGTCACGTGTACTCATTCACAGGCAGCACTGAAACTGTGCGATCCACTACATGAAACCCCAGCTATTAGAACTGAGTAACTGACAACAACCTTGTCAGCAAGTAAGACAATGATGACTGGAAATTCAGAATTATGAAAATCCTCTTATTTCAGAGGTTTGAGAAAGCAGCAAGAAAATAGCAACACTCAGTAGATTTGAGGAGCACATTCTAGAGACTCATTGTTCAACAGGTTCTCAACAATATGGACAAAAGCCGACAGAGAACAGTTGCTTAGCAGATTTTCAGGTGGCACTAAACTGGAGGAAGCAGACGCAACAAACAGCCAAGTGCCTATTCATGGATGACTGGGCCAACAGAAATTCACAAAACTGACTGAGGTAAAAAGCAACTGTTTACTACAGAATTACAATAACCTAGGTTGGAAACTGACTTGTCTGAGTGCCACCCTACCAAACTAACTACAAACCTGGGGTTTATGGGCAGCAGGGCATTGAAGACAAGGCAACAGTGTATTATCACTAGAAAAAAAGCAAACTGCACACTGGGCTGTATTAGAAGGAACACAGCAACTAAAACAAAGATAGTGATTTACTTAATCTGCTTGTCAACGGTTTAAGCCTCAACTAGAATGTTGTCCAGCTGTTTGGCCTACAGTTTAAGGAGAATGTGAGGAAGCTGGAGAAGACTGAACTGAATAATCTGTAAAAAATGTTTGAGGGCTCAAGACTCCTTTACTCTGGTGAAGAGGTGGCTAAAGTGTCAATTTATGTAATGGCAGCCTACAACCACCCAAACGAAGACAATTCGTAATTACGAAGACAACTCTGTCCAACTTCTGTCAGTGGGGCTGATGTGATACAGCAAATTATAGCCAGCAGCTTTGAGGGCTCACACTACATATGAGGCAATATTTTGCACTATGGTATCACAGCTGCAGAGCAGGCTTCACAAAAAGTTGTAGAACTTCAGTTCCTGGAGGCTGCCATGTGTCAGTTGAGTCAGTCAAACACAGTCATGTTTGACTGCTGTTGGTGATTGTTTGGCTTTGAGGAGGAGGCTATATTAGACAACCTCCAGCAGTCCTTTCCAAGCAACATTTCCATTATGCTAAAGATACTTCAGGAAAGCCACAGAAGGATGGAGAAAACTGAAGCATAGAAAAACAATATTAAACCCTTATGACCCAAGATTCATAGGTGAATTTTGGAGCAGATCTAAGTAACCTTCTCATACAGAAAAGAAAGTCTAGATCACAAAATTCCTTATGAGAAAACAAATAATTTTATCTGAAGTTAAGGATATTACTAATTTTTCACCATCATTACAGTCTTGTTCAATTTCCACAAAATAATTAAGAAATTTAAATAATTTTAGTTCCCTTAAGCAATAGAGAATACAGCCTCTCTAGTAAGTTGGAAACGAGCCTGTCATATTATTACACAACTCATGGAAAACAATGTTTCATCATTGCCATTTTGCTGATTACACAGAATTTTTCTGAAAAGTCTAAAGATAATTGACTTCTACTCACTTAACGAAAACTTCCATTACAAAAAGACAGCATGATAGTTTTAAAAGAAAAGGTTTCACTTCCAGTTAACTTTACCAAAGATGTGAAAGATATAGGGCCAAGACAACAGATGGAAATTGTGATTATACAACAGAATTGCAGAGAGAATTGATGAAAGATTAATATTCCTTTAAAATCAGGCGTAACATTTGAATTTATTATTGATAGATTCTTAATGTAAAGAACTATGCATACCCCAGTAAACAATACACCGAGGTACTTTACCTAAAATTCACTATATCAAGGCGTTTCCAATTGAATATAATCATTTAAGGAGCTGATTGGCTAAACCATTTTCTTCTTTGCACTCTGGACACTGGGTTAGGTTATCTGACAAATACTGGCTGCAATTAAATATACAATATAAAATAATTGTTTCAATAATGCAGCCTCAGATTGTGAAAACACACAATCTGTGTGAATAGAAGTTCATTAAAAAAATCCAGTTTTTCTTACTGTAAAACATGCATCATCTATATGGAAATACAGTGTTCAGTGTTAATATTTTTTTTTGTAACTATATAAGAAAATAAGACAATGTTTTTGTATTCTCTTTAAACAAAGCTGCCATATTTTGGTGGTGATTTGCACAGTACTTTACTACTTTGTAGTAAATTAAATGAGCTCTTACATTCAGCACATGTCAAGGTTTTGATCTCCAGATAAGCAAATTCAGAGATTGAAATTCACATGCTTAACTCTGAAAGCTATATGACCAAGTTGTTAACCTGCAGAATTTTACATAAAATAAAAACAAAGCTTTTCATTGGCACTTCGGTCTGAAACTCCAGATTTCTCCAGCAAGCACACATTTTTTGTCATGCTATGTATACATAAATATGTAAACAACATTGATCAGTGGAGGAGACTAGAGTCGCTTAAAGGAACAAATTATACTGCATATTTACTTTAGTCTATAATTTTAAGGGTTTTAATAAAAGAAAGATGAGCTGTCAAAACTGACAGTAGAAGCAGTTACGCAGCAGTGTCCTTTCCTGTCTCCATTTCTACTGCCATAGGAGGACTATCTAATCTGTTTCTGAGTCACCTTCTAAATTGCTATCTATTCATAAGCCTGTGTTATATTAAGATCAAACAATCAATTACAATCCTTTTTGTATGAACTTTTGTATGTTCTTTAGAGCCCACAAATATTAAGATGAGCCCACATGTGACAAAAAAATTTAGATAAAGAAGCTTATATGCAGGAGGTCTCCACCCTAGTACCTCCTCTAATTTTCTTATTTTGAATAATGAAGCTAAAGACAGTTGAAGAGGATGTGGCTTCATTAGGTTTGGGTTTTGTTGTTCCCCTTTTTTAAATTTGTGATCTCACTTTGTATTGTCTCTTACACCAAATTTACAGATGAATTTTATCAACAAAAGACTCAGACCCCATTTCAGTGCAAGTTACATGTCCACTTTTTACAGCTGTGACTTGTGAAGACATGATATTATAAATATGGGCATTCTATATTCTTATATTTTTAACTCCATTTGTTGCGGCATACTGGTCGTGTAAGCAGATGATCATTTTAGTAAATTACCTTTACATTCCAATTCTTCTAGAAACATTATCAGATGACAACAGAACATTCTAATTTAGCTGGAAGCCTGAAGTAGATAAATCTGAACTAGTGAGATGATTTCTTTTCAAATGATGAATGACTAAGTCCTTGAAAACCTTGCCAAAGCATTTGGTACTAGTAAATGTTTTCAGATCAATAAGACCATATTTAAAGAGAAATATGTCCTAACTAGAAAAATAAACTGCAAATTTGGAGCAGCAACCATTCATGAAATTCTACTGATTTTGTCACAACAAATAAACCTAGACATTCACTATGGTCTACGTTATTAATAGAAAAAATGTACAGCAGCAGATTTTGATCCAAAGCTAATAAAATCTCAGCAGATATAACTGGGCTTTAGGCACAATCACAAAAATAAGTATGGGATCAAATTGAGAAATTGTCAAGGACTACTAAGATGTGCCAATACTATGCATTACGTTCGATTTCAACACAAAAATTCACCTTTGTAGATCTATCCATGTAAGCTCAAGAAAACAACTTTATCTCAAATTAAATGTTTATTTCATACTCACTCATACAAATTCTTCAATGGTGAAGTTAAAATAGCTAGCACAGAGATCAGACTATTGCAGTGGCCATGTATTTTATAGATCTTGAGATCTCTGTCTTTGTGTGGATTCAGAAACTCCTGCACAGAACTACAAATTGACCAGAGCATATCTTCAGCGGACATCAAAATTGCTGCAATATCAATTCTGTAGGTAAAAAAAGCCCAAGAATAATGTTACTTAAGGCATCTTGACAGTGGTAAATTCCAATTAAACAGACATTTTCTCTGACAGGATAAAACACCAAAATCATAGCATGGACTTTAAATTTCCTCTTCAGTGATGCAGGAAGTCTCCACCCACTACTCTGTAAAAATTGACTATTTCACAGAGAAGTTCTTACTGAAACTAGAACAAAAGAAGACTTAAAAAATTGGAAATGTCCTTTCCCAAAGGCGTGAACATTTACTTTCTAAATTACAAGTAAATAAATATAAATTTTGTTTTCTTATAATTAAAATGTACATGCTATTTTCAAATCCTAATGGGGCAAAAAGTAGGAACAAAGTAACTTAATCTTCAATTTGCAAAACTAACTCCATGGAACACTGTACAACATGGAACATTCGTAAGTCAGCAATCTAGTGCCTGTTGATACTGGCTGGCAGAGTGCCACATGTCATTGGCCTGAACAACAGCAAGAACCCAAACTACAACAACATAATCTCATAAGACTATGCAGATGTACAATACACAAAAAATATGGGAGGTATGAGGCTGGACTTTAAAAACTACTGAAGTACCTAAAAGCCATGGATGCACATGTGATCATATGCATTTTTAAGGATCATGATATTTTTGAAAAATCTAGACAAACACACATAAAAAGACATTTGTCCATATCATACATCAGTTCTCTACCATTTGAAGAACCACTGGGGGAAAAGATACCCTCACAAACTACAACAATATTAAAAAACATGTAAAGATTCTGTGATAAAAATATATTGAATTATATTGAGTATTTTTTAAAATTTATTCATGACTGGACAATTCAATTTACTTAGTGAAAAATTCAAGAATCACTCTAACAAATACACAACTTTTCTACAAAATGACAATGTAAAAAGCTCTTTCTTCAGTAGTTTGAAGTACATTCATATAGAATTGACTAATATCACACTTAAGTAATATTGCATTTTTCATATTTCAGGGAACATTTCCCCAAAAAAATTTCCAGGCAAGTTTTCAGAAAACCTCTCTGTACCAAAAAATACAGAACAGCTTGATTACAGTAAGTTATTGCAGGAGCAGAGCACACAAATACATAGAATATACATAGAATAAAATTTCGGTTATTTTCCTACCCATTTCAAGAATGTGATCTTGTGCAAGTTACTTGAGCTTTTATGACAAAACTCCTTTTCATTACAAAACTTGAGATGACAGCAAATAACTCTTAGGTCACACAGAGCATGGACTTGGTAAATGTCTCTAAACCTCTAAAATTGCAAACTCTTTAACTCTTCTGGGTGGTGCTGTGCAACAGGACTAAAGGCAATGGTCAGAAACTATGCACAGGAAGTTCCACCTGAATATGAGGAAGAACTTCCTTACTGTGTGAGTGACCAAGCACTGGAACAGAGAGGTTGCGGATTGTCCCTCACTAGAGGACTGTCTGGACGTGGCCTTACACTACGTACTCTGGGGATAACTCTGCTTGAGCAGGGAGGTTGGACCAGATAACCCACTGTGGTCTCTTCCAACCTTACCCAATCTATAGTTCTGTGTGATTCTGTCAGGAGAAATACACCTATTTATTCAGTAAAACAAGACACTGGATAAAAAGCACAAAGGTAGGGTTAACCTCCACTTGAAGACACTTGCTTTAGTATTTCTGGAAAGGACCGTACTCTCTGGCAAAACATAGGAATTGCAACAGGAAAAACTTCCAATTTCCTATTTTCTAAAATGACAAAAAAAGGAATAGTAGCCTCTTTCTCCTCTCTCCTTCACTGGCATCATTCTGACAAATGTTTTGGTGTGAACTTGTAGCTCTTTCACTTGAAAAGCCATATAAAACCACAGATTCTACTACAACTCATTAGATTTTCTTAATGAATCAACAGCTTGATTTCTAATCCTGACATTGTCAATTCTATCCACATTTTTGGTTGCATCACCAATCCTCTATGAACTTTCATTGTGAGGCTTTCAAACCAGTCAAGCAGTTTATGGAACAATTTCACAGAGTTGAAACAGCCCTTCGATTCTGCCCAGTTTGCAGTATAACTACTAAATATACTTAAATATACAAAATAAATTTTATTAAAACAAACATCAAAATGCACAGATTTGGTCTATCCCCTCTGCCGTGTTCATTAACATGGAAATTTGAACCAAAGCAGTGAAAGAAGAAAGAAGAAAGCTAACATTTACTTTTTTCATCTATCAAAACGGTGTATTAAATATACAACCATTACCTGATTTGTGGTGTTCTTTTGTAACTGGGACACACCTGACAATATCTGGAGGACAGAATATCCAAAGATCGCTCCAGTACATCTGTAAGAATCTCCTGGGCTGTCTTTGGAGGTAGAATAGTCCATAGATCATGATGAAGAGCACAGCAGAAGTAATGCCACATCTGGACAGAGAACGAGCATCTTTCCCCCTATCAAAACCACCACACATTACATAACAAAACCACACATTTCAAAAAGGTCAATTTAACTTCTACAGGTCTAATTATTTAAATCTGATAGGAAATTAATAAAGAGCTTCAGGAATACAATGGCAAAAAATGGTGCTTGAAAAGATGTGAGACATCTTTATTTGCAAGGAAACACATGTTGCATTTCAGTCACAAAATTACAGCGCTGCCACAAAATAAAACCACAGCATTTGAACACTTATATCCTCAATTAACCTATTCTCAAAACCCATAATATTGTAAGTTTAGTTTAAAAACATAGACAGTATTCTGTACACAGTAGAATTGTCAGATAAACTTAACATAGAAGTTTCTTTGTCTGCAAAGAAAATAATTATTTAAATTACTTAAGCATTGTATTTACCCAGATGCAGAAATGCTATGTGTAACCACGACTACAAAACCTTGGTTACACACATAAGATATGCAAGAAGAGAAGAGAAGAGATAAGAACAACTGAACTATTAAACTGACAATATGAGATATCCAGATTGTTTTACTAAAATATTTTTTCCTCTTGTAATTTGGATGTATTGAAACCAAACATTTTCTGGCAAGGAAACATCACTGGCATTAATATTTCGTTGTCTAAACAGATCTGTCCTATTAAGACACAGAAATAAATATACAGGAGTCAGAATCACAGCAGTTACTCCATAATAATTCTAAATACGTTTCACATTTAAATATTTCAACTAATACCTATTCAGCAAATAGCATTATCATGAAAGTTTTTGAGAACAGAGACTTCAGTCTTTAGTTCCTACATCCCAAAGGAACTGAGCAATATTTTAAGAATTTTTTGATATTTTAGCATTATTAGAAATATAAAATAACTCCACAATTTTTAAAAGGCTTTGATAGGCATTCTTTAACAATAAAATAAAAAACAATCTGGCTTCTTTTAAAATATATTAGCATGAACATTAGCAGATTATTGGAAGTTGTCACTATTTGGTTTTCCTCTGACATAATACTTGAAGTGCATTTTATATTAAGAAGGGGCAAAAATTATGACAAAGAACAAAATAAACAAGCTTATTGACAAGTTTTACTTCTTAACTTTATCATTATAAACACAAATTGTTTTCACTTTCTCTGCTTTGGTTTATTTAAGTAATAGCTCTTTTCCCCTTTTTTAGTATTGTACCTCCACGGCAGAAGCAACAATATCACTGGAGATTTAAATGAGATTCAGTCCCCTTTTCTGACCTGTGTTTCTATTTGTTGCCATTTCTGGACAATTTCACTGATAAACATCTGCTATTTTTGCAGGCTTCTTATAATAAAAACAGACATGAGCTTTTATTTAGTCTGTATATGAGGAAACAAGCAGCTGTGTTTTATTACATAAGCCACCCAGTATTATCTCTGGACAAGTCTTTATTCTTTGACTATTAGAAAATGTAAGTTCCCACAGCTACAGCAGATGTTGGCTACACTACGAACTTCATTCAAAAACATAATCTGGATAGCTGGCCCAGTGGCTCACTCCTCCTGCTGAGCTCATATGTTGAAAGATGCCATCTCTCACTGCTGGAAGTTTCAGCAGGGAATTGCCTCTGTAACAAGCAATAGATCTTAATCCAATCTCCTCCATTTAGGATGCCTACAAGACATCAACTGAAGTAACATCTCTCTACACCATGCCTCCTGAAGGAACTTGGAGCAGATCACGGTCCACCCTTGGGCCATCTCCCATGGCCCAGTAAAAAGAGGAGTGATGATGTAAATTACATACTTTTCACCTCAAATCCTGTAAACATACAGAGCTGAGACACCAGTTTTCCTCATTTCTTCCTACACACATCAGTTCTGTTCAGTAATGATAAAAATGTTTAGCTACTTCATATGCTTTCTTGTCAGACAACTGTTTCTCCATGGTGAAGTTACTGGATCACCAGTAAACAGGATACAGCACCATAGGCACTATAGACAATGAAGATCATATCATGATTCAGCAGTTGCCAAAACCCACTGCCTTTCTTACCTTATCATGACTTTAAGATGCAGGTGAAATGGCACTGGTTATTTCAGAAATACATTGCAGAATGCTTTACGTAACTATATTGACCACCTTTCTTTGTTTCACCCTTTACTCACAAAAAGTAAAAAGGGAACCAGTTGAAAATAAAAGTAAAAAACTCAGATGAAAAATTTCCCAGAAAAAGATCTGCATATGTCACATTTTATAAAAGAAGTGTAAAGTTCTTAGAGATTAAGGTGATGGTGTCCTCTTTACTGAGTTCTATATAAATGCCTTTACACAAAATAAATATTTTACGAAGTAAATGATACAAACACGCCATGGTAACAATCTATCTCATCTTTAAATGACTATGTTTTCCTACATAATTTCTAAACAGACACTCGCCTGCAATAATAGGTTTTTCAAAATAGTACATTCCAATAATCCTTATGTAAAAACAATGCTGATCTGATGCTTCTGATTAGCCAGTGAGCTGGCAAACACTAAAACACATTTTGTAAAAGGGAGCTATAGTAAACTTAACCTCACACCTCGTAAAAAGCTTTGTAGTCATCCCAGCAGTGGCTCTCAGCATCCTGTAAAATGCTTGTTGCACATACTCTGATGCAGTAGTTCGTAACTTGAAACTGGAGAATGTTGATGAATTCCTGACATTTTTGGATAGGCACGAGGAACAGGGGTCTGTTCAGAGAGAACCATTAAAAAGACAATGAATGAAAAGCTGAGCATTAGGAGGTAACAATCCTTAGTACTGTAAATAGTTTTTATTAGTAGGTATCAATCATTCATTTCCTCTTGGTCCTGAACGTAGAATTCAGTTTTGTAACTTTTTGTTTCAAGAGTTCTCAAAACATGTCTGCTTGTCTATAAATTCTCATTTAACCAATCACTGAGAAATAAATTACTTCATCCTATTTTCTGAGACAGGTACATTTGACACTCACTTATTTGGAGTTTTGCAGCATTCTTGCATCAGCAATTATTACATCAGCACTGAGTATGACAAAAAATATATAAGCACAGAGTAGAGAGATTGCTTTTGGTAGGTATGTACTAAAACTCTTTGTTAATACATCTAAGCAGAATTATTGAGAAGTATTTTAGGTCAGACTGCCCACTCACAGAGATACATTTCACGCAGGAGACAGTAAAACATCAGAAGAAATCAGCTCAACAGTGCATATAACCACTAAGAAATCACACATTTCTTAGAAATTGTGCTACTTCAGGGTCCCTCCCAAAAACCACTGTTTCTACTTTTAAATTGCACATGGCTGGAAACATGTGAACCAATAGTCTCCCAGTACCTTAAGACAAAATCTCCTCAAAACAAGTGCAGTTGTATTTCCTCGTAGGTCAAACACTGCCTTTGACTTTACACTCCTACTTCATATCTGCTTTAATTTTTATTCTGCAAGTAATAATAAACTAAATTCTAAAACGAAAATGTATTGTATGCATCGCACTGTATGTATTTCTTTACATGTCTATATATAGAATACACATTGTGTTAGGAGAAACAACAGAAATGCATTTTTATATTGTCCTCTATGATTGCCATGTCCTGAATCAGAGCTTATGAAAATTAGGCATTGCAAAAGTCAGAAAAGGAAATCAAGGCCCTAGCACTTTATTTATATGACAGCAGAGTACATTCAGTTCCCTGGACAATCCTATTTTCTCAAATTTAATAATTAAAAAAAAAAACCCAAAAACAATCTGCAAATCAAATGCAGATCCTACACATAAATAATTTGTTTTGCAATAGCTGCTGTGGACTATCAGGTTGATTCAGGTATTTCCATAAAACAGTACACATAATGCATGTGCTAAAAAATATGGTGCAATTTGGAAAACTACTACCACACTGCATCGCCAAAATGGAATGAAGTCTTATATTATTTACATCTGAATTAAACATTTTAAGTAAAAAGAACATACTTTTTGCTTGTTTCTCTCATTAAATTGCTATACATTGTAAAATGCTGAAAGACATATATCGCCGTGGAAAGGGCAGCATACAAGTCTTGCAGGGGAGCCTTCAAGGGAACATCTTTGCTTTTCTCCTCTAGTCTTGCCAGAACAGCCGTTGCCACTTTGCTGCAGGCCTCTACAAAGTTTGCTCTAATTTCCTGAAGAGAATCATCTCTGCAGGCCAGAGCCAATGGAAGCAATGTGTCGAGTTCTTCCATGATGTCAGAACAAAACTGAGAGAAATAAACGTGGCAGCAAGTTATTTGTATTCTGACAGCACTGCTTAATTTATGCACGCTAGGGTCAGATTATAGAATAATGAAATTGGCATGAAACATAAATATATTGAATCAGCTTTACAAACATTTTAATCTCTTAAACACAGGAGTAACTTTTTTAAAAGCAAATTAAATATTCTTTTATTCCTTCCTGCACTAAAGCTGCATATTCTACACTAGGGGAAAAATTAAAACCATCTTATGGTAGTAATGTATTCATTTGTTTTTGATGTCACTAAACGTTCATTCAAAGCACAAGGCTAATTCCTTGTAAATAATGTTAATTTTCTAAACTAATTAATTTTGAAAAATACACAAACACATTTCTTAACACTGTATTTGGAAACAAACGTGTCATCTCTTCATAAAGTTATACATTAATCTCCCTAAAAGTATCTCCCCAATACACATGTCTTATTTCAAGCAAGTATTCATTAACAGCCTTCCAAATCTGCTAGCATAATCGCAGATCTTACTAGAGAAAGTCTTTCAAACATACCTTTCCTTACAAAAGGAATTTAACTAATAAATGACCTCTCAGCCAAATCAAATAACTCAAAATTGGCCTTATTACTGGTTATGCCAATTAGGTGAATGGCATGTCTAATGATATGAATACAGAAAATCCCTCTATAGCCGTATTTCAAAGCTTTTGACATTTTCCCATCTAACCACTTGGTAACAGAGCAGATACTAATCAGAATGCTTTAGAACTTTTTGGCTGAAAAAAAAAATGCCAGTGAAGTTTAAAAGGTAGTTCTTTCAAGTACAAACTATGGGCTATTGTATAAAGCTCTGTTCAGCTTCACATTGTAACGCCTCTCACTTTCTTCTTAATTCCATTTATATAAGATATAGAATATTAATAGTACTGTAAGTACTTCAAAGTGTAGATGGCAAACAGCCTTGGCATCCTGTCTCCCTTCAAACTTCAGATCTTTTGATACCTGCCTTAGCAATTCGTTTTGGTTGCTCTTCTTGTTGGACTGCTCTGCAGGACTCCCTCATTTGCTGGTTGTTTACAAGATTCATTGCACAGCCTGCAGCTGAAAACTCTTCTTTCTGCTCATGTTGAAGAATTTTAGATGAAAAATCCTCAATTGCTATTGTTATACAGTGAGCCACAGAAGAAGACAGGTCTTTAAATGCATTTCTCCAGCCAAAACTCAGTAAAATAGGCTGAAACACATATTAAAATTAAATCAATCCAAAGCCATTACTGAGTGTTAACATAGTCTGAAATTTAAATGCACATCCATAATTAAATTACAAGACACCATCACATTTTGAAATTATTTAAAGAATTTAAAATATATTCCACTACTGTTGAAATCATACTAAAAGCAGTATTTACACTCAACAAAATGCATAGCAATATTAAACATGTCATCAAATTTTTCAGAAAAAAAGAATTCCTGTTTAAACAAGGCAGCTTTTATAAAAACATGCTTCATCTTTACTTAATTTGTAATCTTTAACAGACTCTACTTTAAAAAGTCAAGGAATTCATAGGTATTTTCAACAGTATAGTAAGTAATCTAGCAATGTATACCCTGTAGTAATTTTCACTGCAAGTTAACAACTGGAAGTTACTAACCATGAATCTCAATGGGAAACCCTTAAGAGAAGCTGGTTTCAACACGGCACACTGTACTTCACTTCTCTAGAAATGGATTTAGAAAAGATTAAAATGTTTAAATAGAGATTTGTAGTTTTAGGCCAATGCTGACTTTTACTGTGGTTTACATCATTTCCTTGCCCTCTTTAAACAGAGACTTCTGAAGTAATCTGAAGTGTAATAGTTGCCAGACACAGTAGCACATAATTTTCAACTCATCTGACTTTGCATTGCTCTTATGACTTATATCAGACTTAAACCTTTCCAGAAGTGGCCATTTGAGAATTGCACCATTGTAAGAGATATATTTTAATAACAAAAGATCATGTTCAGCAAATATCTCCACTATGAGGGCACAGTAGGAGAATAGAAAAGACGGATTTCTAACTATTCACTCAGCTATAATACTAAATTGGAAGAGAATGAAGGGCTACAAAGTGACGCCCTTCCAGTTTACTTCAATTTAATAGTTGTATCCTCCTTCCTTTCCCCTTCCCCACTAGTAACATCCAGCTCTTGTATGTACAGGGACAGCCCCCATGGACACACACTTTTGCACTTCCTCATTTTTTTAATGGGCATCAATTACATCCCAATCTACCTAAAATATTCTTCTTTGTAATACATATTATTTTCACACATCAATCCAAAGTACATTTTTTTAAAAATTCAGCATTAAAATCAAGCCATTAAGAAATTAAATTCCACTATTATAAAGTATGAGACAGTTGGAGCATTTATGTGCCACAGAATCAACAATAAAAATGTGTTTTGTAGTAAATGGGAGCCAGATAAAAACAATCTTGCATGCACATTCTACAAAACACAGTGTTTGTTGGCATCAGAGAAACTAGACATCGTATGAGTACCTATACGTCTAGGAAGAACCATTATGATCAAATTCTAAGAACTTCATAGGTTCTTTGAGATTATATGTATAATACTAAGAAAGCTATCATATTTAAGTAATTTTTTTCCATTTTGTTATGAGGTATCTTATAATTATGTTTTTCTGTTAATAACTACTAAATACCAACCACTTCTTTGAATGCCATATTTTATTCCATCAGAACTGAAACTTTGCACATAGAAATAATCACAGATGCTGAAGTAATGAATCTATGGCAATAGGTGTTTATAATGAACATAGTGAAAGCCTACACTGGAGACACACTCAAAAGAAAACCCCATACAAAGTGTATGACTCCTTTCATACTCACCTCTTCTACCTGAAGTAACTGTTCAGGAAGCACGCTGGTTTCATTTGCTCTAGTTTCTCCTATTAAAAGCTCCCCACTAGCTCTCTTCAGAACTCCTGCACAGTATGACAAAAGAGATCAAAGTTTAGATTAATTCTGTAGAAAAGTCAGCAGTCTTCAACACCTTCTTATACATCAATATGAAGCATTAAAAAAACCCTCAAGAAGACGTAGGGAAATACTAATGTTATAATAAAGTAAAATTCAAGTTATATACAGTTTCTTTTATATAACATGATGAAATCAACATCTAGTGGTACCTGTATTTTATACAAATGCACATATAATGTGTAAAATATGGTTTCTTTTGTCATCAATGCATTTTTATACTAATTGTGAAGTCATCTCTTCTTAAGGAGAATGCATAACACTTGATCAGCTGTATAGAAATTAATTTCTCCTCTTTGTTCAAAGAATTATATCAATTGAACTCTAATATATCTTTTACAGCCTTTACTTATTTGGAAACACCAATACAATAAGAATAAAAACACAGTTAATCAGTATATTATAAGCGAAATGATGGCTTATAAAAACATAAAGAACAAGAGAAGCTCCTTAAGAAGGGCTGGTACAAAGCTCACTGATAAATCTTAGAGTAATGGGATATTGCCCCAGTTTTGTCAAGGACAAACCAGTATCTGGGGTTGACATCATTTTTATCAGTGATTCAAGAAATCTGGGTTCCTAAAATGTACTGATGATTCCTCTTCCCTCTGATAAAAGCATGAGATAGTGGAGTTCCAGATCCTGAGAGCACAAAGGAGGGTAAAAAGCACGATCACAGCCCCAGGCTTCAGAAGAGCAGATTTTCCCTCTTTGAATATCTGCTTGGAAGAGTACCATGGGATAAGGCCCTAGGTAATGGGACACAAGAATAATGGGACACAAGTAATTTGATTAATATTCAAGTATCACCTCTGCTAATCTCAAGAGAGCTGAAAAAAAAATATCAGAAGGCCTGCATGCATGAACTAGAAACTCAAACACAAAATGAAGCATACAGAGACTGGAAGTAAGGATGGGTAACCTGAGAGGGACACATAAATAACTTCTGGGCATGGAAAACGTTAAGGAAGCTGTAGCTCAAATGCAACTAATTTGGTCAGGGATGTCAAAGACAACAAGAAGGGCTTCTGTAAGTACACAGGTGATAAACAGAAGACTAGAGAAAACATAAGCCCATTGCTCAAAACGATGGGGGACCTGGTAACATAGATATGAAAAAAGTTGAGATAATTAATGTCTTCTTCAACTCAGTATTTACTATCAAGACCTTCACAAATCCCAGGCACCAGAGACCAGGAGCAAGGAAGATGTATTCTAGATGGAAGAGGATCAGGTCTGAGAATAACTGAGGAAACTCAACATACTGAAATCCTTGGGCTCTCATGGGATGCACCTGCCAGTGTGGAGGGAGCTGGCAGATGTCAATGCAAGTCCACTCAATAATTTTTGATCAATCATGGCAACAGGGAGAAGAGTCCAAAGGCAAGAAGAAAGAAAATGTCACTCCTATTTTCAAAAAGGGCAAGGAGGAGAACTCAAGGAATCAGAGTCTTATCAACGTCATTTCTGCCCCAACAAAGGTAACAGAGGCATTTCCAGGTGCCTACAAAGAATTCATCAGGAGCAGCCAGCATGGCTTCAGTAACTGGAAGTCATGCTTGGCCAAAGCATGATAAAGTTCTATGAAGAAATGATTGGCCTGGTAGACGAGGGGAGAGCAGTGGATGTTTTCTGCATGGACTTCAATAAAGCCTATAGCATTATCCCCCATAAGATCTCGTTAGAAGACAAGATATAGACAAGATGCGTGGACTGGACAAGCAGTCAGTGAGTTGAAAAGTGGCTGAATAGCCAAACTCCAAATGCAGTGATCTGTGGCACAAAGTCTAAGGCCAGTAATTAGCAATCTATCTCAGAGGTCAATACAAGATCCAATCCTGTTTAACATCTTCATTAATTATCTGGATGATGGGGTACAGTGTACCCTCAGCAAGTCTGCAGCTGACATCAAACAGGGCAGCAGATAGTCATGGTGCCAATCCAGAAGGACCTCAACAGGCTGGAGAAATTTGAACACTAGAACCTCATAAATTCCAAGAAGAATGCACCTGAGGAAGAGCAAATCCAGGCATCACCCTATGTTGATGTTCTCCCAGCTGGTGAGAAGCTTTGCATAAAAGGACCTGCGGGTCCAGAAGTACATGATGTTGAACATAAGCCAGTAAAAAGGCTGACAGTAAAAAGGTATCTCATCTGGATCAGGCAAAGAAATACAAGCAGGTCAAAGGAAATTATTCTTCCTCTCAGTGATGAGCCACACCTGGAGTGGTGTGTACAGTTCTGGGTTATTGAGTACAAGACAAACATGAACATACTGGAGAGTGTCTAACAAAGGGCCATGGAAGATGACAAAGGGAATGGAGGATAGGCTGAGAGCAACAGAAGAGAAAGGGCAGGACAGGATATATCACTAATGTATCTAAATACCTGAAAGGAGGGTCCAAAGAAGTCAGAGTAAGTCTTCCACAATTACAGGGTCAGTGGTCACAGGCCCAGACAGATGCAAAGCCAGGAGGTTTCCTCTGAACATCAGAAAATGCTTTTTTCACTGTGAAGGTGACCAAACACTGTAAGGTTGTCCAGAGAGGCTATGGAATCTCCATCCTTGGAGATACTCAAAAGCTATCTGGACATAATTGTGGGCAATTGGTTCTAGAGACCTTGCTTGTTGGACAATATGAATACCAAAGATCCCTTCCAACCTCAACCATTTTGTGATTCTGTGAGTCACAAAGAGATACAAGAATAACACCAAACTATATGTGTTTTAAAAATCTGTCTTGTAGCATAAACTGGTGCAGATATTCTTAAAGCAATGTATTTCATATGAAATGTGGAATTTTAAAAGAGGTTTTAAATGACCAGGTGCTACCAAATCATTGTCAAAGATTATTTTCCAGTCATAACCTTGGAGGTCTTCAGTAATCTGAAACTACTAGTAGTACATGGCCAAGGTTTAAAGAGCTTTTCTCTCTGTATGAAATTTCCAGCATTGGATTTAATTTATCCAAAGTAGATTTAACCTTTCCCTTAATTGATTTGCATTCTGAAAATAAACACTGTTTTTCATACACTTATGCAACATTGAAGAGCTTTGAAGTTTTTGTGGAGTTTCTTTGTTTTGGGGGTTTTTTGGTACATTTGGAGTTTTTTTTTCCAAAATACCATTTTGCATTTTCAAAATACATTGACAGATTTAAGCTGGGAAAAATGAAAGATAACATAGTAGAACATAAAAAAAAAAAGATATTAACCAGGCCATTCAACTCCCTGATCCTCACCATTACAGACAGTACTAGAAACTTACTGAGGTTTTTTCAGTATATTTTAATGTATTTTATAATAAAGTTTCTAACAGTTTTCTTTAGAAATTGGTCCAGAATTTTAAAAACCCAACTAATAGTCTAACTGACTAGATATTTTCCCTATTTTCTATTCTGTGCTTTCTACCTTAAATTTACCTTTTTTTTCTTTCAATTCTCCTTTTTTGTAGATATAACATCACATTCTAACTATAACCACAAGGAAGCTTCTATACATTCACATTCTTGTATTATTGTCTCTACTTAGATCTGCTATTTACAACTTTTTATATCAAGACTTCAAAGAAAACCTTAAACATTTAAGCTAAAATCCTTGTGTATTCACAGCATTGCTGCCTTACTTATTAAGAACTCACAGCTGAGATAAATAGGTATTTAGCTGATGGTAGATTTGTGACTCCAAGACCACAGGCAAAGAGCCAAATGATGCTTACACCCATACCAGTAATTTAACAGGCTCCTTCATTATTAAATTAACATGTTCTACCACATTATCCTACCTCCTTTTCTAATTAACAGTCTGGACACTCCTGCTTTATACTCATATGTATCTATGCTTGCGCATGTGGGTTTACATACATTAAAAATTTCACTGGTTTTCTCAAAGAAGCCCCAGGTTCAAGTCCCCCATATTTTACCGACTTCCTTTGGCTTCTCAAATTTTTGCTTTCCCCAAATCTCATCTGAGTATGGCTGGCTAAGGCCAACTTCTTCCTCGATTTAACCTCCAGCTAGCATGGGTCACCTTCCTACTGTATATTGAACATTTTACGCTTAGCCACAGCCCCCAATAGAGCCTCCATTCTTCAGACGCTACTACAACCTTCCTCTCGAACACTATTTCCAGAGACAGATAACAAGTGATACCCTTCCTGTCCTGTGACTTTTTCATTTGTGTGAGAGACTGGAAGGAATGTTTGCTCAAAATGTTTCAGGGGTGTGTGTGAGGGAAAGAGGCAGGTCAGGCATTGTTCTGGTGAGGCAGAACATTGCTCCAGATATTCCACCCCCCAGAGCCTGTATCCCAGCCCTGGCAATGGCCGCCAATCCCTGGCACATTGCAGGCAATGCTCCACACCCTGCCCCTGGAGCCCCAGCTCAGCCCCAGAGTGGCCAGATGACTGAAACTCCCACCTGGGGAAGAGCCCAGGAAAGTCAAAGGGTATTTAACCTGAGACACAAGATCAGCATGTCTTGACCCTATCTCCTCTTTGAATCTTTATGAGCTGAACACTGCTGGAACCAGGAATGGTAGTTAGGTTTGTTCTTTTCTATATAATTTCCACCTTTCTCTCTTTCTTCTTTTAATACCCTCTTCTAGGAACTTTTGAGTAACTTAAAATTGAACGGGCTTAGAGTTTGCAAAGTCGAATGGGCCAAGTTAATGCAGATAAAGTGTTTTATCTCATTGAATGCTGGCCTAAACGTTTTGCCAAAGCTCCTTGATATCCTAAAGTTGCCAGTGAAGTTGCTTTGACCTCTTGAGAATATCTTGTTGGTATTTGTACTGTGTGTCTAACTATGAAAAACTGCAAGCCCTTTTAAGTGTCTCATCAAGTAAGGATTTTTACAACTTGTTTTCTGATTGTCTTGCCCTAAGCAGGAAACTCTCCTGGGAAAGAGAAGCACAGCTTTATTCAAGGTACAGCTGCTATGCAGAACACATTTATTTTGCTACTCCAATCAGAAAGGCAGGGATGGGTCAGAGGAAACATACCTATCTAGACAAATTCTCTGACTCCTCTCTTTGAATAGCACATATCAAACTGCTTTTGCACAGATAAGAAGAAATGCATGAGATTCTTCTCACATGGTTGTTTAGAGAAAAGGATTTGCAGAAAGAGCTGAAAAAAGTGAATGTTGTGAAAGAAGATGGGGGTTTAGAATATGCTCCTTTTCCAGAGCATATTCTAAACCTTCAGCATTCTTGATTATTAGGGAAGATTAGATTAACCACAAATCCTTGCTTTGTCTTTCTTGAAACTGATGTTCTACAAACATGTAGTCCTGATGGACTGTTCATAATTTGTGTACTTTCTTTAGTTTACCAACCAGGCAGCTTTAATAATTTTGATTGTAAATAATGAGAACAAGATTATATCCAGTGCTACATTTAAAATCAAAATGCTTCAGCCAATTTTCCTTGTGTGTATTACAATTTGTCTGGGATTATTCTTCTCTTCAAAACAACTGTTAACCTAGGTCCCCGTTACCTATTTATTTCTCTCTCCAATTCGGTAATTTTCTCGTTTTGTAAAGGTGATTACAAAGACTGAAGAATGGTAGTGACATCTCTTGCATTTTAAATATAATTATTTTTATTTCTTATAAGAAGTTCTATTAATTTTTTTTCTACAGAATTACACAGCTTTCCTATTTTTATAACATTTAGGGCCATAAGACCAGTCATTGTGATACCATCTTGCATACAGCATAGAATAGCAAAATATCAAGGAAAGCTTTTGTATGAGCTACTCACTATCTGTATATAAGCTAAGTATCAGTGCTATCAAAGTAGCTTACAAATTGGATTCAGCCAACCCAGTCAGAACTTTTATTAAAACCCTACTTTTAATAATACGTCTTGCAGAAGTAGAAAGAACCATTCTTCCAGAAATATAAATAACAATTAAAAAATTGTTATGACTGACTGACTAACTATGGGTCAAAAAAACCTTCTGCTATCTATCTTCAATAATGAACTTTTTACTTATTGTACTATACTGAGCAAACTGTACTAGTCCAGATGCAGATAATGTATCTCTGAAATCATATTCTCCTCCTAATGTAAATCCATCTTTACTTTGGATTGATCCACTGAAGCTGTGTATTTGTAAAAGAAGATACTTGAACATCTTATGTTGAGACCAAAGCAAAAATCACAACTTTTTTTAATCTTTAATTGCAACTTTTGCAATACTGCAACTTTGCAACAAAAGTCTATTAGTAGGATGCACCTCAAAAATTTTATTCTACATTGCTTTTATTACCCTTTCCAGAAACGGATATAGAGTTAAGCATCTCTCTTTAAAGTGTGCAGGAAAGATCTTTGCAAATCTTCCCAGTACCATGAGACAGAGCTTGTAAACCTAAGGACTTGACAAATTCACCCACAGTGTTTTCAAGCGCTCCATTGGAAAAAGCCTTTCTTGGTATTCATTTTCTGATCTGTCCAAAGTTCACCTTTCTCACTGAAATGGGGAAAAAAGTGAGACAGATGAAAGCATATTAGATATTTTGGATTTTTTAGAAGTCTTAACAAGAAGCTTCTGAAAACCCAAGAGGAAAGAAAAATCTAACTTAAAGCTGGAAAGAGAATGCAATTTGGCAGAGTTCTAAACCCAAGTCTCATGCTTAACACTTGATTGTAGAGGATCATGTTCCTGATTGCTTCAAAGAGAAGCTGTGATGCTGGATGTACTAGGTATGTTAGAACATCTCATTAATTTCAACTGAATGTAAATAGAGAAGTAGACTATCTCATCACAGTAGGCATGACAAGATATCTGCAGATGAAACGGTTAAATAGTCAAGAAAAAACTGGGGATGGTTACTCCTCTAATTTTATGAAATCCAATGCTTGTAGTGGAATGAAGTTATGCACCATTGCAAATTAATGTGCTGTAAATGACAGAACAATACAGATACCTTTTCTGTGAAAGGCAGAGTAGCAGTCTTGTCCAGATGACACACTAAAGTTCAGGGGTAGAAAACCATGCCATCACTTGTTTGTCCAAGAACTTTGCATGATTTTCTCCTTATTTTGATTTAAAGGATAACTTGAAGAACACTTTGGTAGTAGATAAAATGTATATTTATACCATATTTTTTTAAAACTGTGCTTAGATAACACAAATACAGTTTTAAATCAAGCTCAAATCTTGGCATGTACATATTGAGGAACACTAAGTTACTGCTGGTAAAGTCAAAATTAAAATCAGGAAGCATTGGATGGAGAACAGTGAAAAGAAGTAGAGTGGAAAATGCAATTCAGAGAATTCTTTTCTCCAATCTATGCAAAGTAATTTGTAAAAATGAGAATTCTGAATATATTCCAGAAGATGCCAGATAAAGAACTCTCAAACTGAACTGAGAGACCTATCTGTATCACCTAAAAACTCTCTACATCCATCTCCCTACAGAGTTCACTCTGGTTCACTGTTTCCTTTGGTGCTATTGTCTGCCATGGGGTTACCATCAGAGAACACTGGTAGGCAGTACTTCCCTCTAACATCTATTTTCAACGGCCTAAATTGGTCTTCATAGGATTCCATTGTGCACGCTGCAAAGAAACTTGTCTTGTTGCCAGCTAGAACTCTGAACTACATGTCTTTCTTTTCTTCACTGTTCTTTTTTTGGTTCACAAGCAACCTCCTACCAAAAGCAGAATCTGCAGAAGAGACTACATCCAAGCAATAATGCAATGAAAAAGTATGAAGAGAAGCCCAGGTGGCCACCTTGCAAATTTCCAATGTGGAAGCCTTCGACCTCTCCGCCCAAGAAGCAGCTATAGTCCTAGTGTAATGAGCTTTACAAACCCTGGGAGCCTCTTTACCCTTAACTACATACGCCTCTCTAATACAATCCCTTAACCATCTAGCTAAGCAACTCTTAGAAGCCATTTGACCCCTCTTAAGACCCCCTAAGAGTACAAACAATCTGTCAGAAGATATGAAATCTTTGATTCTTCTGTGATAAACCCTAAGTGTTCTTCTTACATCCAATTTATGCAGCCGTTGCTCTTTGTCATTGCTGGGTTTAGGGAAAAATGAGGGCCAAGAAACCGTCTGGTTTAGATAAAACTCAGATGCCATCTTTGGGACAAAAAAAAATTTACAAAGAGGAACCATCTGAAGAACTACTTTGTTTCTGATAGAACTTTATACATGTTCTAAATATCAAAATTGAAGTACTACAGAATATAAAACAAAAAATCGACATTGAAACAGCTATACATATAAATGCATCACTTGATACAAGCACATGAAAAAAAATTATTTTTGTTGCACCTCTGTGTGAGCTACATAGATTAAAAGTCTCCCATGAACACTAAAAGCAACCAAAATAAAAAGGAAACAAGTATAAGGCTTCTGTCTACACAATGCCTAGGGAAACTTTAGGTGACTTGGACATTCATCACCTTTTATGAATCGGCCATCTTTACCTAGTTTGCCAGCAGTACTACTTGCAGAGCACTGACACTTCAGATATCCCTCACTGCAGAGACTGATGGGTAGGCTGGATATACCCAACCTAGCTTGAAGCCACTGAGAGTATGGGTAACTGCCCAGCACCATCAGCATTCACTTCAGTTGGGTTAATTCACTCTGTCTCTTAGACTGGTTCTGTAGCCTGTGCTGCACTGTAAACCTGACCTTTGTACCCAGGTTAATTTAAAGCTGCTTCAGACATATCTACACTCTTGACTCTGCCAAATTAAACAAGATTTCTAGTAATAAGGCTTCTAAATAAGTACTGAAGATGGCCATTATGTTGTCTAGTCACATATTACAATGTGTTCTGATGAAAATAAAACAAGAATTCTAACCAATCCTTCTTATAAAAAAACTCAGCCATCCTCAGTGAAAAAAATAAAATTATCAACCCAATATAGGACATTAACAAATCTTAAATCCTTAATCCTAAAATCTTAAATCCTTTTAGGTACTTAACACAACCTGGAACTACTGGGAACATAGCTTTCATTCTCCCACACCAAATCATCTTTCACTTCACTTCACTCCAACTGAGATTTCCAACAATATGAAAATAAAATAAGACCAATAAACCTTTCTTCTAGTCAGACCTCTTGTTAAAAATTTTTCCGGACATGTCTTCTTTTCACAAACTATCTGTAAACAGATCACTGTGAACAGTTTTGTGAATAGAACCACCTGATCAAAACAGCAACTCCAAAAACAAAAGTATGGCTGAAGACTTCCCTAAAAGCACCTGAAAAATATTTACCCTTGCTTGTTTTTCAGGGTAAGATGAATTCTGTGTTTTTTTCTGGAACGTACCTTTTACTCACAAGACTGCCTCCTACAAGGTCTACTAATATTTCCCCAAATCAGATTTGATTAAGTAGAGGTACCAATTAAGAACCAACTTGCTATGGACACTATTACTCTAAAAGAACATTTCTCAAAGAAGGCAGCTTAACACTCTTTGGAGAAATAGTTCTGGATGTAATTAAGCTTGGGAAATTTTTATTAATTAATGAAGCAGGATTATTTTTACTTCCTGGAAAGTAAAGTATTTATCGCTAATCTTGAAATTGCTGAATTCTCTGAATTACTGGAGACCACATGCCTTAGAATATAGTCACATAAATATCAAATAAATTTTGCATTCAAGACTTTGAATTTCTTTACACTTTCTCACATAATACAGTAATACAAAGTACATTTACCATTGCCCTTTCTGAGTGTATACCCTGCCCAACACATAAGGAAAACTCCACAAGTTTATTCTAAGACCTCTTTGTAGAATCAAGGCCATAAAACATAAATTATAATACATATTAATAATTTAGCATTTCTTGAGAATTAGTATCACTGACTAAAGGAGGCAGAAATACATTGAAGTCAATGAAGTCATTGAAGTCAGCAAAAACGGAATTTGAATGCACACTATATTAGAGCTTTGACGTATATCCTAAAAACATATAGGTTAACCTGTATTTCTCTATTTTGGAGTGTCAATATTAGAGGTAAAGAACACAATAACAAAATGTGTGCCTTGGAACACTTCTTATTTAATATTTTTATTTTCATCAGTGTAGTATTCTGAGACAACATCATTCCCAAAACACCTTTCTCCTCAGCCTGCAACTTGACTATAGAGATACTGAACATTTGATTTCACCTATCCTCTCTCCCTGAGCAGCCTGGCCTCATTTCTGGTCTGATCTTTTCCTGCAATAGAATCAAAGCTCTTGAAACCACTTCTCTCTCATGACTTGGAGTCTCCACTGGCAGAAGCAGCCAAGTAGCATAATGTTTATAAGCATATTCCTGGAAGGCGTTATTCACCTGAATTTGCATGATACCCAGTTCTACTGAATACAATTAGAGGAAAAAAAGTGAGCTTGGAACCTACAGCAAATGCAAATGTGAGGCTTCATCATTTTACTGATGTAGAGCCTCCTTCTGTAACACAGCCACTGAAGCCAGTAAACACATTGCATATGAGTAAGTGTGAGAAATACAGGTTAAACATGGACTATATCCTTTAGCAGTTAGTTTCATGTACACTAAGATCAACTAAACTGATATTAATGTATGTGCTTTTCTCTCTTGAAAAAGGCAGTTTTCAAAGACAAGTTCAGAAAAAGTCAGTTTCAAAGAATTCAGACTCCAAGTATTGTTGTGTCCTATATGAGACATAGGATTTTATAGAGAATCTAGTAGGAGATATCTTATTGCAGTGTTTGATAGTTTTTCATCATAGCTCTCCATCAATATCTACAGTTAGTACATCACATCTTTATACACAGCAATCAGTTCTTTTCTACAAGTCATCATGCTCAAATGTAAATTGCACATTTCAAAAGCTTTTTCAGTGGATATGGAAACAAATTTATTTGAAAAATATGATGACATAAATTAGGTAATTAATGTTGAAAATAGCATAAAATTATTCTTTCACACAAAGTAAACCAATAAATCAGAACAATCATTCATTACCTTGAACATTCTTATTCCTTTCTGTAAATGAAGGCAGCAGCAGAATTTCTGTGGAGAGCTCTTCAATTTTTTCCTCCATGAATAAGAAGAGTTTGATAAGTTGAGAAAGACATTTGAGTTGATATAAGGTTAAGCAGAAGTTCCGTCCTTTCCTGTGGTATTCCTGGGAGGCTATTCAAGTAAAATTATAAAATAGCTTTTATTATAGCTTTAAAAAAAAAAAAAGATACTGCAAAACTGATTATGTAAGACAGTATAATGCATCAAGCAATTTAATTTTCCTTAAAATGTATCTTTTTCTCATTATATAATACTGTTACATTATTTTTTTCTAAGTCTTCAGAACTTCTCAATTATTGTGAGGTTCCAACTGACGTCCAGGTTTTGTTATTCATTAACTAGGATTTTTTTCCATGCCATGGAAATGTTCACTCAGGAATGTTCTCACCTGTGTTTTACAGAAAATCCACTGTGTTGCAAAAGCCGAAAGGGAAAAAACACATCATTACTGTATTTTAATGGTTTGGGACATCACATCACTTGTCACTCTGCAAATCACCTTGTCTGTTTAACAATCTGCTAGCACAATACAGTTGATGAATATGACATTTGAGTGAAAGAAACATCAATCTAACACTCCACAACTTTAAATATGTGGGGTTTGAAAACAAGTGAGACTGTCAGTGAGCAAATATCAGCAAGTATTATAACTATCAGCATTTGGTATTTAAAAGAAGAAACTGAACATTTTATTTTGAAAGGTTAACACATGCACTCATAACATATAATCATGTCACATCAACCAGGGAACTCTGATTTCAGCACAGTCAGACTATAAATGACTGCGAGACGTTTCCAATTCAGTATTACCAAACCACATGGGTTTAAATACTTTAATTTTATAATGTCTTTAAATGTAACAAATTTGCACTTCTATGCAAATTGCAGTGAGCTGATACCATGTTCCTACGCAGTTCTGCTGCAGATGTAACATCAACAGAAAAGTTAATCTAGAAAGTGTCAGGGGGAGAGCCAGAATACTTTGAAACAGAAGCCCTGAAAGACGAACACAAAAAGAAATTTATTGAAATGTACTTTTATGTGTCATATCTTTCTGACCTTTGCAAATTTTAAGTACCTTGTATCTTCTTTTTCCCTCAAAGTTTCTAAATATTTTCGGCATTTACAAATCACTTTTAAATAGACATAGAGCTAAGTAGCAGAGCTAATTCCATAATTTGCTATTCCAGTTTTACAGCATTAGAGACTGGACTGCAGGTTTTGCATCCACATCTGAAGTTCCAAACAGATGTATTCATGTTAGTTCCTTGCATTTCTAAGAATGTCAAAAGAGTTATACATAATTGCCTCTGTTAGTGTCTTTCCTCTCTGAATAATAAGTAAATAACAGACCCATCACTGGATTTCTAATTTTAAGTCTTAAACCTACCAAAAAAAAATCACATTCACAGGATTTTACTCCTTATCTGAAAACCAGAGAATATAATCTGAGTTTTAATTGACATGAAAAGACTGCTTGAGTCTGCAGTGTAACCACAAAACACATCCTAAAAATGAACAGAACATTAGTTCTGTCTCCTATAATTAGAAAATCTTGTGATATTTCTGCCCCATCTATGGAGGAACAAGGAAACAGTCCACTTATTTGATTGCTTCAAATGATATCGTCCTTATTAGACTGAAAGAAAGTGGACGTAGAAGACAAAGGTATATCACAGTGATGCTATGTTTAGAATACATAACCAAACTCAGAAAAAGTAAAAACTTTACTTTTAATGATCATTCAGAATATATTTCAATTTTATTGTTTCTCAGAAATAACAACTCATTTATTTAGTGCTTGATGCTCAAGTAGTGTGCACACACCTGAGTATCCAAAGCTTGACTGAAAGGCCTTCTATACATACAGATCATTAGGTTTAAAATACTGACAGCAGCATTTAATTTTGAAGAACACTGACCAGCCTGCTTGAACAAGCACATCACTGTCCATTTTTTAGCAGAGTAGAATGAAAAGACACCTCTCTTCTGGCATTGTTCTGATTGGATAACCATAGAACAGAAACCTTGAAGAACTGTTTAACAGCCAAGAGCAAAGCAGCCAATGTGATGACATAGACAACAATCTCAAAACAGATTTATAAATCTTGTAGAAGATTGTCATGAAGAGAACGTGTCTCCATGTGGACAGACATGAAATAGACATGAAGGCTGTGATATATGTTCAACCAAACCTCAGTGACATCAACCTGTTTGGAGGGAAATTTGCCATATTCACAAAGTAGAGTATGCTTACTCTGAAAATGTTACCGAATGGATCATGACTTGGAGGGTTAGGTCAGAAAAGTAATATAACTCATTTACCCAGGTGACACTGTGCATTGTTCTTGTTAGTATTGTTGTTAGTATTCTATCCAATCCACAGGGTGGCTGAAAGCCCATGAAGCTGATCTCAGCCAGCCACGAACCAGTTAAACAAGGGCATTCCAGTCTAACTGCAGGACAGAAAGGAAATGGAGGAAGCTACATGATACAAACCAACTTCCTTCCTGAACCACCTGCAATTTACTACTATCACTCTTCCAAATTAGATTTTTTCTGCATGTCTGACTTTAATTCATGTAGTCCCTGTACAAGGAAACAGCTGCAGCAGGATCTTTGGATACAGAAAAAAATAAACTGGATCTCTATAGTACATCCTAACAACAGGATATGTTGGCTATCTGCTAAAGCAATACCTAGAGAGAATTTCTGAAAAGGGACAGAAAGGCTGGTACAGAGGCTATAGAGAGGTGAAGTGCATTCTACAGCCTTTGCCAATGTGCCAATGAGTTGATTTAGAAGTATTGCTCAAAAAAGGTTGAGATCAGAATCTAAAAAAACAGAGGAGTAAAAAAAGGTTTTGATCTTCTGAACACAGTCTCAGGCTTCTGTCTCTGCAAAACAAGGATCACACCAATACTGCTGTACAAAACCAGTGCCTACACTGATGATTTCTAAACTGCTCTGGAGGCCAAATCTGCTAGCAGAAATATCCTAAGTCTGGAAAATGAGCTATCTTGAGATGCAACAGGAAAGATTCAAACAAATACAGCGTCAGGGACCACTGAAGTCCCTGAAGGGAGTCAAGCATGGTAATACAGCCATCAGGACAGGCTCCTTGCCAGCCAGGGGCCAATCATGCAGATCCCAAGTAAGACAGACCCTGACATGATAGGTTTCAACCAAGACCCAGATCATCAGCCAAGTTAATGGTGATGACACAAATCTGAAATCGAGTCAGGAAACTAATTCACCCTTTTGAGTCTGGGTCTGGTCTGGTGAAGGTAACCACAAGTCAGGCAGAGTTTAGTGACCACTCAGAGGAACCACAGTGATAATGCAGGTTAAAGCTCATGGCAGGAAAATTGAGTAAATGGGGTCCACAGCTCTGGGGTAGATGAACAACAGGACACCTGTGATGTAGTGCAAACAGAGACTGAGGACTCAGGTGCAGGCGAAATAGATCTCCTGGGCAGGCTGCTGTGTAGGTCCCTGAAAAGGCTGGTCAGGGCCTTCAGGCTCACTAATGCATACAAGGCTTTGTAGCATAGCTCTTAAGGAATTTGATTTTTCAAACAATACCTCAGAAAAAGTGGGAAACTGTCCTCCTGCTTCATAGAGGACAGCACAACTATTTTGCTAAGAGGAAAAAAGAGTACTTGAGGTTTCTCCAGTTCTTTCTGGGGGGATAGGAAGAAGAAGACTAAAAATTACTTGAATTCACTTGAACCACCACTGCATTTATTTGTAGCAAGTAAATAAATCTTGATGATTCATTACACAAAACTGGAATGAAGCAAAGCAATAAGCTCAAAACTTCCATGCAATTTAGATAATCTGTACTCTTGAGTTCTTACCACATAGAGGCAGAGGGGACCTGAAGGATATTTAATTTCTTCATGCATGCTAATTTACTACCCCAACTATCAAAAAACAGGCACCAGAAGTCTGTCAACCCAAACAACATTACTCTTAGAGAGTTTTCCTAACAGAAAAAGAAGGCTCAAAAGAAGGGTGTCTATCAATTTATGCAAGGTTTGCGTGCTGGTGCCAAGGCAGCTGATGCAGTTATACAACACTGGAGAAACTAGGGGTACTATTTTCAGGTTTGGCCTTTCATTTTAGCAGAACTGAAGCTGAAGAAATTTTCCTTAGATCTGAAGGACATGCCACCCTTGTAGAAGAAATAAAACTGTCCATTTTACCAGAGACCATTTGGCTGGATGTAGCTGGACAGATGGTATCATAGAATTTCACTTCACCAGTGATGAAGTTGAGAGGTGCTCATATGAATTCTAAGACAGCTAATCAGTTAATTAAGGCATTTTTCAAATGACATAAAGTGAAAGACATTCTATAAAGCACTTGGTTATAGTACCTGACCTTCTCCTAAGTACCTAAATTCAGTAGCAAGGTATCTGCCTTTATCTTAGCACTTTTAAAGATTTTTCCCTCATCTTTGAAAAGGAAGATGCGTAAGAAATAAGGCTGAACTAGATCTAGATGACCTGTGTATATCTACTAATTTGTGATTTTATAGCAAGTTTAAAAAGTGATACTTTCCTCAAAGCTGCAGCTCTTGAAACCATTAAAAAAAGTGTTCCAACTCCCTTGGTTATGGCCTGGAGGCTATAAAAATAGTGTTTGGAGGCACTAAAAATCTCAAAAGGCATAAAAAACCATGTATGAATGAGACACATAAACTAAATGTAACTTTTGTTATTATTTTCTCTGTATATTTTTTTAATGAGCATGGCACCTCTAATGTTTTAAAGAATTTTGAATTTACAACATCTCAAAAAATGAGCACCTAATTCTGATCATTTCAACTCATCCAGGTGTGTGACACAGTAAAGTGTGGCACAGAAATACCAGCATCAGACATGAGCTAGCTCTAAATGGTAAAGAATAACCACATTATGACAATGTTGCTGGAGGATTAATTAGCCTTTACTACTCACTCTACAGAGCCACATGGCTAAACTGCTTCTGAGACTCATGGTGAAATCCTTGGAAAGCAACCTGATGACTGTTTTCTTCAGTGATTACAGTAGGGATTTGTTTCAGCAGGAACCAAGGGTCTAAAACCCTCTTAAACAATTATACTATAAAATACCTTCCCAATACACAATACATTACATATCATTCATCTGTCCCCATTTCTAAGGCTTGATTTCATTTAAGATAGATCTACAATATTGTCCTATGGACACAAGTAGGCAATGTCAGGGATTTCATTCAATAAAGGTATATAAGGAAGAAAATAAAAACATCAGAAATGCAATATTAAATTTAAAATCTAACTACAATCTACATACGTAATATATGGAATTATCATTTTGCTAAAATCCAGAAAGAAATAGCCTAATAAAGCAAAACAAACTTAGCTGCTGGCAGTCACTGTGTATAGGGGTATTCCAAGAGGTAAATTTTCAAAGCCATGCAGAGGGAGTAACATACATAAATTCCATTAACAATAATGCGTTCCTCAGGTCTCAGTGATATTAACTTTTAAGTGATGCCACAACTATTATAACAATCTTGAATTTATGATAGTATTCATCTGCACACTATCTCCAAAACAGAGCTTGTATATCAGTTGTATTATTCTTTCATTTGCACTTAGTAAAGACATATTCTATTTTTATGGATATCTGCTCACAGTTTTCTCACACTGTGTGTTGGTATACAATTTTTAATGCAATTGCTAGATTTAAATAATTGGCATTGCTGGATATAATCGCTAACTTGCTTATACTGTGAAAAGCAACTTAGTATTTCTGTATAGCAGATGTAATACACGGTATTACACAGAACTAAATTATTACAAACAGTGCCAGCAGTTTTCTATACACAGTACTTACGATAATTATAAAAAATCATCTTCATTACTGCAAGCTAGCATTTTTTTAACAGTTTAATTTGGATATGTTACAAGATACATTCAAGTCACATGGATACAATTACTGCAAACCCAAGAAGCTATAAAATGTTCCTAAACAAATCCCTTTGACCCTGTTAATGTCTGTTTCTTATTAATCTAAGCCTATATTGTCTGTAGCGTAAATTTTTATGGAATATGAAAAAAAAGGAAATCCCTTAACAGTTGTTATTGATTCCACCATTTACTCACTCAAAGATAAGTGCCATTTACAAAGCAGAACAGATGCAGATGCTGACAGAAATGTAAACAATTGTTGCATGGCTTACTGCCAGATTCTAAGCCAATACATTAAATTCCAAGTGAAGCACATTTCCCCTATAGATTGCACTTATTGCCACTTCATTTCCTATGTGCTCTGTCTCTCTATTGCTGTGCCTGGCACTAAGTTATTTTCAGTTCTTTGGTGACCCCTGAGGCCTAGTCCTACCTCACACAGCCATTAGAGAAGGGAATTGCATGTGTCTGACATGGTCTGAAACCAATTATTTGATATTTTCTTCAGAATGATGCCCAACTCTGTTGGGAATGAGCAATCATGAAATAATTTACCTCCTGATTTAATTTTTTTCTGCACAAATTAGTTGTAGCCTGAGCTAGCTATACACAGCTGCTTGTATCTCTGTCTTATCAAGATTCCACTTGAAACGGTGAAAAAGGAAAGGAGAGAGTAGAGTTGAATAGAATAGATTGGGGAATCCTGCTTTAAAAAGGCATTGACAAGTTTATCAGATATACTGATCACATGTGCTCTCTGCTGATTGAAACTGACAGACCTAGAAAGAACTATTAGTGATGTAAACTGTTATATGAGTGGTTAAAGGTTTTTAAACAACTGTCTTGCTTTGCAGCTCCCTGTTAGCTGCAGTGAGACCCAGGAGTTCCAGGTAAACCTGGTAAAGCAGCCTTCACAAAAAAACTACACATTGGTATTTTTTGTCCCTTTAAAAAACAAAGGTTGCTGATCTAAAAATGGTAAACATTTTCTTATTAGACATCTCCATTACCACGTGACTTTCATAAATACTTATGCCACATATCCATACTGTGCATGTGGCAAAGAAATGCAGTGAAGTAAGAGATCTTAACTGATGTATAAACATGATATGCACGCATAAATTTGCATAGATTTAATTTAGTGTGTCTGTCACAGAGATGTCACTGCCAGCTATTAAACAACCTCAGTAAAAACTACACTAATGTTTTGAAAGATATTCACTACACATGCAACTTATTTAAATTGAAATTAATTTGAGGGGTTTTTTTATTTTATTGATTAAAATTTATTAAAACCTGCTCCATAACATCTTCCCAGTAAAATGAGATCAGTTTTGACCTCATAGTGAAGGCTGATTCCATGTCAGGTTGCTAGATGTTTGCTACCAAACACTGAAGTTCTTTGTCAGTTAATTAGAACTAATTAACTGACTGATCCATTTAAGGAACTAAGCATGTGACATCCAATTATTTTTATATAATCAATATTGAAAAATCAGACATTTTTAAAACATTCCTTCAACTATCACGTTCTCTGAAGTCTTCACAGTCACATACAAAAAATGCCAAAGTAGAATGTTTTCAGAGAGCATAAAAACTAAGAAAGCCTGCTGAAAATAGCACCTACATTGAAACAGGAGTCCTTGAAGAACTCTAAAAGTTGATCTTCCTCAGTCTTTGCTGAAAGAGAAATTAAGGACTGCCAGGTCTGTCAAACCTTCTCATGAATTCTAACTTTGACAGCACTTGCATGTGTTTCCCTACAAACCATTTTCTAACACTTGGCTGACAAAAGGCAATTCTAATGTGTATTTGAAAACAAAGTAGTCAACATATTTTTTAATCTGCTTTACATTTCTTTAATGCCTGCAAATGTAAAAAAGTCTGCTAGCTGAATTTCAATTTTCAACATTCGCAAAGGTTGAGTCTCACAGACTGGTTCATTGCATTGGAACTACTCTACTCGAATTAGATTTTTAGGAACCTTCAACCAGTCAGCAATTTCTATCACATGTTGATCATTCCTTTCTGTAGGAACGAATGTGCATGTCATTAGAGGCTACGTATTTCCTTAAAAAATAGACTTAAGCGCCTGTGTCACTTCTGCTTCTCTTACTGCAAGATATAACAGAGCCAGTTCTAATTTGTTCAAACAATATAAAAAAACAGCTGAAGCCAATACTCTTATTTTTGCTTCCTGTGCCTTTGTATTTCAAAACCCTAGTTGCAAAGTCACCACAAAGTTCTCATGATTGTTTTTCCAATGAATATAAACATAAAAAATAAATCTATGCAGACAGCAAAGAGACAGACACTGCCATTTAAAAACTTCCAGACAAATGTTTCAAAATTCATAATTTTTAAACAAATATTTTGTAGAAAAACTAATATACAAAAAAAGGATCAATCACATGTGTCAATAAAGATATAAGTTCCCACTCACTGAGCTGAGATTAAACAATTAAAATGCTTCTTTACACATGAGCTGGTAATATGGTGCATAACAGAACATGTAATTTCTGTGTTACAGAAATTGCTGGAATTTCACAGCACATGAACAAAAAGTCAGTATGGTGTCATTGTGCAAGAGTATGAAGATCTGGTTCTTAGGCAGAGGATGATCAGTGTGTGAATCTACTCTAGGCAAAATAAACTCTTCTGGCACATCTGAGACCAGTAACTGATCTAATTTCAAACAGTCCACAATATTTATGGGCACTATGTGCTAGATTTCTAATTAAGAAGTTGGACTGGGTTTTAACCATCCGTATTCTCTCTAGGTCAGACGGACTGGAATATATCCATTGCCTTGCTTTGTTAGTAAATGTAGTAAAAAGTACTATAAACTGTCTGAAAGCTCTGTTTTTCAAAAATCCAGTAGATACAGTGGCCCCTTGATTGAAGATAGAGGGGTTTTTGAAAATTTTAAGACTAAGCTTCAGTGAAAAGGACATTAATATTCTAATTTAGCATGTTACAACCATCTTGTGGGCATGAGACTGCCCCCTGATTTAACCACCTATATTATTTTTCAAAACAAACTATTCTGATTACAATAATTTTCACTTTTTACGGTACAATTTTATGACAGAAGTGGTTCTCGATTTTGACAAAAATCAGTCAAGACCACCTCATTAACTTGTGGATAATGATGGTAGATGCACATATTGAAAAGTCTCCTGTAACAACTTTCTTTTAATTGTGCAGGAGCATATTTTAAAGACATTTTTGAAGTGTCCTCTAATCTGCCATAGTCCTACAAAGTCTTCTTCATGCAGGCCCATATTCTGAAGTAAAAGAGAAACTTTCATCATAATTGTCCCTCAGATTTTGTCACTTTTTATTGCTAAAGAGAAAACTACAGTATATAAATGTCAAATTGACTTCTGAACATTCACAATATATCAGACTATAGAGTAAATTAGTCTTCATCTTTTACACTTGGGAGGAGAATGAAATTATTAGAGAGCACAGTGAGTTAAATGCTCTGTTCATTCTGAGGAAGAAAATGCAGGTATGCTGTGAAAACATTTTGAAAAAAAAAATTACCAAGAATGAAACCATGTGCCTTTCAGGACAATGGGAAATAGCTTCAAATTGAAAAAGGATAGCTTTACATTAGATGTTAGGATGAAATTCTTGATTGTGAGAGTGATGAGGCACTGAAACAGGTTGCCCAGAGAAGCTGGGGATGCCCCATCCCTGGAAGTGTTCAAGGTCAGGTTGGATGGCACTTGGAACAAACTGGTCTAGTGAAAGGTGCTCCTGGCCACGACAGGGGAGCTGGAAGTAGATGATTATTCAGGTCTTTTCCAACCCTCACAATTCTGTGAATATACATGCAGAGCTCAAGGGGATAGCAGTTGCAATGGTGACTTGCACATAGGCACTGTTCTTTTTGTATCTTGTTGTATATAGGTCCTTAAAGCCCTGTCCCTACAGAAGTTATGTTGCCAGGCACTTTGCAATGGGACAGAGAGATCAGAAATAGAAGACATAAGGAGATGCCAGGCAGGCAGGAATATAATGGAAGCACATAAGCTGCTGGTCATGCACAAAAAGAAACAAAATAAGCATGCCTTCTCAGCACTTAAGAAATATGTAACAGGACTTTCAGGACTGAACAGTAGCAAGTCAAGTGACAAACACTTTCCCCTTTCACCCTCATACTTGTAAAAAAAGAGATAGTGGACTATGGGCAAGAAAACATAGTGGAAAACCAACTGTAACCACAGGACAAATATTGTAAATTATCTGCAATAAATTGTCATCTTTACAGAAATACAAAAAAAAAAGTTAAAAATGTATAAATATTAATTGCATTAATAAAGTTTGGAACTTTTCAATTTCCAGATATAAATGGAAGATGAATTACATTAAAGTTATTGAGCTGAAATTATTCCCAGATGTGAATAGTTGGGGTATTTTTAATCATGCAGTTGCTAAACCAGTAAGTATTAATACTATTTTAGGTATATTTTTGATAGGAAAGACAAAAATCATAGATGATTTGTTTTAAGCCATAATGGAGGCTATTGAGATCACAAACCAAGTGAATGAAAATTATACAGAAGGATAAAAGCAAATCTGAAACGAAAGCTCTTAATTTCAAAAAGCAGAAATTATAAACAAGGGGGAATAATACCATATGCACATAAAAATAGTAAAGTAATAAAATTTAAGATAAATGTGCAAAACCCAAAACTTTTATCTCAAGTTAGCTCTTCAGCAAATTGCTGGGAATATGTAAGTATAAGTGAGCTCAAAAGAGGTTTTTAATACCAAGTACTTTAATTTAACATTCCAAAGTTGTCTTCACTTCAACAAATTACTCCAGAGCCTGTTTTCCTTCTTGCTCTCAACTCCACTGCACAAATGCAGCTCCTGTACATGGTAGCGAGTCCTTCTGTTCAAGGTTAGCTATATGCCATATTCATTTTAGCTATTTCACAAACACAATATATTCTGTAGGGACACACGAACATTCAAAGATAATAGATTTAAAATATAATAATTTAAATCACATTTTGCATTTGAATGTATCTTTATAATAGAATGGACATTGGTTATATTCTGGAGAAAGCAAGCCTGCTGGACATCTAACTAAAAGGCTATATACTGGGATAAAAGTGTAAAACATTCCTATTAATATTATAGTATATCTCTGAAGGTGTTTTAATTATTTTCTACCTAAAAATGTGTTTAGTTAAATCTGTATCACTTTGGTTTACCTCCAGTTTGTAATAATATTTTTCTTAAAAATAACGAACTACTGATATTTAGCAATACAGTATCTATTACCTCAGATTTTAAAAATGAAGTTCAGTTATGATTTTAAAAGTTTAAGGGTCTCTGGAAAGTTTGTGATATTTAAAAATATTAATTGAATATTCAAATTGATTGAATATTCATATTCAATCAATTTGAATATGTCAGAAAAAATATAACTTAAAGCTCTCATCTCTGTTTCATTTTAACCACAGGAAATTAGAAAAAACAGTTAATTAGTTTACATAAGTATTTATACTCCAGTTATATACAAAAACTATATAAATAAAGCCAAAGAAGACCTTCCACTAATACACCAACTGTTCGTAATTCCATGTGATTTAAGTTTCTCTGGCAGATGTCCTATAATCTGTAAGAGTAGCTGTTTCTCATCTAACAGATGACAAATTAATATAAGTTAGTCATGCCAGATTAAACCAGCTTAATGTTTTTGTAAACAAAGGAAAAAAAAGGTTCAAAAGCTAAAATACAATACACAGACTTACCACAAATAATTTCTGAGAAATACCACATTGGAAATCAGAGTAAAAAATCACAAGAGATAACCTGAAAACCAAGTGAGAGTCTTTCCATGCTAAGTATTGTCAACATATATTTTTCATACACTTTTAAATACCACAACATTATATAAACTTTAGAAAGATGCAAATGATTAATGCAATAGAAAGTCTGAGATAACAAAATCCCATTAGTAACCAAAAACCTTGGTTTGGAGTGCGTTGGAAAACATTCCTGGCACATTATTCTATCAAGCTGGAAACACTATGTTCTGAGAGTACACAAAGACATTATAATTAATGTTACATAATAACATTGTACAGTAACAGCCCAAATACTATTGGCTGAATCCTGCATTATTAACGGTAATAAGAGGCACAAATCTAACAGGTAAGAGGATCAAGCTGCAACATAAAACCACCCGCCTCCACTAGAGTTGGCAACTAAAGACGCTGAGTTCCAAAATTCACCTCTTTTCATGCCATTTTGGCAGCTTCTCTGTGAAGCCACACACTTCCTAGGTACTGAGAAATGGATACAATCTCTTTATAGTACTTCACTAATAACTGCTGTAGTACAGAATGAAAAGAAAAACGTTAATTTCTTACTGCACATATAGATTATTATATATGGAATATTTTAAAGATAACTCTCTTAAAGCTTGTTATAGATAACTTCTATTTTCCCAAAAGAAATAGAAAGTTTGTCTATAGAAAGTTTTCTGAGGTTCTGGCACTGCTTTATTATTTTCTGTTGTTTTTTTTTCCCTACAGCAGCTGTATAGTAGGATAAATTACAGCAGTTCTTACGAAAAAAACCCCACAACAAATATCAAATAAAAACCACATTACCCTGAGGATGGACTAAGCAAACACAAACCCTTCTATCACCTCTGGGATAACAGTCCCAACTGAATGCCCTAGATTAAATTATTCTGATATTTTGAAATGTGTTGGTTTGAGGACTCCCAAAGGGCAGAGGCAACATATATAAAAAATAAGAAACACATCTGTCTTTCAGCTAAGAAAAAACCCTTCTTTTTCCATCCTTCCCTCTATATTTATGCATGAGGTTATTTTAGTACTTGGCAAACTGGGTATCACTGGCAAGGTAATCTATTTTAAGCTGTCTTTTAACCTAACCTATGTTTGGTTGGGAAAAAAAAATTTCCACTCTAATTTGTGCAAGGACAACAAAGTACCAGAATTTAAGAGTTCCAAGCAGGAAAAGTCATTTGACATTAAGAACTTGGCCACCATTACAAATCTCCTAAAATATTTCCCAAATAGTTATTTCACTGTGAACTGCCATGTGAATATTTTAATTCTAAATGAAAAAAAATACCTTTAAATAACTTAGTTTGGTACAAATGTAGTATATTGATACATTTATAGGAGAGAAATCTCCTTCCAAAAAAGACTCTTCAAATACAAGCTCATAGATAAATAAGTTACACAGCAATAACTGTTTTAGTTATGATACAAGGATAATTTTTGCTTAAATTGATGAATAATACCAAATAATAGGCTATGACACATCCAGAAAATGAAAAAAAACCTGAAATCACACTCAAAACTTCACAACTCTGACCACATGTTTTGTTTTAGCCTGATTTCTGATTTCACTATTGGTGCCTTACGGTTTCCCTGGCTGAAGTGTGTATGAGCAGTTTTCTGCAGAAAATTAGTAGGAATAGTAGAAAACCAGTAGGCAAATCAATACCTACTTCCCATATTAACTTCTTGAAAAAAATAACACAAAGACATGACTATGACAGCCCCTGTGAAGAAAGTAATCCTGAGAATTAAATTATATTAATGAACAGCAATTCTAAACACATTTTATGGGGGCTAAGGAGACAGCTGCTGCATCTGAAATCTGACATTTAATGAATGTTCAATAAAAAGTAAAAGCTGGTCTAATATTTATGAAATACAGAAATTATATTTTAATTAATTGCAGAAAATGTTTTAAGCAAATCCTAAGATTTACTGTTTGTTTTCACCTTCCTCTGTGCTTTTGACTATACCAAAGAACTGTGCACTGGAAATCCGTACTGATAGATGTACTGGCACAAAAACATGCAAAGTCACATCCTGTGGCAAAAAAAAATGTAGGCAGAGGAAATACTCCATTAATAGATTGAATGACTGTTTTCTTGCATCTTATAATACAGAGTTAAAGTACGATTTTTCAAAGAGACATGTTTGTGATCACTTTAAACTCTATGCTTTAGATGTAAAATGGAGATAATTGAACTTCTCCATCTTTGTGAGCTGTTTTGAGACTGAAAGAAAAATTAAGTTACAAACTTCTGTTAACTCCAGGCAATTTTTTGTTGTCAGTGAATTGTTTCACTGACTCACATCTCACTATGTAATCCAAAACCACATTTCTTGTTATTTCATATCTCATCAGTACTCTGACACTACTTCTTTTCATTGTTTACCACCAACACTGCAACTCAGTAGTATATATGCTATATGACATTTCTTGGAACAAGAGAAAATGACCATGCAGTATTAACTTGAACTTACTGTACTTTCACAAGACTAGAAAGCGTAAATGCATTTTCTGTTTGTTTCTTAGTTTGAGAATTAGAATCCGCATAGTAATCTTTTGGGTCAGCTCTGATGTGTGAGTCAGTATCTGTTTTATGGACACATTACTGTACAGTATTTCCTTATAATCTTTCTTTTAAATGTCTGACAATTTAAAAAAAGTGGGAGTAGAAGACTCAACAGTTTATGTTTATAGAAATCTGGATTAAATAATTCTTATTCTAGTACATATTTCAGTAGCTGGAATAAAACAGGCTGAAAAAAATTACTATGGCATGACAATATTATCCAATGGATTATAATAGGATCTTGTTTAATTACATGAGTTACTCTCTCTTACTTTTGCACCACAATTCTGACATGGTCTAGAGTTCAACTGCAGTAATGTGTTTCAAACGTAAAGGTGTAACTACTATTTTCAAGTCTCTCTCTTCACAGAAAATAATCAAGAATATTTAAAAAAAAAAGTAGCATAATTAAAATAACACCTAACTACAGAGAACATAAAATAAGACTACTAACCCACAGCGTGAACTCTTCCTCTATGCTTCTTTGAAATCTTGTTTGCTTTAACAATGTGTAGAGCATTTTCTTTGAACTGCAGCTCACAAAGTCTTTCAAGAAGAACTGTCATTTCTTCAGTGATGGTATCCAGGTAAGTTTCATTAATAAACTTTAATGACGAAGATGGACCAATAGTTCCACTTAGTATATACAAATCTTCTTTTATCATTGTGCACAATCTGGGTATGGAACTTTGGTAACCATGAACCACCTTATCAAAATTTGTTTCACCACAACTAGAAAAAATACAGTTTTGTAGAAGATCACTAACCAGTTTATTCTGCATATTTTGATACCTCATTAAGACTTCTGATTTGGGATAAAGAAACAAAAGCTGCTGCACACACTGAGTTTTAAACTCCATTTGCTGTGGCAAAGCATTAGTGTTTGTTTCTTCTTGACTTTGCAGTCTATTTACTAAAAATTGTCGAAGATGCAATCTCACATCGTCCCAAAGAGATTTCACATCCACAGCTGAATCATCCTGAATGGTATGAAGCGAAGATGTTAACTCAAATGATGTCCCACTTGCAGTACAGGGAAACGAGACACCACATTGACTAGAGAGGTCCAGAAGGAAGTGAAGTACCATTTCTTCTTGATTCTTCTCATTCTTCAACAAGCTTTGCTAACAAAAGTAAATCAGACAATACTTTAGAAATTTTTATTAATTCTGGTTCATTAAATGAATAGCTTCATATTAGATTAAAAACAGTTTCCTATATTAATTATCGTAACAGCAAGTAAGATATGTAAGCAACTGAAATTATAAAATCCATGGAAAACAGGATTTATAAGCAAATTAATTTGCTTGTCTACCTCTGCCAATAACTCACACTCATCTTCTCATCTTTCTTATATCCCCAACCTCTTTTCTCAATCAATTTTAGACCACAGTTCAAAGGAAACCCTTAGCAGCCTTTTTTGTTGTCATAGTACCTTTTAAAGAAAACTGTATGAAAAATTTACTTAAGATTTACACAGATAATGACAGGTTTTTCTCATAAAACCAAGCAAGGAATTTATAAAACGGTCAACTTCTATGGCTCAGCAGGCAATCATCAAAAAGACCATTCTAAGAATAAAAAAGTCTTCCCTTAAAGAACTAAAATTGAAAAGTTGTCAAAAATTAAAGAGCCTCAGATGACACAGAACAGAAGAATAAGAAGCTGTGTAACCCATCAAACCAAGATGCAGACTGATATATTAGTGACCTCCATGTACATCTATGCTGGATGGGCTGGAGAAGGCAGTCAGTTAACAAAGCAAGTGAAATCACATGGCTGCTGCTCCTTCGTCATTCAAGTCTGAAGAGCTCTCTCTCAGTCCAGGGCAAGGATCTCTGACCTTAGAGCTGCTTCAGCTTCAAGAGTCATGCAGCAAATGGCAGCTCCTCTTGTCATAGCTCAATACTACCATCACAAGAAAACTGAGTGGAATTGGCAATATTCTTGACTTTCTTGGTTTCAATAGGAAAGCCTTAAGCAGATGAGAATCTAGAAGCCCTCTCACTTGCTCCTTTATCTCCCATTGCTTCTCTCCAACAGAAAAAAGCATTGTGGCAAACCACCTCAGAGGGGTTCATTCCAGTCATGTCCTTTATCTGGGTCTCTGTCACAGTTTCAACCCAGCCAGCAACCAAGCCCCAGGCACCCACTTGCTCACTCCTGTACCAGCAGGACTGAGGAGAGAACTGGAAGGGTAAAAGCCACAAAACTCATGGGTTTAGAGACAGACAGATTAACAGGTAAAACAAAAGCCGTGCATACAAGCCAAGCAAAACAAGGAATTAATTCACTGCTTCTAATGGCAGGCAGGTGTTCAGCCATCTCCAGGACAGCGCCACTCATCATCATGTCATCATTTCAGACATACCTGTTCTCTTTCTTCCCCATACTTTATATACGGAGCCTGCTGCTACATGGTCTGGAATATCTCTTTGTTCAGTTTGGGTCACCTGTCCTGGCTGTGTCTCCTCACATCTTCCCATGCACCCACAACATCCTCACAAGTGTCACAGTCTGAACACCAGAAAGGCTCTGTGTAAGCCCTGCTTGGCAATAATAGATAAACCTCTATATTGTGCTGTGTGTTCAGCACAAATCCAAAACATAGCCCTGTACTAGACACTTGAAATCAGCACAGTCTGCAAGTCATACTCCATCCTATAAAGCAAGGCTGCTAAACAAACCTTTGCTACCTTCCATGTTCAGCATTGCTGATTTATTTAACTTACGGTATTTGAAGAAACTATTAGTTTTATTTCTGTTCCCATTTTGAAGGAGAGGTAAATTATTCAAGTTTGAGTATGGCATTGCATAAACATAACCATTTTGGAATGCCAAATGATAAATCTTTCTCCTGTAGCAAGATTTTATCAATAGATAAGTATGCTTTAGAGTGTAAAAAAATTTTAAATTCAGAAGTCCTATTCTTTGTTCTGGATGCTTCAAACCTGTTACATACCTTAGAGGGTTTAAACTTCTTGTTGCACTCTACTCTGACCAGAGTTTCTTGAAAAAAAAACCCCACTTTCACTACAGTAACTAATTCTAAATAACAAACTGGAAGCATGATTGCCTCTTATAAAGAAAGTCTTAAGAATAACAGACTACCTATTTTTCTTCCATTTTAGATCTTTATTTTAAAAAAATCTTATTAATTCTTCTTACTTAACAAGCAGGAAAGATGTGGAAGATGGAATAATGAGGGAAATTATCAATTGAATATCATCCTACAAAAGCATGTGCATGTAATAGAAATATGTGTAACTGGTTCAAATCTTAAATCATATATATCAAAATGCATAATACTGATCCCATTTTCTTTTATTATCTGCTAAACTACTCTACAAAGTTTAGTGGCCCCAAAGAAAAATGTGTTTCAAAGTGTAAACTGAAACCCTGATTACTAACCACTGTGTTGAAAGGTTGTCTCTTGGCAAGTAGACTTCTGTACTTTAAATGTTTGGGGTTTTTTTATAAATCATGCTCAAATATTACCTTCTGAAATGTACAAAGCAAGAGAAGCTGTCAAAACAGTGCATGCACCTGATGCCTTCAACTGTGAATCCAAATGACCTTCCAAGCAAATCCCTACTGCTGCTTTGCAAGGCAGAGCAGAAATATTTTTATATATCGAAGGATTGTTTCAAGCCCTTTGCAATTTAAACTACAACATTAAAAACAGGATCTTGGAAATTATATTTTAGATGTAGTGATACTCAGAAATAGTACCTGAAGGGAGCTTTGAAGCCCTGAAAAGTGTCATCAAGTGTCTTCACACATTGCCAATACTGATATACACTATTTAAATTAAAAATTAATCTATAAAAATATTGCAAGAGATTATGCCAGCACTATTCAAGAGAAAAAGATGCAAATTAGTATGTAAAGGTTTTGGAGAAGCATATAAAGTTCCCTTTTGAGCAAAGAAAGTTAGTCATAACAATAACATATAGAAAACCAGCTGCAGTTTACCAGCCAGATTACTGCGTAATATGCACAACTACCTACCATATCAATAAACAAATACAGTAAGATGAAGACTTGATTAAAAAAATAATCTGCCATTATTTTATCAGGAACAGAGTTTAATGACAATGTGTTAGTGCATATACTCAGCTTTTAAATATTGAGTTACAAGACAGTACACAGAATGACAAAACTTCACATAATTAACATTTTCAGGCTTTATGAAGAACTTCTTGGTATTTTCATAAAAATTTACAAATGCATGGTAATAACAACCATACATAACAAATGTATGGTAATAACAAATTTACAAATGTATGGTAATAATAATTATTGTAATAACAATAATTTAGGTTTATTACCTAATAACAATTATTAGGTAATAAACCTAAATATAGTACCCCAAGCAAAGCCCAGAAAGAACTTTGTACTGTTTTTCAATTGTCTCACCAGCTTTAACAAAATTCCTAACAAAATAAATACACATAATAAATTATAACAATGAATAGGTATATTGTCCTGAAGTAGAAAGAAGGCTCCTGTTATTGAATATGAATTATATATACTTAATTAAAAGCATGCCAGAAGAAATTATCTAATTAATTCAATGGATAGAGATATATATTTAAGAAAGGTCAGTTCATAATAATCTCATTAATGCTGAATATTATTGAAAATATAGTTTACTGCAGACCTGTTTATAGAACTGAATGTAACTTCTTACAGACAGACTGTAGTATGGTCAGTACTAAAGATACAGACAGTACAGATAGATTTTTCATCTGTAATTCCATCTACACAACAGGCTGGATTATCTAAGAAGCCATAAGCCTGGAAATAGTGATGTGAAAGTTGCTGAGCTCCAAAAGTGTTTTCAGGATAAACTGCAGAATTGAGACTTCCAGGCTTCTCACTTTGCTGTCTGTTTAACAGCCTGCCACAGAGCCGTTCTCAAGGTTTAACTGGATACTACAGCTCACAGCAAGACTGTCATGCAGTTAGTAAGCTCCGGGGAAGCTGGAGAGCTGGAAAGCACATTTTATATAAAATGGGGACATTTTAGTGTTTTCCAAACAAATGTCGCCACCTGGTGTTCAGGCATATGGCTTGAATAGACCTTGAAGGAAGAAGTAAGCATGGAATGGACAACAAGTAAGTCATCAGTGCCATGCCACATTCTGAGGGAATACAGTAAGGATTTAAGTGGACTAAGAGGAATAACAAAAGACTCCTGAAAGCAAGAACTTCATAGTCAGCTTTTTCTGGGATTCTCTAATTTCATCTAGATCAAGTATGAAGTGTACAGCCTCTGACATCCTTGAATGAGATGATTAACAGCAACATTCATACTGACCAATTTTGTCAGAAAAGAACAAAATCACTCCTCACCACATGAACACTAAAGACCTGGTATCTCTTACTTCCTCATTTGATACAGATCAATATCCAGTGGAATCAATGACTGAAAGACCAACAAGAGTTCTAAGAATTAAAAAAAACCAAGAGCTGATTTTATCAAGTTTGTGCTCTAGCCAGAGAAAACACTCCCCTTCTCTACAGTTTTCCTCTTTCATTACAGCGAATCTGAGCCTAAAGTTCTTCATGGTCTACAACTAAACCATGACACGGAAGTGAACAAGAATAATCACTGGATACTGTTTATGTGTTTTGATCTCATATATACATGTGTCATATCAAATGCACACATATATAAACATTATATATAAACTTGAAGACCATCATTTACTGAGCGATCAATTTTCTCTTACCTTGCCAATTCAATTTTCCAGACTTCCATTTCCACACATATATTCAAATGCAACCTTTCAATAAAAATTTTGGATAAAAATACTCTCTAATACTCTTCAATTTCATTGAAGTGAAATTTGATTTCTGGTAGCATCTAGTTGCATAATTCGGTAGAACAAAGAATGTAGCTCCCACATTTCTCATTGGGAAATGTAGAATCAGAATAATTTGGATTGGAAGGGACTTTTTAAAAGCTTGTTTAGTACGATCCTCCTACAATGTGCAGGGACACCCTCAACCAGATAAGGCTGCTCAGAGCTCAGCACTACTTGGCCTTGAACATCCCTTGCCACAGGGATGGGGCATCTATCACCTACCTCTTCAGCCACACAGCAAGTAGGAAGTTTATGCTTAAATAATGCATAAATGACAATCATATACATTAGATGAGTTAAATTCGTACTGATACAAGTGAAGTGAAGAACATGCAGTAACACTAATAGCCTCAGTGTAGACAGTAATTTCCAATGTTTTTTTACCAACACGTGTTTTATAAAACAATCCAAGCAGTGCTGAACATATGGTAGCATCTGTGAAAGATTTTGTTCCAAGTTTGTCTATTTAAGGCATGATCAAAAGGAAACAACACCCTGCTGCAGACATGGATTTATGAACTATCCTCACAACAGTAAAGGCTGGAATGAGAAAACTAAGTGAACTCATCCACCCTCCTCCCCACCTACAACCGTATAATCAATTTTCCAACACTAAGGTTTTTAATAAACAGTTTTTACCAGGGTCTTAAGGAACTCCAGCAGCTCTCCATGGTCTGTAGAAGAAGGTCTGAGAGAACAAAAATTGTAGCTATTTAGCCACTGAATGCAGTCTGTTGTGCTTTGTAGTACTTCATCAGTACATATTTCATTTATGTCCGATTGCAGGTCCTTAAGACACTTTTCTATGCTAAAAAAAAAAAAAATCACAGGATTTTTCTACATTATTTGGAGACAAAAGTATTTTATATATGCCATATTTTAAAAAGAAAACTACTTAAAATTATGGTAACTCTAATCCTTCTTATTCGCAGATTAAGCTACCCTCACAAAATAAGATCTGAATTTGCAGAATTAACAACATTTAAGTACTGTTGAGCTAGAGCTAAAAAAAACTTTCCTTCAGGCCAGACTGTACCATCCTCAGCCAGAGTATGTATGACTTCACTTTCAAACAATCTTATTCATTTTAATGAAGTAGTTAATGAACAAGACATTATCCAACCTAATATCTGGTCCTTGGTGTCTTAATTTGCTAAAGCAAAGACTATTAACTGAATCAATTACTGCATTCAAAGGTGAATGTGTCATTTCGCTCCTTTATCAATCAGCAGTTGTTTTGTAAAACATAAGATATATTAATAACTTAAAGATCCACTGACATCACAGAAACTGTTGAAAATAATTTCAGAGCCAGTTGGGCTGAGAAAGCAGATCTTTTCTTTCTTGTTTTGTCATTAGAATATTTGAAAGGAAACAGACTTTGTTTTCAAGGAGCGCATCCACTCCTTAACATTCATCTAGAATCATAACTCTTTTTATGAAACCAGATGTGTTGGTTAGGTTTTTACAATGATTTCATTTGCAAAGATCACAAGAACAATTGAACGTTCACAATTATTTTATTTCTACTTGCGTGGATACTTAAGTGAAAACAAAACAAAAAAAAATACAAAGCAATCTAACTCTATTTATTTTCCAACAAAAACACCTTTTTGGTATTTCATGTCTACATTTTTTTTCCCCAAAGCAATACTTAATATTTTATACCGTTTCAGTGAGAAAAAAAATAATTTAGATTCTGGAAAAACTGAGGTTCACAGCTCAGCCATTAATTCCAATCCTAAACTTGATGAAAGATTGGCAAGCATCTTTTTAGTTAGTGAAATCTGTTCCCGGGACTATGAAACTAAATGCCTTCTTCATATACCTTGGCTCCTGGGACACTATCAAAGGCTCTTATAGTGGTGTGCTGATGTATCTCAAACATACCCAAATAGATTACCGCATTGTGCAGTATAAAAGACTCTTGTTAAATCTGTGCCAATGTACTACTATTATGAGTGAATTTTACACTTACCTTTGACATATGAATCAAGCTAACAAACTACAAGCTATGAATAAGCTACAGCCTTCTCAAGATCAGACATTTTGGTAATTGGTCTCAATACTGATTGGGTATTAAAAGCATAGACTTCAGTGGCAGTGCCCCGCTCCTTACCTCCCCCACAAGTATAAATCACGATAACTATGTTCATTTTATTTAATCCTTTTATCCTCCCAAAATAAACATTTAATTAGGACTAAAGCTGTTTTTGATTGAATAAACATATTTTCATCCTGTTTATTTACAGCATACACAATACTGTAGGTAAACAGCGTTTCAAAACCACTGCTGTATCTTGCTAAGAATTTTGTCAACACTCAGTAATACAAGAACATGGTTAATTATAGTCACTTACTCCTTTATATGAATTACATTAATTAAATATTTAGGAATTTGGTTACCTTTTTTTTAAAAAAAAGTGTATTATCTGAGTTTAGAAAGCAAGCATTTAAAGTAAAAAAAATACTTCTATTAAATATGATTAAAATTATTCTCACCATCTAGCCTGGTATCAAAAACTTTATCATTTCATACCAGTGTAGGTAGAATGAGTCTTTGATTTCCTGGTTTAGAACAGAAATTTCTTAAAGTTTCAGAAACTGCAAACAAAAATGTAATTTTCATGTGAAAAATATGCTTAATGTATTTAATTTTCTTAAAAGTACAATTTTTTAAAAGCCATATAAAGTGCTAGATTCCTTTTTTCCCAGTAATATTTTTTCATTAAGTGCAAATGTATTTTTTTTTATGTTCAGAGTAGCAAATTAGCTCTTTCTTTGAACACACTGAGGCATTAACCTAGATGATGTCAACTGACATGATATGGACATACAAATTTAATGACCCCAATAAATTTTTTGTCCACAGATGACTCAGTCTTTTTTGTGGAACTCTTCTGACACAAAGAGAAAAAAAACAGTCACCAAACTACTAAGAAAGGAGTGAAATGTAAAAGCTCAGAGAAAAAACATAACCATCACTGTAGCAAAGAAACCTAAGAATTATGCTTGCAATTTTTTTTTTAATTGACTGATTTTTCAAGAAACAAATGCTTAGTCCCACACAAGTAGCACCCTGAGCCTTTGTGGGCACATATTTTTTGCGGTTAGTACTCCTAACATACCATTATGCAGGTGAAAATTATGTGACTGAAACACCTTCTCCTTCTTACAGGTGAGAGTGCCTGCAGTTCTTTAACAAACAAAAGCAAAGTTGTGTTATATTATCTGTGTCCACATTGGAGTGTTTTTCTGGAGAAACATTTGGTAAGTACCCAAAATGCAGAGAGATGATCTCAATGTAAGAGCTCTTAGGTGCTCTTATTTATTAAGTTAATGATAGTTTTTACAAATAGCCTAATCATCTGGAGAGAATGCTTTTTAAGTGGCTTTATCAATGAACAAACAGTTTAAAAAGTACTGTAATGGAACTGATAGTGTAAGCACTATTATACTATCATACAAGGTCAACACAACATTATTTTGAAATGTATGGTATCAGAATAAGGGTTGCCCCCTCCATATATCATTTGCCATTGTCTAAGATTACTGTGAGTAATTTGAAGTATGATCTTCTAACTCCTTTCAATTTCTAACAAGCACATTTCAATTTATTTCATCTAGCATAAGGAGCAGCCATAAAATGGCAATGACATTGGTTAAATTAAACTGCTAAGCTATAATGTAAAATTATCTTTTAACCTCATGTTCTTTATTCTTATGATCCTCACATTCATGGAAACACAGCTTTAGAATCAGTTTACACATCTTTTATTCAAAACAGACTGTTTCAAAATAAATGAGATCATTGTTTTCACTGCTGTTAAAGATGCAAGTAGTGTTAGAAAACTACTGTTATTACTCATTAAAAACCTTGACTGCTAGAGGTATAGGACATTCATACAAAAAACAAGTCTTATAATTTGGAAGTCTGTGTATTTGTGTTTTGCTGCTGTGAGCAGCAAAAAAATTTGCAGAAAGACTTTTAGCAGTGTAATTCACACAGACATTTTCATTGTTAAACTTTCTCTTGATCTTGAACCCAAAGATGTAAAATAAAGACACAACACCCGGTTAAAGGACTTTGAAAACTATTGCATATCTCTAATTTAGTTCCTTACAAAACATATCCACTGTTAACTGTAAAGTAACTGTATCATTGAAACCAGAAGAAATAGAATGGTGATGGCTTTGCTACACTTTACCAAGATAAAGTTACTCAACAGCTTAACCACATAAGAACAGTCACTTCTAACTGAACCACTGCCCACCCACCTTTAATTTCCATTCTTGTTTTAAAGGCCCGAGATATTTCTGTCTGATACTTCTGTCACAAGATGCAAGCTTTTTCTTGGTAAGTTATTTCAGAATTCAGGCAGTGAAATATGAGTTTTTCAACTCCATTGACTAAAACATGACAGTGACAAATAAGGGTTCAAACCCCATCATCTCATATATATGCTCGTATGAAATGAAATGGGATACTTTACAGGGCAGTCAAAGATTTTATTACAGCTTCTGTAGATGTAGATGACAGCTAATTAACCACCTGAGGTACTGACACAGTGATAATAACTGAATATTTGAATAAAGAAATCGTGTGTCAATAAACAGCCAATTTCTGAGCAACTGTGCTGCCCAGCTAGCAAGTTGCTATGGAACAACTAACCCAGACTCAGTGACTACGCACAAAGACAACACAGTCTGCACAGGAAAAAAAATACATTCCTTTCTCAGTTTGTTTACTTATTCCTAGCAATTGGTCCACTAAAGTGATTACACTAGCCAACCACTATTCTGACAAAGTTTGTAATAACATCAAATTCTCAGGTAAACACTAAAGTAACGCATTGTACAACAAGCCAGCTACATTAACCCAAAAGAGTAAAATTATTTTTCAAAGCTGTGATAAATATTAAGTCTGAGTAAAACTGATAAAACATAATGATTTTTTCCTCTACAATTAGCCCAAATTTTGAAATTCTCCCAAATACTCAACCACTCTTGGGATTTTGGTTGAAGAAGCCAAGATTTTGATAAATCTCTTGAATCACAGAAATATGAGGCAAAACTGCTTCCTGAAAATTCCTGAGCAGAACAAGCAAAGATTTTCTTCAAAATAAGACAGAAAGATAACTCCTGCAGCACATCTCAGTTTAAAAACACATAAGCCCTTTTTCACATCAGTTTTAATACTGGAAAATGGAATGAGATAGCTTGACTTAATATGCTGTTTGAAACTCCTCAATCCCTTTGTTTTGATATTGGCAAGCATTTCTTGGCAAATCAGCAAAGTTATGATCAACAGCTGGACCATGTCAGACTAACATCCTTACTGAGACACCTTCCAGATCTATAATTCACAAGATAAAGAACTTGTTAGTTCTCAAATAATTATCACAATTTATATCAAATGGTGATGGGAAAAGATGCAATGCTATAAGCACTTACTAGCACTGACCCCATTGCAGCCCTTCAAAATAGACCTTCAAAATCCTTATGACTAAACTGCTGTTAATTAGGTCAGGTTGAAGTTTGTCATGGTTTGACACCGGTCAGCATGCCAGGCACCCATGAAAACCAAAACAAAGGGCTAATGAGTTGAGATAAAGACTGGGAGAAAACACTCTAAGGGCAAAACAGGATCAAACTTAAAGGTATAAAGTAAACTTGTTATTAACAGTCAGAAGAGGATAATGAGGAGTAAAATCAGCCTTTAAAACACCTTTTCCCCCCCAGCCTCTCTCTCCTTCCTATTGAGAGTGCAGGGAGGCAGGGCATGCAGGTGCTTGGTCAGTTTGTCACTTGAAATACTTCAGTTTGCTTTTAGGGAGAGGAGTCTCTCTTCTCCTATGCTATGGGGTCCTTCCCACGGGAAACAGTTCTCTGTGAACTTCTCCAGTGTGGCTCCAATTTCATAAGTAGCAGTCCTGCCCAACCTCCTGCTGTAATGTGAGTCCCCTCCCACGGGCAAAACAATCTTCCCAAAACTGCTTTGGCATGAGTCACTAGTTCATGAGGTGTAGTTCTTTAAGGATAAGCTGCTCCAGTCTGCAAGCAAGGTCCCTCTTTTTTCTGTCTCTGGAAACAAGGTCCTTCTCTCTCCTTCATGTCTCCCACTGGATTACAGCTTTTTTCAGCATCCACCCGCTCCAGCATGATGACTTTTCCCACAGGCGGCAACTGGATCTCTGCATTCCCCCATGGACTTCATGGATTACATGGAGATAGTTTGTTTTATTATAGTCCTCCCCACAGCTTGCAGGGAAATAGTGACTCCAAGGCTTGGAGCACCTCCTCTCCCTCTTTCCTTTCACTGATCTTGGCATCGCCATGTTGTCTGCTTCCACGTCTTCACTTCCTCCTCTTTCTCTGACTAGGAAAAAAATTGCTGGTCTTAAGTACCATTGCCAACAAATTCTAGCTTTTTAAAGATGTCTGCAGGATCTCGCAGCGCTGAAAAGTTGATTTTGTCTAGGTTCTGTGTGGGGGAATCACTCTCCATGTTTCCGCTGCCAGCCACGCAGCCCAGCTGCCACCATGCAGCTGGTGCAGCTGCCATGGTGCTGGGACCATTCAATGCTTCTCTTCTTGCGGGGCACCAGAGAGGAGAAGTTGCTGCCCCTGCCCTTCTGCCTGCAGTACGGCTGGTAGGGGTAGCCAGGCAGGGAGAGCTCGCCGCGGGTTGTGCTGAAATGGTGGCACATGGCTGTGTCTGCAGCACCAAGACAGTCCTGGCGGTGGTGCCTCGCCACCCCTGAGAAAAAGCTGCTCCTGTGCGGATTTTCTTCTTAAATGTGTCATCACAGAGGCATTGACAACTTCTCTGATTGGGCCAGCAGCATGTCCATCTTCAGAGCCATAAAAGACTGGGTCTGTTGGACATTGTGGAAGCTTCTAGAAGCTTCTCACAGAAAGCACCTCTGTGGCTCTCCTGCCCGCCCCAAAAAAACCAGGCTGTGTTAAACCAGTGCAAAGTTTATCAGATTAGGCTTTTGTGAAAAGCCTCACAAATTTATAGTCTCCAGGATGCTGTAGAGATAAAATTATTATTGTGTTGAATTCTAAGCAATTGTTCTGTTGATGAAGACACAGAGTATCTCCTACTGTCCTACAGTCTCATAAAATCTTGTTCCTTTATCACAACTAAAAAGGCAGCACTTACTAACAAAAAAATTGAATATAGAAATAAAAATCAAGTGTTGAAGAAACCTCATGCTTAGCAATCACTTCGAGTTATGAACTATAGGCTTGGCTTCAAGCTCTGTACTGTATTTCCTGCTTAGAAGTATATAATATAAGCTGCAAGTTTAATTCTGTGAATTGCTAACACGTGAAATGTTAGTAATTCTTAAACAACCAATTCGGAAAAATAATCCAAATCCTCAGTTTTGATGAGCAGTAAAAGTCAAAGTAACTGTGAAAGGAAAGAATGAAGACAAAAGGCCAACCTGATGAACACAACTTCACACTTGAGAATAACCTTGAGACTACCCTTGTACTCAAAACTGGCCAGCAATGATGAATCGTTTTGAGAGTTCATATTCACCTGCTTCTATAAACTGCTCTAAAAATAAACTTAACATTCAAGTGTAATAAGAGTTCCGTTAAATAACAGTGAATGAATGAACCACTTACTACATTAAAATTTACATATAACACAATTGCACACGGATGGCTTTTTTGTTGTTGTTACAGCACCAAATAGAATTGGTACAGTACAAAAATACTGAAGGCACTTCAACGAAAACCATATCTGATTTGTCATGTCACACAATTTTATAAAACCTATTCAGTTAGAAGGCAATAAATGAGCAGTCAAATGATTTATACACTCTTGCCTCATAATTTTTTACAAAATGTTTTATTTTTAAATACATACATATGATGTATACTATTATGTTCATTCTCTGTGGTCTAATGAAAGCATAAATCTATCTGATGAAAAATGGATTGTATTTCAATTGTATCACTGCATCACACAGAGCTGCTCTTATAATACCACTTAGAAAGATCAATGGTAACTTGAAAATTATTTCATTCCATGCCACCTCTAATATATTAGGAATAAAAGGACTCCTTTTAATTTAAAAGTCGCATCAGCTGCTGTCCATCTTATTTTAAATTTGTTCAACTTTCTGAAACTGACATAGTACAGGAGCAAAATAGCACCTGGTAACTACAGAGCTACTATATGTCTTTCCTTTTGAAAATAAGGGTCAAACTAGCTTAAGTGTCAATTCAGCAGAAATTTTTCCTGACCTGCATTGCTGTGTATCACATCCTCATCCAAATTCCAGCTCTCCTTTAATAAATTATACTGTAAAAAAAAACTTACAGTAAAATTTCCTTCTAATTTGTAAGAATAGATAGGTAAAACAGTTGACAATCAGCCTTCTTCAAGACATACAAACACTTCCACTGTGATGATGTTAATATAAAATGTAACATAAAATGCTAAGTGGATATAAAGTACCACTTAAAAGAATGAACAGCTGGCTTCCCTTCCCATAGTCAGATGTTTTCTCAACAAGCAGCATGCATATTTCACACATTAAAACAAGAAACAGTAGTGAAGCATTCGTTCTAAAGGTTCATTTTGAGAATAATCTTCCTAACTCTCAGGATATCTCTGAAGAATGACAACAAAATTACTTTTATTTCGTAGTTGAAGAGGTGACAACAGTTATCCTAAAAATGCTGATGCTGTTTTTTCCAGTTATACAATACCATAGACACACGAAACTTAATTACCTGTGTAATTAACTATGTTATGACATAAACTAATTTCTACGTATCTACATTTTGCTCATGTCAACAGCTGGAAAACTCTAACATGAAATTGTATTATGCAGTGGTCCATAACAGCATATTTACCAGATCCTCACTACCATTGCTACCGTGGGATTATTAGTACTGCAAATACTTTAGTAAACACTAAGTTTTTAAATGAAAATGGGAGACTAATAGAAATATCCCCCCCAAAAAAAACTCTTAACCTAGCATAACCTTGACAATAACTGAGAAATTATCTAAATCAGTTTTCAGTGAGGTAGGTCAATGGCTTATTTCCATCCTTGCAGAAGCTATCTGGGAGCAAAGACCACTGACAAACGTGGGCTACATTAAAATGATACAATCTTAAAACAGATGTCATGACGGATGTTCTTTGAAATCCTACTTTAAGATGCACTGTTCATACTTAAAGATGCTCACAAAGGTGAGCATTTTCAAAATTTAATAGAAAATCCTACCATATGTCTCACTGTATACTTATTTTTTAAAATCGACAAAAACTTTATTTGCTTAAGAGCAGCTTTCGCTGATGAAAGTATTACAAAGGTACTAAAGGGTTAAGCCACAAATAAGGTACAGAACCCAGAGCTGATTATTTTGTATTGATGCAAAAAAATGTGCATCAACAACAAACTTTTTTAGTACTCTACTCTTTCTGTAACACTGATTTTTGGAAATCAGTATGTTACAAGGAGGTGGACTAAGAAATATATTATAAATTGTAGAAAGAAAATGTGTAATTGCAGCACAAAAGTTTTAACTGAAATTGTAAAACAATGGATCGTATAAGAAAAAAATATACATATATTAACTGAATTAATTTTTCTACTTTCATTAGAAATGCCTAAATAACATACTGAATTTGCTTTTTGTCAAATTCTGTAGTTCTTTTAGTCAACAAAAATTTATCTCATTAGTAGGAAATTCTATCTCATAGTAATAGAAAATACAGCTGTCATGGGAATTCACATTTTCTTCCTTCACTATCACACCTACTTCAACAGAACCTAAGGTTAAGATGATATAATTGTTAAAAATACCATAGAAAGAAAGACTATAGCACAATAATTACACAGCATTAAAATTTTCTTAAATGCTTGAGTGGTTAAAATAAAATTACTGCTGAAATATTTATCAGAATTTTAACCTACTATTAGAAAAGAAAGGTAAGTTTAACCACATTTCTTCCCAAATGCAATGACTTTCACTAGTATTTTGGATACAAACAAAATACTCTTTACCTGTAGGAGTTCTTCTTTATTTTTTCATCAAGATCACTAAGGATTTGTTGGAATTCCAATTCTCCAGGGAGAACATGTAACAAGCAGTCTAAATTGGAAGAATCAAAAGAATACTCTCCTCCCCATTCCATTTTAGAATCTGTAAAACAAATACAGCAAAATGGTTAAATAATAGAAAGATGTTGACTAGAAGTACCAAAGTACACAACATCTTGTTCTTTGGAGATATTAGATTATATAATAATGTAAATATTAGATTATTATGCTTCTGCATGGACTGCTACAGAGGGAAACCAGGAACATGAGTGTTGACATAAGTTTCATAGTATCTTGCATTTCTTTAGTTTAAATTACCTTAATCACAGCAGTAGCTGGGTTTTTTTAAGATTTAGAAAGAAATTCTTGCTATGGAATGGAAACTAAAACCAAACATTTTACAGGGTAAACTTATTTTCTGTACACTTATAATTTCTGTCTTTCTGTCCAAGGAGTAACTGTTTTCTGGAAATGCAGGACATCATTGCAAATACATGCAAACATAAAAATCCAGACTAAACCAAGCTTCATCTTGCTGTGTACTCATTTTACTAAACATGGGTCAAATCCACTAGCCTATTCGAACTAATACACTACTTTTGTGTCTTTATATCAGAAGCAAAGCATTAGCAGTTTTTTTTTTCCTGTTTTCTATTTTTTTCCGCATACTCTTGTGGAGAAATAATGAAATTTATTTTAACATCAGTGATGACTTACTACCAAAATTAAGGAAAAATATGATGTAAAAACTGGAACCTTCTTAATAATCAGTATATCTCATGTCTATTATTTAGTACGTCATATTTAATACTATCCATATTGCAGCAACAACATGAGAAACAAACATAATATTCATATGCACACGGTTTGGCAGCAAAATATAATAAATACATTTTTCCGGCAAGCAATATTCTTTTACAAAGCAGCTACAGTATTGGTTGTTATCTAGAGGCACTACAAAAATAGACTGAATTTTTCTAAATGAACTGTCTGCAAAACACATGTGTAAAAAGAACATTAGATATTTAATACGCAAGGTCAAGATGATTGGTTTTGGTCATAGGTGTAGACTTAAAAGTAGCAGAAATGCACATTTCCGGTTTTGTTCTTCCAAAGAAACATTAAAAAAAACACTGAAGTTGTCCAAAGCATAATATCTTGCACATCTCAATTAACATCACACCAATATGAAATATTTAATGGATAAAATGTTTTCTTAAATTCTCAGAAGCTACAGAATACCTCTTCTCAAATAACAATTCAAACACTTGCAACATTTTGGGATGTAGCTGCCACTCAATCACTTGCTGGTGGAAAAGCCTTGATGTAAATCAAATACAGCTCTTAAAGCATTAAGGAAATGTCACTCTTTTAACATAAGCTTAACAGATGTTACTACAATTAAAAACACTAATTAAAAGTAGAAGTTAAATGAAAACCATTAAACAGCACTTTGCAGAACTGAGATAAAATGAATACTGAAAATACAGCTCTTCAAGTATGATACTACTTACATTAGACTTGGCCATGCACACCCTTTTCTCTTATAAAGGTTTACACAGAATTCAATTTTAACTCCATTCAATACCTATAACTCAAAGCCATCTTTTATTCAACTGCAGAACAATCAATGATTGGTGTAAAATGAACTGTATGATAGATAGATGGATGGATGGATGGATGGATGGATGGATGGATGGATAGATAGATAGATAGATAGATAGATAGATAGATAGATAGATAGATATACTGCAAAAATACTAACAGTTTGGAATTAATTACAGTTTTCATAAAATAGCTGCACAATCCAAATTACGTATTTATACTTAATCCTAACTCTTTAGAGGCAAAAGAAGCTTATGCTCCTTGGAAAAAAGTATCAGTATACTTTACAGACTACTAACTGTTTGAAAAATTCATCAAATGAAAAAAAATCACCTTGTAAACATGACAGCCTAGTTTTCATGCATGCATTCCTGTAAGACTTCTATGTCATACTTCTTTGGTTCCCTTGTCAAAACAAAGCAATTATTCCTTTCAGTCTTGGTTTATGGAAGAAAAGCAACATTTGATTATTCAGTTTTTAAATACTGTTTTATGGCTTATACTAATTTCTTCTTCTGAAAATCTAAACCCAAAAATGTTTCAAAAGGAAAAAATAAGAGCATCAAGACATAAATTCGCAAAATTGAGAAGAAATTTTACTGTTATTTAGCATAACCAGAGCCAGGGCCTTCAGTGCACCAAAAAAGACTCTAACTGATGATCTGACTCTAAGCAGAACTACACCACCAGCCTGCTGCTTGCCCTCCTTGTCTCCCCTGGGGGCAGCAAGATGGGTGTCAGCTAGCAAGGGCCCTCCCCTGCCATTTGGGATTATCCCTGCCTCTCCTGTTAATCCAAAGAGCAGACAGTTGTTGATGCCCTCAAAGAACCAGTGACACAGTCCTTCTCTGATGGCAAAACCTCAACGTTTGTTTTTTAAGAAAGAAATCCATTTCTTTCTTAAAAGAGAATTGGGGGAAGAACTTAGTTTGGAAAATCCAAATTCTGTCAAAGTATGTCAGACATTAATAACCCTCTTTTGTCGTAAAGGAGATTAATTTAATCTTTGTTATTAAGCAGCATAAAATATCATTCTATCGTCTTAGAGAACTTGTTTCAGGTGCAACTCTCTAAGTCACTATCTTAATAGACCTACTTATTTTCAAAACATATTAGAGGACTGTTCATCAACATTAAAATGACATAGCTGTCCATCTTTTCAATAGCTACTCAAGAAACTTAACCAATGTACAGTTTAGCTTAAAAAGAAATATTTTTCAGGTCTCTTATTTAAGCCACAGTATTAATGAAATTTAACATCACTGTAATAATTTCCCACTTCTAACAAGTGTAAATTATGAAACTTTTTTACCAAAAATCATTAGGCCTATAAAAAAAAACAAAACAAACTACACAACACTCAAGTTAATCCAACAGATAATTCTTGCTTTTAAAGCTTACAGGGTTTACCACTGAAAAGCACTTTTTATGCATATGTGTTTTCTTTTTCAGTGTCAATAAAATGGAAGGAATCTCCTATAAAAATTACATTTAGTTCCAATTGGGTACTTTTTCATTCTGATTAAACAATTAAATTAAACATAATTGTAAAAGCCTTCCAGTACAAACATACATGTGAAATTCTATGATCAATTTGTAATGTTTATATTTTCTATAATAAGCCTTTGCTCTCAGACATACAGTTTATAAAAGCGGCACTTAGCTAAATCTTGAACAGAATTTTTTGAGCACATCTGTTGCATATGAACATCTCCAAGTACCCATAATTTGGAAAAAGGGATATGTCAAACTGCAGCACTAAAAGTATAGAGAATTGCCAAATCTGTGAAGCTTTTTTTCTGTTACTGCTTCTTGTCTTACAGGAGGTATCTCTTTATTGCCATAACATCCTTGCAAAACTAAAAGGGAATGAGAGAATTGACCAGATTTTTCATCACTCAGCTTATGCTTTCAATGAGACCTTAACAATGATTTCCTTTATCTAGCTTTAGTTGCATAACTGTTTCCAGCCACTTTACAGCACAGAAGATGTCATCTGCAATCACACAGCAGGCAGCAAGAGTGATGGCAGTGGCCTGAGATACTACAATTCAATGTGAAATTCCTATTGTTCGGTATATTTAAATAGTCTGAATATTTAAAATTATTTTGAAAACCACACAGAGCATACAAAAGAAATCCATTTAAAACCTGCAATTTCTTGAGCTTTACTCTGACATGGTAAAAGCTTTTTTTTTTTTTTTTTAATTTTCTGTGGCAAAAATCCTTTAAAATTGTTTACTGTTTAGAACAGACTTGTAAAAGAAAAGGAAAATTAAAAATTCTCCCTATAAAAGAACATGACTCATTTTTGTTACTGCTCATATGTATCGAAGATCTCTATTTAAATTTTCCAAATTGCCTTTCACCTATTTCACACATTTTGCTGAAGCACTTGAAGCACACACAACATTTACAAAAAGAATATCCTATTGTTCCAGTAAAAAAAGAGACATTTAATGCATACAAAAAAAACCTCTCAACAAAACAGAGCTACCAGTCTGTATTATGGTTTTATTTACTAAATATTTTGAATGCCACAAATAACTTTGAAACAAGTTTACTAAAATCATCTTGAGATGTTCCCCCTGCAAACTTTCCACATTTCCTCTTGTCATAAACTTATACTTAAATGTTAATTCTATATTTGTAAATTATTATCCACCACACACTTAAAATATTTGCCTTTATATTTTTAAAAGATGAATTTTAAGTATCTATAATGAAATACTAATTTTTAACCCTTCTGAATGCAGTTTTCTTCCAAATTCTGCCATAAGAGTCACCAAATAAGAGAATAGGAATAAAATACAACTAAAGAAACAGAGTCCTCACTGTGGATGAAACAGAAAGCTATGCCTTCCACCTAAAGCTGTAATATCAGAATGCAGTGCTGTGATCCAAGGCAGCTATATCAGCCCTTAAATCATAATATTGTCAAAAAGGACTGTGAAAATGCACATTTCTGACAAATAGCATATGCTGCTATTTTTAATATCTGTGGTTTTTTCAAACTATGTAGCTTAGGCCTGTATTGTAGGCATATGTACATGCCAGAATTTATAACTAAAATCCGTGAGTTCTCCCTATTGTCTCTCCCCAATTCTTCAAGCCACAGAAAGTGAAATGCTGAGGATAGAAAGAAATCAGCACTGCTTTTTAAGATTTGCTGCTACTTGGGACTGGAAAAAATGTTCAAAGACACTGAAGGAGTTCTCATTTACATAAACTTAATCAAACACTACTGGTGTGACACTATTGTAAAAGCAGTGACTTCAAAAGAGGAACATGCCATCTGGAGTTATAAGAAAACTCCTGAGTAGTTATGTCAGAAGAAAGGAATAAAGGATAATGTGATTTCATAAACTTCAGTAGAGAAGAAATGGCCATTTTCTGATTAGCTCTTGAGACAAACAGTCCTATATGATCTTCAGCACTCAGTTGGTTATCCTGCAGCTGGAATCCCACAGTGTATGATCAAAGGTTCAACATTTATAAACAAGTGACCCTTACATAAGAAGCCCACAAGCATTAAGAATCTTACCTCTATATCTAGTGGCTTTCCCTACCTCCTTATTAGTCTATATAGTTACTAAAACCATAAATGTGACAACAGAGACATGTGTCTGTATACAAGTGCAACTATTTTGTCTTCCTTTTCTGGTTTTCAAAATTCAAGATACTGCTTCTCAACCCATTTTGTTTTGTTTTTTTTTTTTCTTGGTGCCTGAGCTCCTATTTTATTTCATAAATTTGGGATTAAAAAAAAAAAAACTATAAATCTGGCGCAATGCTGTCTTCTTTTTATATAGTATAAGGCCTTACAAAAAGTAATTTACTAATCAACTTTTCTGCCAATGCCACATACAAACACAGGACAAATTACTGTGCCACTGTCACCAATTAAGACTATATTGATCCATCTCATTGTCAAATTATTATACTTTATAAATGATGGATGTTTTGAAATCATTTTCAGTTAAAACAATAATTACCAATCAGTAGACTAAAGTAATCATCAATGCATAGAAAAGAGATTCTTAGAAGCCTAATTGGAAATACCTACTCAATATTATCTTATAATCTTTTTAGTTAAGAAACTGCAAAATAAACAGAACAATTTCAAAACAGACTATAGTACCTAATTTATTTTGTACTGCTCCAGATGAGGGTTATAAGTGTTGAGTAAATTTTGCATAGAGGTATGAGAAAATGTCTAAGACCAATAATTATTTTTCCCAGAAAGACTAAATTACATTGGTTTTTTTCCTGAAGAACAAGAACATAAATCTCATATATAAGACTAATGGTGAATCCTCTGCAGAATTGTCTATCTAATTATGGCAATAAGAACTGCTATTTAGGTATAATAAAATTTGAGTTTTGTCATTTTGTGGCACTTACAAACCCAGAAAGAGTTTGTAAGAGTAAAAAAGAGTAAAATCCCCCCCAAATCCCTCACAGAACCATGCTTTGAGAAACATCTGCTATGGCACTCCTATCTTGCTCATCATTAGTGTCTAAAACTGCACAGATTTATAAGGACTGTTCTGAAAGAACTTATCTTTAAGCACATTGGTAAAGAACCAAAAGTACACTGTTTTCCTTAAAAAAAAAAAAAAACTTACAAATCCCTACTAGCTACTTCTAAAGCATTTTCTTGTTTATTGGAAAAATCCTCCATTGTAACACAATACACTTTAAGGACAATGATATTTAAAAGATAGAAATTTTAAGACCTTTAAGGTCTTGTTCAGTAGATCAGACACAGAGTTGCTGGAATTTTAACAGGAAATAGCCTTCCAATGAAACTATTATATTTTTAAAGGATTTCAAAAATAGTCCATGACCACAGCTTTTAAAAGGTAGGCTGCATTTCAGCTCCTTCATTCCCACACACTCTATTTTCTTTCATTACTACTCAATTTAAAGCTGAGACCATGAAAAATGTCCATTTTATAAAAATGAAATACAGAAGCTCTCCACAGAGATGCCTCTTAAATTGGCCCAAGTTTACAATCACATTCTTAAAAGTTTGTTTCATAGTATAAATGTAGTGGATTTTGGTTTTTTTCCCAAATACTATTATTACTGCTACTGTAGTAGTACTATACAGGGTTATGTGAAACATTTGATAAACCATGAAATTCCCTTTTTTTCTTTTTCATCTTTTTTTTAAATGAAATTATTACTTTTTTTTTGCTGCCATTACTCATCTTGTAAAGCTTGATGTGACACTGCCTAATGTACAATGCACCACTCAGGTTCTACAGCACAACACAGGCTCATATTCTTACTCAGCTATGTTTTTCACCTTCCAAAGCCCTGCTAAGCATCTGTTTGCCTCTCCTTAAGAGAAAGACATCTCATATGTAAAACAATTACAAGCTATTTTTACCATGTTGTTGTGATTTAGGAATTATTACTGAAAACACTCCAAAGCATGCACTGATGTGCTCACTCCCCCTTTCTCCTCCCCTACTTCCTGAGGTAGGAGGGAGAGAGGAATTGTAAAAGGTAAAGCTTGTAGGTTGAGAAAAGGACAATTTACTGGAAACAGCAATGAGATCAGAAATGTAGCAGGAACAATGTTACCTGAAATACACAAAAGTTGCACAAGAAAGTCGACTGATTCATACAGGGAAAAGCCCACCACACAGAAACCCATCCTGAGCAAACATCCGCCACATTCCCCACAGCCAGAAGGAATTCCCTTCCCTTGCCCACAGTGATGATGTGAGGTGGTAGAGAATAACCTCCAGGTGCTAGCCATGGCTCATCCTGGTTGCTGCCAAAAATAACCGTCCTGAAAAGAACCAGGATATTATCCACCCCTTATTATACACCATATAATTTATGCCCAAATCCTACACCTTCCATGAATATACATATGGTACATATACACAAAAACAGTTATCATTTCCATCATCAATAGCCATCCCTCCAAGATATCTGTAGAGTTCATTGAGTCCATGTGGGTTCTCTGACCTAGATGTCTTCCAGAGCAGGAGGGCTGGTGTGCTGCCAGGTGGTTGCAAGCTGCATCACGAGCTTATGAGCCGTGTGTCTGGAGCGGTCCATACTCACTGTCCATGGTAGTTATGGCATTCAGCTACTAACATTATACAACGAAACATTACAGACTGCTCTCACCTAAAAATCAAATTCCCTTCAGTTACACATCACGTTTCCCCATCCAACTGCAATAGATACCAAGTGCACCAAGGTCACTGAACAAAAACAGTCCCACAACAGGTCTGTCTTAGCTTAAACCTGGACTAATCCAAACTCTCTCCCCTAACACATTCCTAATGTGCTCTACAATAACTTTATCCCCCCCTTTGGTATGAGATTTGATTGGGTAGGGCCAGGTCAACTCATGGAGCCCCCCTCTAGTGTTAATTAACCATGTAGGCTTTGCTAAGTGCAGACCTCAATGTATGAAGGACAACCAGTCATTGCTTTCAATGTGGTTTTAGCAGTCCATTGTATAATTCAATTTTCCCAGAAGCTGGTGCATGACAGGAAATATGATACCCACTCAATACCGTGCTCTCTGGTTATGAGGCGTATGAGGCTATTTTTGAAACGAGTTCCATTTTACAACTACATTGTTTTTGGGGTGCCATGTGGTCACAGGACTTACTTTTTGAGGCCCAAGCCGGTGTTCCAGGCAGTGGTGTGAGGCACAGGGTACATCTCTAGCCATCCAGTGGCTCTTTACACCACTGTCAGCACTCCTACCTTGGCAGGTTGTGGGAGAGTGATGTAATTAACCTGCCAAATCACTCCACATTTATATTTTGACCATTGTCCACAGAGGCTTCAGCTTGCTTAAATGCAGTACATATCTCACTTCTGAATAACCTGGAAAATAATATCCATCATTAAGTGCATGCCTGACTTGTGAGCCCCTCTTTATGTTGCATTTCTTCCCCGATAACCTGAAGTGTACTGGGCCCCCTAACAGGAAATAATTCACTCTTATGCTGCTAGCCCAGGTCCACCAGAGACTCTTTAATCTCAACAACCCAACCCACCTGTTCATTGTTGTGATGTTTCCCAGTAGCCCACTCCTAGGCACATGTGCATCTACATGATGTACTTTTACAGCAAGCTCCTCTACCTGGGCAGTGAGATCTTGCCACAATTCAGCAGCCCAGATTTACTTCTGTGCTGCCAACTAGTCTTTTCCCATTGGTTTAGCCATCCCCAGAGAGCATTTGCTGCCATCCACAAGTCATTGTAGAGGTAGAGCACTGGCCATTTCTCTCATTCAGCAATATCTATACACTATTCCATTGCAGTCCAGATAAGACCAAGGCAGATAGTGGGGCTATGTTTCCAGCCCTCGGGCAATTGATTGCACCTCCAGGTGAAAGCAAAGTGTTGTGGGCAGTCAGCTGCTAAAGGAAGAGAGAAAACCACATTAGCAATATTAATGATGGTAGCACTTTGCTGCCTTGGACTCCAGTTCATACCAAAGTTCCAGTATATACAGCACAGTGCTCAGCGATCAGACTACAATTCTGTCAGTCTCCACTCTCCACTGGAGTTATGCACTGGCCATATGGCTCTATGCACTCTCACTGGCTCTAAATGGTGAGTCTTGCTGATTGCTCCTTGGTGCTTCAATTAATGAATCATCTCATGGATGGAGGTCATAGAATCCTGGCTGGTGTGATATTGCCAACACTGCACTGTTGTGGTAGTGACCATTACCTATTTTTCTTCAACCCTCAGCACTCCCACAGCAGAAGGGTCCTCTGAAGGACCAGGCAAGGTATTCAGCTACTTAATGCCCTCTGTCTCCACAGCAGTGCCACTGATTGACACTGACTGTGGGAGCTCAGTACATCACTCCGGATGTCCAGAGCTACCGAGACAACCCTTGGGGGGCTCGGAGGCCCTGGAATGTTGCCAAAAGTACCTGGTGGCTTGACTTTGATCCTTTTAAAGAAATGACACCTGAAGGTGAAGAGATGAGAGAATTTCATGTCTAAATGGTGAGGGGATGTTATTCACTTGTTAGAACTTAAGTTAGAATGCACTGTACAGGGGGGTTTTATGTATTGTACAGGGGGGTCTAGAATTCTGTACATGGATCAGGAGTCCCAAGATGGAGGAATTTGGGCGTGCCCTGTCCTTCTTCTTTCTTCTCCTTGGCATCCATGTTCAGGATGATGTTGGCATGTGTGGATTGGTTCATAGAAAGAGGACACTTGCCAACAAGGGCAGAAAGTATTGGGAAGTAAAGGTAAATATCGAATACGTAATTTTCATTATAAAAGAGACAACCGCCTCGTGGGCGGGGGAGAGTGCCTTTGGCTGTCCTGCTGAACAGACCTCGGCTGGACAGACAGAAAATCTTTGTAGATAAGAAATAATAAACTCGACTGAAGACCGAAAGCAAGAGTCCAGACTCCTTCTTCGAGAGCGCGGCCTACCCAGAACCACTTTTTCCCGTGCTGGGGCAGAGACAAGCAACAGCCGACCCCGGCACTGACTGGATGCCAGGCACCACCAAAGCCTCTCTATCACTCCCCTTTGCAGTTGGACATGGGACAGAAAACATAACAAAGGGTTCATGAGTCAAGGACCAGGGGAGATCATTCGCCAAACACCGTCATGGGCAAAATAGACTCAAATTAGAGACATTAATTGAATTTATTACTAAAAAAATCAGAGCAGGATACTGAGAAGTAGAGTAAGATCTTAAACACCTTTCCTGCACCCCTACCGCTATCCCAGCTGTGCTACAGAGTGGCTCACAAGGAGACAAGGAATGGGGGTTATGGTCAGCTCATTACACACTGTTTCTCCCTCTGCTAAGGAGAGGAGTCCTTCCACTATTTCCACAGGCAGTTCCCTCCACAGGACACACTTCTCCACAAACTTCTGAGAGGTGAGTCTATCCCATGGGCAGCAGTCCTCCCCAAACTGCTGCAATGTGGGTCACTCTTGCACTGGGCTCAGCTCCTTCAAGGACTGGCTGCTCCAGAATGGCTCCCCCATGGGGTCGCAAGTCCTGCCAGGAAATCTGCTCCAGCATGGGCTCCTCTGTTCATGGGTCTGCAGATAGCTGTTAGATACCCTGCTCCAGCACAGGCCTCTCCCAGGGTAACAGCCACTTTTGGGCATCCACCTGCTCCTGTGTGAGTCTACTCCAAGGACTGCAGATGGATCTCTGCACCCCCACGGATCTCCAAGGGCTGCAGGGGTACAGCTGCTTCACCATGGTGTTCACCATGGGCTGCATCTCCTGTCCTGCTGCTCACCTTAGGCACCAGGAGAACCTCCTCTCTTCCTCTCCACTGATCTTGGTGTCTGCAGAGTTGGTCCTCTCACATTCCACTCTTCTCTGGCTGTTAATAAAAGCTGTGCAATACTTTTCTTTTTTTTCTTCTCCTCCTCCACCTTCTCCTTATTCCTCTTCTTCAATATGTTATCACTGAAGCATTACCACCCAGATGCTGAGGAAGCTTCTAGCAGCTTCTCACAGAACCCACCCCCTATAGCCTGCACTTCCAAAACCAGGACACAGAATCCAGTACAATCAGCTATCCCAAAAATCCAATGATGCCCTTTTGGATCCTTGAAATATCCTCTTCGTGAGGTAAACTATGCCCAGGAAGCACAGGGCCTCTGGGCCAGTCACAATGTGGTGTGTTTGCCATTCATTCCCAGTCAGAATCACTTCAGCTTCCAGTACAGTCAGCTGTCCAGTTTCCTCTGTCACCTCAGAAACAGAGACGTATTCTTCCGCTACATATCTTGATGGCAACAGGGTACACTGAACACCTGTGTCAACTAAAGACTTAGGTTCTTGTGGGTCTGATGTACCGAGCCATTAGATACACACAGACCAATAGATTAGACTGTCCCTTTCCCCCACCTGGCTGGAGGCAGAGCCTCTTTAGTTCTGGTAATGGTATTCATTGATATTTCTTGTAAATATGAACTGGACATCCTTTCAGGACTGGAAGCAACATCAGCCCTTCTATTCTGTCTGAGGACTCACCCACTGGAAACTGGAGCTGCATTTATCCTTGAAGAGTTTCCTCTGATGTTTGTTCTTCCTCTCAACTCACGCACCTGTGCTGCCAGCACAGAGCTGGGTTTTCCATCTCACTTCCTCATATCCTCTCTGGGGTCACACAGCAAAAAAAACCACAGGTTACCTTGTGGTTTGTACCCTCTCTCTTGAGCAGAGGGGTACTTGTTCCAAATAGTCCAGACTCTGGTCCACAGTGGAGGGGCATGGGACTTTTCCTCTCTAATCTGCTGAAGTCTTTTGAGTCTGTCTGCAGTCTTGGACAGTCTTTCCACAGGCAAGGTGCAGGTCAGTACGGAGGAAAAAAGATGATCACCCCACGGCTGTAGCTAGATAATCACCTAAAGCACTCCTATCATGGACATCAATGCCAATAGCTGGTGTACAACAATCATGTGCTCCATACAAACTTCTGCCACGTGGATTGTGCACACCCGACCTCATCTGGATCTGCAGGAGACTGCACATTATTTGAGTTCCTAGAAATTACCTCCAGAACACTCATTCTCCCAGGTACTGGATACCTTCCTCCATGGTGTTCCACCTGCCTGGGTGCACTACTAGATCATCCTTGAGAGAGTACCTTCCTCTCATGTTTGACAGGAGTCACCTCCAAAGGCTGAGAGCTTCTCTTCCCTTCCCAATGCCCTTGTCAATGCCCAGATCCTGGGACAGGGATTCCAGCTGCTCAGCCTTATTACCATCTAGTTTCATATCATGGGTCATGATATGGCAGCATTGGAGCAGCCAGGGCAGACTGGCAGCTGAAATCTTCTTGCACAGCCTGCAGCCCACCTGGGGACAGGGATCAATGATTATCTCTGGACCTGCCTTTTCCTCCTGTTCTATCAGCATGGGCTGTTCCTGCAGTTCAGCTGCAGTTTGAGTAGCCACAGTGGCTGTTGGTCTGATTTCCTCCTCTTACCCCTGAGGTGTCTACTATCGAGCAGCAGTCAATAAATAGGAGCCAAAGCCCAGCATGGTGCATAACTTCTTGCCTCTCTGCGACTGCTACAGCATTTTTATTTCAAATATTCTGCTTCTTCATCAGGGTCCTGCAGTTGTTCAGAAGCGAACTTTAAAACCATCGGAACAGAACAGACCTCCAAATGCTGACCCATTTTCTCCCACATTCCATACCACTTATGACTAAACACCCTTAGTGCAGATGACCTTCTTAAAAATCTCTTTCTTGACTAAACATGGTGAAAACCACACAGAGGAGACCTGGCAGGCATAGCAGCATGAATGTGCTTTCCTTAACATCCAAAGGGAAGTCAAAATTCTCAAAAGCTGTTGTAACAGGTATGAAGAAGTAAAAGGGAGTATAAGGTGGGGAAAATCATCCTTCCCTGGTCCCCTCACAGGCTAAGTATAACTAAAGAATTCCCAGAGGTTGCACCAAAGGCCAGGGTAGGATAAGAACACTGAGCACACATTCCAGATTACTTCCTTGCCCTTGATGTTATCATGTAACTGATATCACACACTACAGCAAAAAAACCATCCAGATCCTCTTCTTTGCTCTGAAAAAAGAGCACTGCAGTGGACACACAGTGCACACATGTAAGTACATACACGGTTATATACCCTGTATACCCACATGAACAGATCACAGCGTGAGCAGCAGTTCTGTACATAATAAAACAAATGCTTAGACCAAATTTGTTTCAAACTCACTCTAGTTAGATATACTGTTATCTGAACCATTTGACCCTGTGCTGGACACCAAATAAGGTTGCTGTGGTTTAGGAATGGTGTCCCCTAATTTAGTGCTCCCACTGAATCACTTCAAATCAAGCAACATTTGTTCACTTACCCCTCCCCCTGCCATGAGATGGGGAGGAGTAAGCACAAAAGATTAAGGATTGAGGTAAAGATTATGGGTTGAGGTAAGAACAATACAATGGAAACAGCAATGAGGTAAGAAACTAAAAGTAATGGCAACAATATTAATAACAGGGTGTACATGAAACGATTGACATGCAAAAAAGTTCATCACATAGCAATCTGCCATACATGAACTACCACCACACTACCCTCAACTGGAAGAGATGCCCTTTCCCTGCCTATGGCGATGATGCGAGGTGGTAGAGAATAACCACTTGGCTACTGCAAAAATTACCCCTGTCCTGTCTGTAACCAGGACATAAGTACAGCAGCGTATATATACATGGAGTACACACAACCTAAAATGTGTCAGGCATTTTCAAGCTTGCAAGGCAAGTTCTTGTTTGAGTTGCTTGCTTGCTTACCCCATACACCACATCCAGGAGTAGCTTCCTAGTCAGCCTCTCACCAAAACCTTCAAAGCATGCAACAGATCAAATCAGACTTATCTTAAGGACTGAACTCATAAGAAACCATCACTGCTTTCACTCAAAGTGCAACAGTAAATTCATGATGAAGCTCAGAAAAGACAAACTATTTTGGTTGTGAACATTTGATTACATAGAATCTGTAAGAGGATAGCAAAATTGACTAAATAATCTTAAAGGCATCTGTATCACTTCCTTTCAGAAAAAAAGCTTTTCATCATGGCATAAGCGACATCCCACCTACAATAACACCTTTCTCCTCAGTGTTGACAGCCTCTTCTTCACAACAAAATTGTGAAATGAAGTTAAATTTAAAAAGTTTCCTACTTTTGGTATAAAAGTTTTTTATACCAAACTCTTTCTATGTAATTATTTATTTGCCTTCTCAACTTCTGTTCTTGTACTTGACTTCTTTTATATTCCTGCTTTTCAGTCAACTTTCCAAAGAAAATGAGGTTTACACAACCACCGCTTGAATTTGTTCTCCAAATTGTCTCAGGCACACCCTCTTCCCAATGCAAACAAGTTTTACAAAGGGGTGAAAAACTCAAAACTAAATTGTTAAAGGTGTCAGGAAAATAGTTGCATAAATGGAGAAGAAAATCCCTGCAAATGACTCTGCTGAATTTAGCCAGATTTTGTAATCCAATATAACAGACAAAGTCTTAAAACACTAGGTATTTCTAATTAAAATTGCAATCATACTGTGATGCTGGAAAACATGGCAAGTGATCACCTTTGACCCTTAAATGTCAGAGGCAAGATGAAGTTCGTTCTCCATGAAGATGAACAACTAACATCAGTTCTCTTGGAGAGATCATGATAGGACACACAGCTGTGTCTTGATTTCAGCTTTCAGTGATAACAGCCAGTATCATCTACATAGACAATCCTTACTCTGATTTGTGCTATCTGGAGGTCTTGGAAAGCAGGGAAAGAAGGTCAGTCTCCAAAGAATTTTTTACAAAAGAGAACAGGATGAAAGCATTAGTCAGGAAGGAGTACAATGTCACCTATGGTAAAGGCACCTACTAGTTAGGATCTGCAGTCATTTACATAATGATTTGGAAAATACCTTATCAAAAATAAGGACATATCTCCAAAAGGCTCTCTATTGTCCAGATGCAGGAAATAAATAGCTCGTCCTGGGACATCTGAATTCACACAACACACTTAATGTTTTAGCAGACGAATTACATATGAAATGTTATAAATAGAAAGTACAGGCAAAATCAGAAAAGCCAAATGGAAGGAGACTCTAGGACACTTTGGGACCATTTATACTTGTCATGGGTTGATGATGTCTGGATGCCATGCAACTACCAGAGAATTCACAGAATGACTAGGTTGGAAGAGACCTTACAGATCATTGAGTCCAACCCATGGCCAAAGCCATTCACTTCCTCCCCTACGTGGCTGGACAGCCGAGAGTACATCTAATGAAAGGTTTATGGGTTGTGATAAAGAATGGGAGAGATCTCTCTTTAAATACCATCATCAGCAAAAAAGGCTCTAATTAAGAGACAGGAATTAAGTTTATTATTAACAAAATCAGAGCAGGATAATGAGAAGTAAAAGAAATCCTTAAAAACACCTTCCCTCCATCCCTCCCTCCTTCCCAGCTCTACCTACCCAGTGGTGCAACGAGACAATGAGTGGGGGCTGTGATCAGTTCATCGCGCATTATTTCTTCTGCTGCTTAGGGAGACGAGTTGTTCCCCTGCTGCACAGTGAGGTCCTTCACACAGGAGACAGTTCTCCATGAACTTCTCTAATGTTAGTCCATCTCATAAGCAACAGCGCTCTGTGAACTGCTGCAACATGAGTCCATCCCACAGAGAGCATTCTCCCCTAACTGCTGCAGCATGGGTTAGCCTTCCACAGGGTGCAGTCCTTCAAGAACAGGCTCCTCCAGCCTGGGAGCAAGGCCCCTCTCTCCGTGTTATCTCCCACGGGGTCACAGTCTCCTCTCAGACATCCACCCACTCCAGTATGGGGCTCCTCCATGAGCTGCAGGTGGATCTCTGCATCCCTGTAGACCTCCATGGGCTGCAGAAGCACAGCTGCTTTACACCATGCTCTTCACCACAGCTTGCAGAAGAATCTCAGCTTTAATGCCTGGAGCACTTCTCCCCCTCCTTCTCCACTGACCTTGGTGTCTGCAGAGTTGTTCCCCTCTCATGTTCTCACTGCACTCTAGTTGCAATAACAACTCCTTGTTCTTTAATTCTTAAATATGTTATCACTGAGGCATTGCCACCATTTCTAACTGGCCTAGCCTTGGCCAGTGGCACATTCATCTTCACAGCTACCAGGGACTGCCTCTGCCAGACACTAAGGAAGCTTCTAGCAGCTTCTCAGAGAAGCCCCCCCTGTAGCTTCCCACTCAGAATGGTCTGTTCACAGAAACAACAATAATCCTGCAAGAGCAGAGTCCCAGGAAGGATTTCAGGACTCAGATTATTATTAGACACAGAGATTTGGCTTTGTTAGGCACTTTGGAAGCCTCACTGAGAATAAGAAGCCAAGTGAGTGGCACACAGTGTACTAGTCAGAAAGTCACTTCTCCACATCAACCTTCTCTTTGTTTCTGAAGAACTTCTCAAACCATCTACTTGGGCATTGCTGCTTTATGTGGCACAAGAAATCATGCAGAAACATGATGCAGAAGAAGGCAGAAAAAAATAAATGAAGATAAAAGTAATGAAAATTATATGACGATATTTGTGGATTCTTCTTGAAAATAATAAGTAAAGTGCCAAAACCACAAGAGACATGAAACTCATGGCTTGAGAACAGCATCATTGCTTTAGATAACTGAGAGGAACTGAGGCAATGCCAGCTGCACAGTGGCCTAAATATTAATAGATAAAGGATGAGAAATGGGAGGGTATAACTCCCATTATGCCATCCCATTTAATAAGCAAGTGATATTGCCTTTCATTACTGCCCTCCATGTCTTACCCACAGGAATTCTACCTCCTTCAAATGACAACCAAAAAAACAAACCTGGCCTGCTTGGTAACAAGTATTGACTCAAAAGATTTCTGCCTAGTCATCACTGCGATTGAAAGATACGTGACAAATAACACAAGCAAAATAATGAACTAGTGAAGGCCTATGTGTTCTTTCTTATAGAAAATTCCTGTACTAAGTTGGATAACATCTAAAAATTGAAATGGCATCTTGTGACAAAGATAGTTTCTAATTTTTTACAGGGTTTAAATGAATAATCATTTTACAATTCTAAAAACTGCTAAATGACATACTCATTCTTGGCATACAAGTAAGCTCTTACCAGGAATATAAGAGATTCTTAGATTTGTACTATTTCTTAGTATTACCAATTAATAGAACGTTTTTAATTACCAAACCAGAAAAGTATTTTTCACTTTTGCTTTGAGAGCTTGTTACTAAAAACATTCTTTATTCCTTAACTTAGATATTTTAATTAACAAGTATGCAAGATGGGAAAGGGAGAATGTGAGAAAGGGAAGAATATGGGAAGAAATCTTGACATGGCTTCGGAATGGTACTCCCCAAGTCAAAACCCCCACTGAGATTCTCCAAAACCACACTATTGCTCACAGTTGCTTCCTCCAACAGTTGCTTCCTCCATTTTTTCAATCCCCATGGCAGTGCAATGGAGTTGAGAATTGGAGGAACAGAAGGCAAGGATCACAAGTTGAGAGACGAACAATTTAAAGGGAAGAACAATGAGATAAGAAAACAAATAGTAACAGCAATAATGCAAATAACAAAAGTGTACATAAGTGAGGGTGATTTACATGCAAAATGCTCACTCCCGAGCCTAATCCAACTGCAGCCATGTTTTCTCAACCAGAAGGAACATCTTTTCCCTCGAAAATAGAGAGTCTGCTTCCCCATTCCTGGCATTGACCTGAGGTGGTACATCATAACCTTGGGGCCTTGGCTGTGCCACCTCACAGCTACCACAAAAAATTAACCATTTCCTGGTCAAAACCATCCTTCTTTCTTGTTCATGTTGCTTTCATTTTTCCCCTTTTAATTAACAAAATTCTTAAAACCTACATTTAAATAATAGTGTAAAGGCTATACTTTGTCACCTTCAATTACACATTGATTCCCCGTATTGATTATACTGGGAATGTTTTATCTAATACTTGGTGCATCAAATTAGTTTCAATATTCCAATTTTGTTCTCTATCAATTTTTTCAATTTCCACTTTTTGCACAAAAAATAAAAATCAGGCACTGAGAGACACTCCTCAGATAAGGGAATTTTTCTTCAAAACTCCTATGTTACATATCATGTACTTCCTCAGAAATGCCATGCAATAAGCGTTTCACAAATAAACATTATGTAAATATTTAAGTTGTTTTAATAAACATTTTAGAAATAGAGTATCAGTACTTTCTCTCTTGATAACAAAGTGTTTCCAGGCAGGCACAAGTATCCAATTACACTAGTGGTTGGCATTCCCCAGGGTTACGGAGTCTTTTAAATTATATCATGTTTTTCACTGGCTGTGTTCCTCAAATTCAGCTGCCACTCTATTGAATACAGTAGGCTAAATGGGCATGCAAATCCTCAAACACCAGTTTCCTTGCCTAGCACTACATTCTCCATTACTACAAACTATGATTATCCAGGCTTACATGTTACCACTGTATAGGTAAGAAGGGCAACAGACTATGATTGCTATGGTATAAGACACAGTAATTTTTATAGCTAGCTCATCATGAGAAATTTAGCTGGATATTTCTGTGCCGGACTTCTAAACACCAAAAATTTGTTCAGACATAATAGGGGTACAGCATTTATTAGGGAAGAAGTAAGAATAAAGAAAAATTAGACTAATTACATAAATTACAACTTTAAAAAATGAATACATAGCTTTTCGAAAGGCGATTACATAGCCTAAACTTACTGTTATTTACAAATACACACTTAAACTTACACATGCTTTCATAAACCAGGTAAATTAAAGATACAAATAAATAAATTTCTGCAGCATTGAGATTTTAGAAATTCTTCTAAAAACATATCTGTGTGATGCTCATGTTCCTGTCAGATAATTTCAAACAGATGACTAGAACAAATAGCTATTATTTCCACCTTGCAATAGCTGCTGAATGATTGAATCTTGAGATTTTTCATAGATGATCGATTATATACTCTTGTACTCAATCAAGCATAACTGGAATGATTGCTCAAGGGAAGACAACACAATTCCATATGTCACTTATCATGGTTTCCTAGATCACAGAGCAGATTGCAGTCAATAGCTTTTCAACCTACATGCCTATTTCAGCTTTGGAAAGCACTGTAATAAGACATATTCTAAAACTGAATACTCTGAAGAACACAGATGTAGAAAAGACAGCTCTTGACAAAAATTACTAAAACTTACCTTACTTATCACAGAATCAGAAAACATTATGGTTGGGAAAGAGCTCCAGGACCAGCAAATCCAACCTTTGACTGAACACCACCATATCAACTAAGCCACCAAGTGACACATTTAGTTCTTTCTTGAACACTTCCAGGGATGGTTACTCTATCACTTCCCTGAGCAGCAGCCCATTACAATATTTAACGACCCCTTCAGAAAAGAAATTATTTTTTGATGTCCAAACTGAACCTCCCCTGACACAGCTTGAGGCTATTTGCTCTCATTCCAGTATTTAACAACCCTTTCAGTAAAGAAATCCTTTCTGATGTCCAAAATGAACGTTCCCTGGCACAGCTTGAAGCCATCTGCTCTCATCCTATCACTAACCGACTGCAAGAAGAGACCAACCCCATCTCGCTGCACCCTCCTTTCAGGCAGTTGTAGAGAGTGACAACATCTCCCCTGAGTCTCCTTTTCTCCAGGCTAAACAACCCCAGCTCCCTCAGCTGCCCCTCATATGGCCCTACTCTCTACACCCTCCACCAGCTCTGCTGCCCTTCTTGGACACATATTCCCACACCTCCATGTCCTTCTTGAAGTGGAGGGCCCAGAACTGAACACAGGACTTGAGCTGGAGAATCATCACTGCACAGGGGGACAATCACTGCCCTGGTCCTGCTGGCCACACTATTGCTGATAAAGACCAGGATGCCCCTGGCCTTCTTGGCCACCTGGGCACGCTCTGGCTCCTCTTCAGCCAGCTGTCAATCAGCATCCCCAGCTCCTTTCCTCCTGGGCCACTCTCCAGCCACTCTTCCCCCAGCCTGTGGTCCTGCATGGGGTTGATGTGATCCAAGTGCAGGAACCAGCACTGGCCTTATGGAACCTCACAGCAGCAGCGTGGGCCCCTTGACCCAACCTGTCCAGATCACTCTGCAGAGGCCACCTATGCTCCAGCAGATCAACACTCCTGCCCAGCTTAGTGCTGTCTGCAAACTTACTGAGGGTACACTCAATCCCCTCGTCCACACCAGCAATAAAGACACTAAGCAGGACTGGACCCAGCACTGAGCCTTGGGGATTCTCAGTAGTGACTGACCACCAGCTGCAGCACCATTCACCCCCATGCTTGTTACTGTACAAGCTGGCTTGTACTGATAAATAAGAAACCCAGCCCGGTTTCATAAATCGGGTCCTTGGTTAACAGACAGGGAGCTTCACCTATCACATTCCATCCTGGCCTGCAGAAATCTCAGGAGCTGGGCTGTGCTGGACAGGAGCTGCGCTGCGTGAGGATCATACAAATGAGCTGTCTACATCTCGGAGTTTTGAATTCCCTATATAAGAAGACTCTCAACAATAAAATAAACTGTTCATCACATGGACCTTTGAGGTGTGTGTGTTGTCCCTCTCTCCAACCACCAACCCCATGGAACATGTGGAATTAAACA